>NW_027507764.1:581473790-581626290 GCF_037356315.1 Lithobates pipiens | reverse complement strand
AGTATTATATGGCAGCAAAAAAAAAAATAGCACTAATCTGCCTGATTACCCCTTAAGCATAAATTCACCCACCCCCCCCCCCCCCCAAGAACAAATAAACCCCCCCTGCTGTAATCACCCTCCCCAGCGGAAATCTTTGCCCTCCATCCCCCAAAGCCTCCCAGCACAAATGACCCCTCCCCCCAAAGAACAACAAAAATAAAATAAACACCCCTTCTAGCACAAATACTTCACACCTTAAATTTGCCCTCTGAGCACACATCCCCCCCCCCCCCCCCACACTCCAGCCAGCAAGAATTCCATCTAATACCCACTCCTAGCACAAATCCCCCCCCCCCCAATCTCCTCATGGCTCCCCATCCCCAAGGGGTGGGCTGTTGCCCCTCCTGCCCATCCCTTGTCCCGGCCCGGATTAACGCCACAACATTAAAGCAGAGTTACCATCACCTGTGAAAAAAAAAAAAGTCAGCAGCTACAAAAACTGTAGCTGCTGACTTTTAAAAAAACAAAAAAAATCAACAGCCACTCACCTGTCCCACGATCCAGCAGTGTGCTCACCCCAGTCAGTCTCGCCCACTGTCTTCAGTCCCCGGCATCTTCACTACGGGCACCCGGCTGCGACAGCTTGTGGCTTCACAGACAGGTGCCCACTGCGCGAGTCACATCGTGAATGGTAGATGCAGTCTTCTGGGACCTGTTAGTGTCCCAGAAGATTGCAGGGGGGGGGGGGAGAAAGTCCTTTCCGAGCGTCCCGGTGGTCGAAACGGAGGTGGGGAGCGGGTACCTGTCAAAATCGGTTACCTGACCGAACCCCCCCCCCACTCCTCAAAAATGCCAATTGTTCCACAGAAGCAGGGAAAAAGTCCCTAAAGCGGACCTTCCCCCTTTTGGGTGGCGCTCCGCTTTAACATGGCAAAGATTGTAACATTTGTACTACTGTGACTAGGATGGCAATAATTCTTAAATAGCACCACCATGAATCTTGCAGTGCAGCAAAATTCTAAAAATAGGTCAGGCACTTTTGTGCATTTATCGCATGTAGGGCATCTCATTCATCAAAAACGACTGTGCAGCCCAAAACCTGAAAAAATTAAAAAACGCACCCTCAGTCGCACACGTAGCCTTACTCCAGACATCTGAAAAGCGACCTAATACGGATCTTTTTTTGTGGGGGTGGGGTGGTAAATGATACCGCTAGTGTGAAAGGAGACAAAAATAAAAGGGGCCATGGTCAGCCACTATTTCCCCTCCCTGCATCCTGACCCACCACCAGAGAAATACCCAGTACTCCCGAGTATGGGGAAACCTTACACTACAGACCATGGACCCCCACCTGATAGCTTAGCAGCCAATCAAAAAGCCACAGGAGCGCGGAGGAGGGGTTGTCATGAAGAGCCCTGGAGGCAGTCCGATGAGAGCTCAGGGACTGAAGTACACCAGGTTTCATGCCCTTCCTGTAAAGTCAACGTGTTATAGTAGAATAGAAATAACTTATTTTATTTCCTTCCTTTTAGTGCTGCATATACCCTATGAAAGCCTTTTAATATATGTTCATAAATGCAAAAAAAACTAAAAAAACAACTTGTTGATTCCAACAGGATAAGAACATATGTGAGTAACCAGCCCAGTAAACGTTTATTGATCTAGATAAGAAGTCAAAAGGATAAGGCCAACACATTCCGAGGGCTCAGAACTCCTCCATCAGGGCCATCAGAGTGCTGGCAGAAAGAGGAGCTAATAAACGTGGGTTAGACATTAGTGGCGAGGTCACCAACCTGACAAAAATCCGGATTAGGTCAGGAAGCTCGAGCCGATAGCTTTCCGAGCATGAGGAGGATTTACGAAGATGAGGAGGAGGGATTATGGAAACGTGCAAGAAGAGTTATGAGGTCATGAAGAAGAGGTTATACTTATGTAGAGGAGGGATTATGGATAAGTGGGAAAGTAGTTAAGAAGACGAGGAAGGATTATGGCCAGAATTCACCCAGGAGGAAAAAAAAAAAAGGCCTTTCCAACGTTTCCACCCTATTACATCGGGAATTACTAACCGATTCACCAAATTGGCAAAGGGAACCAGCACTCTATTCCCGGAAACTGACAAGAGCGGAGACTACACTTGGTCTTACCCAAAAGGATTATGGAAAAATGGAAGAGGGGGTTATGAAGTTGTGGAGAAGGGGGTTATGGAGATCAGTAGTAAAAGGAAATGAGAAGGGGTTATGGAGATGTAAAAGGTGGGATTAAGGCGAGAAGAATGAGGGGTCATGGAGATGAGGAGGAAGTAAGAAGATAAGGAGGTGTTAAGATGAGGAAGGGTTTTGGAGATGTCAAAAAAGGTTTATGGAGATGAGGAGGAGTTTTGTAGATGAGGAGGAAGGTTTATGAAGATAAGGAGGCGTTAAGAGTAGGAGTAATGGAGATGAGGAGGGGTAACGGAGATGAGGAGATGGGGTTATGGAGATCAGTAGTAGTAAAGGATGAGAATGAGAAGGGATTATGGAGATGTAAAGGTGGGATTAAGGCGAGAAGAAAAAGGGTTAGGAGGAAGAATTGTGAAGATCAGGAGGCATTAAGATGAGGAAGGGTTATGGGGATGAAGAGGAGGAGCTATGGAGATGTCAAAGTAGGGTTATGGAGATGAGGAAGAAGGTTTATGAAGATAAGGAGGCGTTAAGAGGAGAGGTAATGGAGATGAGGAGATGGGGTTATGGAGATCAGTAGTAGTAGTAAAGGAAATGAGAAGGGATAATGGAGATGTAAAGGTGGGATTAAGGCGAGAAGAAGGAGGTGTTATGGAGATGTCAAAGTAGGGTTATGGAGATGAGGGGGAAGGTTTATGAAGAAAAGGAGTTGTTAAGAGGAAGGGTAATGGAGATGGAAAAGTAGGGTTATGGAGAGGAGAAGAGTTATAGAGATGAGAAGGAAGGAAGGTTTACAGGGATGTTGGAAAAGGATTATGAAGATAAGGAGGGGTTATGAGATGAGGAAGAGAGGTTAGGAAGAAGTTTAGAAATGGTAATGGAGATAAGAAGGGGTTATGAAGATAAGGACAACAAGTTGTATAGATGGAGAAGGATTATGGAGGTGAGAAGGAAAGGTTATAGAGATTAGGAGAATGGGGAAAGGCATTGAGAAGACATCTGTGTTCTTTGTAATCCATCAGAAATGAAGTAGGCAGGGCTGACACCACATGCATAGGAATTCATAACTGTGTTGTCATGTGGTTTGGTGCATTGCGATTTGTAAAAGTGGCGCCTGCACTACTTTTTTTTGCACTTTCCGAAGCGTTTGGCAGCCTATTGCAATGAATGAGCTGCCAAAACTCAAAGGACTCGTTTTTCTCTGTACTCCAACAAGCTCACTAATAATTTCACACTATTGTGTTGTGGCAACACCCAACACGCTACTTGCGATGCAATGCTCTTCAATCTGAATGACACCCCAACACACCCTTGCTGATGGAAACGCACCGTGGTATGCGTATGCTGCAAAAAAAAAAAAAAAAAAAAAAAGGGTGAGGGTCCATTTTTTGGGACGTTGAGCAGACGTTGGCAGACCAGTCACTTTGAATGGGCTCTCCAATGCTGCGATGCGTTAACGTAAAGAATCCCTGCTGCAAAGTGCGAACCCAACCTCATTGAAATCCATTTTGTTGATATGTTCCACCGATTAACATTCCGCTTGTATCATTAAAGAGATGAACAGATCTTCCAGGTTGTACAGTTTTGCCCCACAGGCTTTGCACATTCTTCTCACACTAAACCCAGACACTACAATCACACATATTATTTAACCCCTTCCTGCTCACCCCGGCGTCCCTCAACCTTCTCAACCCTCCATGGGGTGGGAAGGATCGGCGATCATGTGACCACTGCGACTGGCCGTTATAGCGGTCACCAGCAGCTACCAATCATTAGCGGGGACCGAGAGTGACCTCTGACAGCTTGGCCTCTGTGCTGGGACAGTGCAGTGAGCAGGCTCTTGGCACAGGAACAACCCCCCCCCCAAAAATTACTTTTTTGAATTTGAATGCAAGAAAAAAACACAATGCATAACCCAATATTTTTGTAAAATATAAAAGATGATGCTACGCCAAGTAAATAGATACCAAACATGTCATGCTTTAAAATTGCGCACACCCGTGCAACGTTGACAAGCTACGTAACATTTTTTTTACTATACATATGTAATGCTTTAAAAGCCTTTACGGGTTACCACTTTAGATTTACAGGGGAGGTCTTGTGCTAGAATTACTGGCCGCGATCTAACGATCGCGCCAATACCTCATATGCGTGGGACAGTCGCGGTTTGCGTGCGTGTGCGACTGAAGCGCGGGTTTGCCTTTGCGCACAAGCACGGGGGCACTTGAATTTTATTTTTAATTTTTAAATTATTCATTTATTTTATTTTTATTTATTTTTTTATTTGTACACCGTTGCTTTGCTTTTTTTTTTTTTATCACTTTTATTGCTGTCACAAGGAATGTAAACATCCTTTGCGACAGCAATAGGCAAGTGACAGGTTCTCTTTATGAAGAGATCTGGGGGTCAATAAGACCCCAAATCCCTCCTCTGCCCTTAAAAGCATTCAAACCACCAAGATCGGCGTTTCTGGATGCATGTTATTATTTGAAAATGGCGCGAAATAAACATCCAGGTAACCCGGAAGTGATGTCATGTCATCTCTTCCGGGTCACCATTATGGACAGCCCATCAAAGCCGATCCCAGATTTGTTGGTCTGTCCGGCCAACTGGCAAAATGTAGCGGCTGGTCTCTCAGGTCTTCTGGTGGGACAAGAGAGCCACGGAAGGCGGTGGGGGGGGGGGGGGGGTAATAGCAATCAAGCAGTTAGCTAGCCACTCCGATTGCTATTACAAGAGAGCCAACCGTCCGCTCTAAAAGACAGAGCCAAGGTGATGCCTGCAGCTGCAACCATCTCCAGTATGACCACTTGAAGTCAAATGGAGCGACGACTAAGCGCCAAGGAAGCGTGAAGTGCGTTAGCTGGTGATGCCGTTCCCCTCTATTTGTGTTTTTGGACACGTTTTAATGGACTTGCTGAAATAAAAAAGGAGATTTTAATCGACGTGCGGCCAACCAGAATTCCTTTTGCCGATTGGAAGCCGTGATGGGCGGGCCCGCGCCTGGTCCGTGCGTTAGTGGAGGTGGGAGACTGACCTAGAGCGGTGTGTTCACACACACGCACACACCTAAGTCAAATGACGTACTAGGTAGGTGATTTGGCGACAGGTGGTTAATCTTTTTAAATCTGCAGCTTTCATTAAAATAGTCCCTTATGATCCCCCTATGAAGGTCTTTTTTTTTTTTTTCAAGCAACTTCCTGTAGAGCTGGGCTATTTTCTAAAAAAAAAAAATACAAACAAACAAAAAAAACAAACAAAAAAAAAAAAAATTCGCAATTATAAAAATTAAAAACTTGTTTCACGATTCGAATCAAGTTCGCCGGTCCTGAGGAGCTGCGGGCAGAAGTTTTTAGGCGAGGCCTCGGCTTCGGCCTAGTTCGTGGCATCCGGCCTCGCGGACTAGGCCAAAGCCGCGGCCTCACCTAAAAACTCCTGCCCGCAGCTCCTCAGGACCGGCACGGTGGTGAAAAAAAAATAAATAAATAGATTTGCTTAAATTTTTAATCGATTTGACCTCTCAACTCGATTCAAGATTTAAGTAGATTTTTTTCCCCAGCCCTAACTTCCTGGGCGACAACGCTCTTTCCCAATTGTGCTCCTCTGTCGTCACACGGGTTTCCAGTGGAGACTACATAAACACACGTTATGCAGGCATGGTCCACCGTCAGCACCAACCCCGATCACCCACCATGCAGCCATAGCTGGAGTGTGTGTAGAGAGGAAGTGGCTGCAATAAGGCTGCAGGAGATTTGCAACACAAAGATGTAACAAAGCAAGCGGGGGGGGGGGGGGGGGTTGGGGTGGGGAGGATTTATGTACTAAAATAAAAATAGGTTATGATGCAGCGCACAGAGCAGTTTGAGGTTGATTTACTATAACTGGAGCACTCGCAATCTGGTGCAGCTCTGCATGGGAGCCAATCAGCTTCTAACTTCAGTTTGTTCAAGTCAACCTTCAACAATAAAACCTGGAAGCCGATTGGTTGCTGCACCAGAGTTTGCACTGTCCAATTTTAGTAAATCTACTTCAGCTGTAATTTGCCATTCCAAGATGCCAGCGAGCCATTCGATGAAGAGCGACCAATCCTGACGATTTCCGCAGGGCAGGCTGTCAGGATTTGCCTCTCCTACTTTCTGTTGCGTCTTCGGAGAACCTGCCCCTACCTGTCATCCGCACATACCTTCCCGACACACAACCTGCCTCGGCCTGAACCGCGTCTCCCAGCCCGGCCCGCGACACCCAATTACCGCAGCTAACCCCTTCACTGCCGGAATCTCTGTCCTCCTTAGAGCATGCAAATGTGCAGCGGAGAGAGGAGCACAGGTCTGGCGTGTCTGGTTCCCAGGTCAATCGATGCTTAAATCTGACCTCCGGCCTTCCCTTCAGGTCCTCAACAGTTGTACCGGCTCCTCTCCTGGACTGGTAGGACTTTCTCCAATTTCACTGCACACTGTGAGCTTTTCACAATGTGCATTAGAAGCTGCAGCAAGTCAGATAGAGCCGCGCCTCATTTCCTTGGCTGGAAGACTTCCAGCATCATCTAGATCTTTCCTCCCCAGCCTGAGAGTCCTTGGTCCATCCCTTTTTTCATTGGATTTCAGTTCTGCCAATCATGAAGGATCAGCATCACATGTGGTTGTTACCTAGAGCGGTCGGTATGCAAATACATCTTGTCTAGGAACGCCCACTCCTCCACACTGACACCTGTCTATTAAGGCATATTGCATTTGCATAACTCCTCCCACTGCTTGCATCAGGGCTTTATGGACCTTGCTTTGTGCACTGGTGCGCAGTCATGTTGGAACACGAAGGGGCCGTCCCCAAACTGTTCCCACAAAGTTGGGAGCATGAAATTGTCCAAAATGTCTTGGTATGCCGACGCCTTAAGAGTTCCCTTCACTGGAACTAAGGGGCCAAGAGCTGAAAAACAGCCCCACACCGCAACCCCCCCCCCCCCCCCCCCCCCCCATCCAACAAATGATTTGGACCAGTGCGCAAAGCAAGGTCCATAAAGACATGGGTGAGCGAGTTTGGGGTGGAGGAACTTGATTGGCCTGGCCTGCACCTCAACCCAGGCCTTCTCGTCCAACATCAGTGCCTGACCTCATGAATGCTCTTCTGGAAGAATGGTCAAACATTCCCATAGACGCACTCCTAAACCTTGTGGACGGCCTTCCCAGAAGAGTTGAAGCTGTTATAGCTGCAAAGGGCGGGCCAACTCAATATTGAACCCTACGGTTCCCTAATGGGATGCCATTACAGTGATTGTAAAGGATCTTTTTTTTTTTTTTTTTTAATAACAAAAACATGTCATACTTACCTCCACTGTGCAGTTGGTTTTGCACAGAGTGGCCCCCGATCCTCCTCTTCTGGGGTCCCCAGACGCCTCTCACAGCTCCTCCCCACATCAGATAAACCCCTAGGAGAAGCCCTCCCCCGAGAGGGTTACTGAGTCCAGCATTTCCATCCACAGACACAGAATGCCGGACTCGACCCCGCCCCCCCCCCCCCCCCGGCGTCATTGGATTTGATTGCCAGCAGCGGGAGCCAATGGCTGCGCTGCTGTCAATCTATCCAATTAAGAGCCAGGACCCCGTGGAGAGAGGAACAGCGTGTCCCTGCCAAAGAGATGAAGAGGCTCAGCTAAGTAAAAGCAGGGAGGGGGAGGGAGGGGCTGGGGGGCCGGTGACTGCCAGGTGTTTTTTCACCCTAATGCATAGGATGCATTAAGGTGAAAAAAACACGAAGGTTTAGAACCTTTTTAACTGCTTGCCACCCGCCCACAGCCAAATGATGGCGGTGCGGCTCTTGTTCTGGGAGGCCATCATATGATGGCGTCCCAGAACGGATACTCTTGCGGGGGCGCACAGCCAGTCGATCGCGGCCGCGTCGTGTTTCCAGCACATGGCGTGACCCCGATCTCTGGAAAGAGCCACATATGCAGCTCCTTAACCATGTGATCGGCTGTGTCCAATCACAGCTGGTCACATGTAAACAAGGAAGTGCCGGTGATCGGCTCTCCTTGCCTCACACTGACAGTGTGTGAGGAGAGGAGAGCCGATCAGTGGCATCTCTTCACAGCGGACAGCTAGGAATGTAATCAGGGCCCCTATCAATGCCCATCAGTACCGCCTATTTGTGCCACCTATCAGTGCCACAAGTGCTACCTCATCAATGCCCACCAGTTCAGCCCATCAGTGCCCATCAGTGAAGGTGAAAAACTACTTAGTTACAAAATTTACCGACAAAAAAAAAAAAACATTTTTTTTCAAACTTTTTGGTCTTTTTTTTTTTTTTTTTTTGTAAAAAATAAAATCCCAACAGTGATTAAATAGTACCAAAACAAAGCTCTATTTGTGGGAAGAAAATGATAAAAAATGTGTTGGGGTAGAGTGTAGCACGACCGCGCAATTGTCATTCAAAGTGCAACAGCGCTGAAAGCTGAAAAATGGCCTGGGCAGGAAGGGGGTGCAAGCGCCCGGTAGGCAAGTGGTTAAAGTTCATGTGCCTGTAAAAGGGAGGTGTCCCAATTCTTTTGACAATACTGTGCACCTGCAAATGGAAAGCGGTCACTGTGTAACCCAGGCGATGCCCGTTATACATTTATAAGAAGCGATCTTTACTTCCTGCCAGAAGACAGGAAATCCATGTGCCAGGCGACATGCGTCAATCCAGCCAATCAGGGGAAGCCAGCAAGCAAGCATGCTTTAGAACAATGAAATTTACAGCAGGTGTCCGGAGGGACGATCGGACGAATTGATCGCCTCTCGATAAAAATATGAGGCATTTTGACTTCACTAGTTGTCAGTAAGGATTGGAGGCAGAGACGGCTGGCCTCCGGGCACAACTGAAACCCATATTGTTATGACCTGCCAGAGGAATTTCTTTCCATCCAGTCCTGAGATTTACACAGCTCTGCCGCAGAGGACAGCACCACCTGGCAGAAGAGGAGACCCAATTCTGTCCTCTGCTGCAGTTTAATAACACCTACAGGTCTTGTCCCTCCCCCAGCTTGTGATTGGACATTGGAAGGATTTAATAGAGGAGCAGCAGACTGATGAGCTCACTCAGCTCTCTCCTCCTAACATCATGCTGTTTTCTGGTACGCATGCCGTGCTGGCTCTCTCTCTCTCTCTCTCTCTCTCTCCCAGTCAGAGCTCTGCTGTACAGGGATTGCAAGAAGCAAATATTTAAAAAATTTGCAACATTTATAGAAGGCAAAAAAATGAATCTCTCACCTTATTCACTGGAAACCGAGGCTCCTGGTAATATTTTGTCTCTTTCTCATCATATTTAAGCAAAGAAAATAATTCTTCTAAATCTTCGTGAATAGATTTGACCAAATTTAAGGACGTTGGCTTCATTTTTTTTTTTTTTTTTTTTACTGAGAATTTAGCCAAATTACCTACTCCACCCCGAAGCTGGCATTATCCATTCTTTGCACGTGGAGAGGAGAACCATGCCTTACAGAAGAGGTTTTTTTTGCCATCCTCTGGATCAGCTGTGTGTATCTGGTTCTGTATAGGAGGGTTTTCTATGTATTTATTGATTCATTTTTTTTCTATTGGTTAAACTCTGTGAACTTTTTTTGCAACCTAACTATAGAACTATGAAAAGCAAATCTGTCCCTGATCTTCCCACCAGCCATAAAGGCGAAACATTCATGGGATGGTTATCAGCTGTCAGGGGCCATGCCCTCCCCTGCCCCTCCCCCGCCAGTTACTCATTAATGAGAGAAGCGGTAGAAGCGGTCATAAAATAATTGTGACAACAATGAGGGGGTCACAGTCCAGGTGAGAAGCATCCAGAGATACCTGTAAGGACTCAGAAAGACAATGTAATCCTAATCCTGTATTGAATTGTATTGTAACTGTACTGTCTCGCCCTCATGTTGTAAAGCGCTGCGCAAACTGTTGGCACTATATAAATCCTGTATAAGAATATTAAATAATAATAATCTCCACTCATGTCATAGGGGCTCAATGCAGACTACAGTGGAGATCACAGGGATCAATACATACCTGAGTAGAGATCACGGGGATCAATACATATCAGAATGCAGATAACGGGGATCAATACATATCAGAATGCAGATAAAGGGGATCAATACATATCAGAATGCAGATAACAGGAATCAATACATATCAGAATGCAGATAACAGGGATCAATACATATCAAAATGCAGATCACAGGGATCAATATATACCAGAGTAGAGATCACAGGGATCAATACATACCAGAGTAGAGATTACGGGGATCGATACATACCAGAGTAGAGATCACGGGGATCGATACATACCAGAGATCACAGGGATCGATACATACCAGAGTAGAGATCACAGGGATCAATACATACCAGAGTAGAGATCACAGGGATCAATACATACCAGAGTAGAGATCACAGGGATCAATACATACCAGAGTAGAGATCACAGGGATCAATACATACCAGAGTAGAGATCACAGGGATCAATACATACCAGAGTAGAGATCACAGGGATCAATACATACCAGAGTAGAGATCACAGGGATCAATACATACCAGAGTAGAGATCACAGGGATCAATACATACCAGAGTAGAGATCACCAGGATCAATACATACCAGAGTAGAGATCACCAGGATCAATACATACCAGAGTAGAGATCACCAGGATCAATACATACCAGAGTAGAGATCACCAGGATCAATACATACCAGAGTAGAGATCACCAGGATCAATACATACCAGAGTAGAGATCACAGGGATCAATACATACCAGAGTAGAGATCACAGGGATCAATACATATCAGAATGGAGATCACAGGGATCAATACATACCAGAGTAGAGATCACAGGGATCAATACATACCAGAGTAGAGATCACCAGGATCAATACATATCAGAATGGAGATCACAGGGATCAATACATACCAGAGTAGAGATCACAGGGATCAATACATACCAGAGTAGAGATCACGGGGATCAATACATATCAGAATGTAGATAACGGGGATCAATACATATCAGAATGCAGATAACGGGGATCAATACATATCAGAATGCAGATAACAGGGATCAATACATATCAGAATGCAGATAACAGGGATCAATATATATCAGAATGCAGATAACAGGGATCAATACATATCAGAATGCAGATAACAGGGATCAATACATACCAGAGTAGAGATCACGGGGATTAATACATACCAGAGTAGAGATCACGGGGATCAATACATATCAGAGTGCAGGTAACAGGGATCCATACATACCAGAATGGAGATCACAGGGATCAATACATACCAGAGTAGAGATCACGGGGATCAATACATACCCGAATGGAGATCACAGGGATCAATACATACCAGAGTAGAGATCACACGGATCAATACATACCAGAGTAGAGATCACAGGGATCAATACATACCAGAGTAGAGATCACAGGGATCAATACATACCAGAGTAGAGATCACAGGGATCAATACATACCAGAGTAGAGATCACAGGGATCAATACATACCAGAGTAGAGATCACAGGGATCAATACATACCAGAGTAGAGATCACAGGGATCAATACATACCAGAGTAGAGATCACAGGGATTAATACATACCAGAGTAGAGATCACCAGGATCAATACATACCAGAGTAGAGATCACCAGGATCAATACATACCAGAGTAGAGATCACCAGGATCAATACATACCAGAGTAGAGATCACAGGGATCAATACATACCAGAGTAGAGATCACAGGGATCAATACATATCAGAATGGAGATCACAGGGATCAATACATACCAGAGTAGAGATCACAGGGATCAATACATACCAGAGTAGAGATCACCAGGATCAATACATATCAGAATGGAGATCACAGGGATCAATACATACCAGAGTAGAGATCACAGGGATCAATACATACCAGAGTAGAGATCACGGGGATCAATACATATCAGAATGTAGATAACGGGGATCAATACATATCAGAATGCAGATAACGGGGATCAATACATATCAGAATGCAGATAACGGGGATCAATACATATCAGAATGCAGATAACAGGGATCAATATATATCAGAATGCAGATAACAGGGATCAATACATATCAGAATGCAGATAACAGGGATCAATACATACCAGAGTAGAGATCACGGGGATTAATACATACCAGAGTAGAGATCACGGGGATCAATACATATCAGAGTGCAGGTAACAGGGATCCATACATACCAGAATGGAGATCACAGGGATCAATACATACCAGAGTAGAGATCACGGGGATCAATACATACCCGAATGGAGATCACAGGGATCAATACATACCAGAGTAGAGATCACACGGATCAATACATACCAGTGGAGCAGAGATACCCCCACTAACTGAAGCACACAACTGCCACCCTATCCAATCCCAGCACCGACGGGGCAGGACAGAGATAGAACAAAGGATGGAGAAAGGCAACCGTTTACGATACCTAGAGAAAACGTTTTACATCTACTGAGAAATGACAAATCCATTGAATCCTACCTCTCCCAAAATCTTATGGCTGGCCAGAGGTTGCTAAAATACCCAGATCCACCCCACCCCTTCAATCTTAGGGTCAACTGTGCCCATTTTTACCTCTCAGATAAAAAAAAAAAAAACTTCCTTACACACACAGCACAAGCCAATCACACCAATACCGGTGATCAGCATATCTCCATATCCAGCTTTGGGTACAAGAAAAGTGTCCCGAGACCTACCAGGATATTTGGAAAGGTCATGGTGATTCAACATTGTGCTACTTGAACACTGCTTAGTATCAGCATCTAGAATCATCATGAAGGGTCTCTGGAAAAATGGATTGGTCAGCATATAAAGGATACATTGTAGCATAAATGTTTTCCCTATCACACCATCATTCAGAAGCCAAGTACAACTTTGGTGGGAACTCAATGCTGGAGAGGCAGATAGCGGGGGGGGATTCAGTCTGCCGTCATCCATCCAGAACTAAAAATGGACAGTTTTGGATGGACAGAGGCTTCACAGAAAGACAATACACAATAGCATAACAACGGCAATGCCACCATAAAACGCCAAACACAACATCTGCCACCATCCTCCGAGGTGACAGCTCTGCTGCTTGAAGATTGGCCACTCAGATGCCCATTGAGAGGACACCGGAGATGTCAGCCATATATAGGCTCTATGTCGAGACTTAAGCGGGCCACAGATGGATCGAAATTTAGCCGGTTCAGCAGGGGTTGGTCGATGTTCAATCCATGTCTGGCCACTCCCACTCAACAGAAGTCAATCAAACAATCAACTTCTGTTGAACTATCTTGTTGGAAAAGGTTTCTCGATCAGCAGCTGCAGCCAAAATTTACCATCATCTAACTTTACCCTAAACTTGGCAACATGGACTTAAGAGGTATTGAATCCAGAGAAAGCCAGGAAGTTAGCATTTTCAAGTCACCAAATCAGCAAAGGTTCCTTGGCCACACACACACACAATCTTTATCGCCCAGCCTGTCTATCAGACTGGACAGCAGAACCTACAGCTCACCACAGAATGGCTCCACGAGCAGGACGAGCCAAGGGGCTCCTGCGACTCTTCTTGGAACAAGAATGGCGGAGGGGTCAGCGCCATCCAGAAGTTTCGTCCACAAGTCCCGGTGTCGTGGAGAACTGGAAGGTACAGATTCCATGTGGCCGGCCAATGTGTCGGGGCGATGTGGCCGTGGTGTCTACACAGAGGGTGGTAGGACATCGTGTCTCCTTCACCGGCTCGCCGTGTTACCGCGCAGCACGGTCCGTCTGATCCATTGCCTGGGTGACTCTGATCCGCCTCACGCTGCGTCCGGCGCATCAGAGGTTTGTCACGGTGACACAGAGGGAGGGAGACCGTCATTTAATCCCATCACCATACCCAAACCCCTCATTAAATACTTCAATCGCCTCTCCTGCTGCTATGAATCTTTTCCCTTTTGAAGAGGGGAGGGAAAGAAAACATAGAAGAGTGACAGCAGGCCAAGTGGTCCTTCAAGTCTGTCCTTTTTATTGTTTTACCATTTTTGAGTTTAGATCCAGGTTTGTCCCAATGGTGTTTAAATCCACTTACTATATGTGTGGGCACTGCACTAATGAAAAACACCCGTCTGTGCTGCCACTTAATATTCAATAAACATGCAAATGAGGTGAAACAAATGTCAATGTGAAAGAGAGAACGAGAGAGCGAGCGCAAAAAAGAAAGAAAGAAAAGAAAAGAAAGAAGGAAAGAAAAAAAAAAGGAAAAAGAAAAAGAAAGAGAAAGAAAGGAGAAAAGAGAGAAAGAAAGGAGAAAAGAGAAAAAGAAAAGGAGAAAAGAGAAAAAGAAAAGGAGAAAGAGAAAAAGAAAAGGAGAAAGAGAAAAAGAAAAAGGAGAAAGAGAAAAAGAAAGGAGAAAGAGAAAGAAAGAGAAAAAGAAAGAAAGAGAAAAATAAATAAAAAGAAAAAATAAATAAAAAGAAAAAAATAAATAAAAAGAAAGAGAGAAAAAGAGAAAGAGAGAAAAAGAGAAAGAGAGAAAGAAAGAGAAAGAGAAAGAAAGAAAGAGAAAGAAAGAAAGAGAAAGAGAGAGAAAGAGAAAGAGATTTTTTGTGATTCGGCACTTCGTCGCTTTAACTGACAATAGCGCGGTCATGCGATGTGGCTCCCAAACAAAAATTTTTCCCCCCACAAATAGAGCTTTCTTTTGGTGGTATTTTATCACCTCTGCGGTTTTTATTTTTTGCGCTATAAACAAAAATAGAGCGAGAGATGATCGTAGGTATGCCCGCGGCGATAGAGTCCGCGGGACCCGCGACCGGACTCACAGGGGTCCCGACCAGCAGATGGCAGGGTGGCATTAAAGATTGGACGTACCTGTACGCCAATATGCCTGCCCGTGCCATTCTGCCGACGCACATCGTCGTGTGCCGGTTGGGAACTGGTTAACCAGTTCCCAACCAGCGCACGCCAATGTAGTTCGGCAGAATGGCACGGGCAGGAATATTGACGTACAATCTTTAATGCCGCCCTGCCATCTGCTGGTCGGGACCCCCGTGAGTCCGGTCGTGGGTCCCGCGGACTCGATCGCTGCGGGAATACCTACGATCATCTCACGGGGTGGCTGAGCGGAGAGATGCCATTGTAAACAGCATCTCCCTGTTCTGCCTAGCAACAAGTGACGCTGATCTCTGCTCCATGTGATTGGAGCAGAGATCAGTGATCACTAAATGAAAGCCCAGCCCCCCAGTTAGTAACACACCCCTATACTGCCACCCACTGGTTAATCCATTCACTGCCAGTGTCATTTACACAGGAATCACTGCATTTGTATAGCACTGATTGCTGTATAAATGGTCCCAAAAATGTGTCAGAAATGTCCGAGGTGGTATTGGACCCCCCAAAGAGTACAGAGGGTTGGTGAAGACAGCCGGGTTCTTTGCTGGAGGGAATGCAAGGCACCAGGGACCTTTAAGCACATATGGTGGGATTGCCCCAAAATAGTCCCTTTCTGGGAGAAGATAATAGAAATTATATTTGAAGTCACAGGGGAAAGGATTGAAAAATCTCCATGGAAATGTTTGTTTCACGACACAGAGAAAGGGATTACACAATATAGAAACACACTGGTCCCAGACCTGTTGAATGCAGCAAAATCCCTAATTCCAACTCACTGGAAATCCAAACAAATCCCGACAATATCAGAATGGGTGCGGAAAGTAGAATACAAAAGGGTAATAGAAGAGTCTATACAGAAACTGGAAGAAATAGGGCAAAAATATCAAGGAAAATGGCAACAATGGAGAATTTTCTTGAAGGAGGATGGTCTCAAGAGGCGTGAAGAGAATGGGGAGGGACGGGGAGAGGAATAGAAGGGAGAGGCAAGGGGGGAGATTTCTCCTGTATCCTTTTTTTTTTTTTTTTTTTTTTTTTTGGGGGAGGGGGGGGGGGGTAGGTTAAGTATTTGGATGTGAAATACAATTGTAAAATGTGACAATGATTTAATGATATAAAAGATATCTGTATTTTATACATGTCTTCTAAAAAAGATAAATAAAGAATATATAAAAAAAAAAAGAAATGTCCGATGTGTCCGCCATAATGTCGCAGTCACAATAAAAAATAAAAAATAAAATAAAAATCGCTGATCACCGCAATTAGTAGTAAAAAATAAAAATTTAATAAAAATGCCATAAAACTATCCCCTATTTTATAAACGCTATAACTTTTGCGCAAACCAATCGCTTATTGCGATTTTTTTTTTTTGCCAAAAATATGTAGAAGAATACGTATCGGCCTAAACTGAGGGGAAAAAAATGTTTTTATATATTTTGGGGTATATTTATTATAACAAAAAGTAAAAAATAATGAGTTTTTTTTTCTTTCAAAATTTTCACTTTATTTTATTTTTGTTTATAGCGCAAAAAATAAAAACCGCAGGGGTGATCAAATACCACCAAAAGAAAGCTCTATTTGTGGGGGGAAAAAAAAGGACGTAAATTTTGTTTGGGAGCCACGTCGCACGACCGCGCAATTGTCAGTTAAAGCGACGCAGTGCCGAATCACAAAAAGTGGTCTGGTCTTTGGCCAGCAAAATGGACCGGGGCAGAAGTGGTTAAGGTGTTTTTGCACTATTGGAGGCTCTGTCTCAATTTCTATCCACACATGTGGAGAGTATCTTTAATAATCTGGATGGAGATTGGCGTGTAAAAGCGGCTCTTCAATAACATCTAATAAGGCGATATTTCCCAGATATGAGAGTGAATGGCAACACCATCTGGTGAGCTTCGTTCTTAAGGGAGTGGAATTGGCACACATCACTTTGGTGAAGGATTTTAGTGGATCAACGAGATTATGTTTCACTATTTTTTTCATCACCAAGACCCCTTTCACACTGGGGCGTTTTTCAGGCATTTTTCAGGCGCTTTAGCGTTAAAAAAAAGCGCCTGTAAAGCGCTTGAAAGAAGCCCTCATCTGCAGTCCCAATGTGAAAGCCCAAGTGCTTTAAGAGCCCTTTCACAATGTCAGCGCCTGAAAAACGCTCGTAAAGCGCCGCTTAAACTAGCAGCGCTTTACCAGCGTTTTTTGAGCGTTATTGGGGCGCTTTTAACCCCTGCTAGTGACCAAATAAAGAGTTAAAAGCGCCCACAAAACGCTGCTGCCAATAGCGTTTTTCAGGCGTTTTTCTGGCGTTTTACAGGCGCTTCCCATTGATTTCAATGGGAAGGGACGCTTTAGGAGCGTTGTATTCACCGCTCCAAAAGCACTGCAAAGAAGCTGCTTGCAGGACTTTTTTTGACGCCCTGCCAGCGCAGCGCCTTGGTGTGAAAGCACTCGGGCTTTTACATTGGGATTGCAGTTGCAGCTTCTTTTAGGCGCTTTTTTTAACGCTAAAGCGCATGAAAAAGCCTGAAAAACGCCCCAGTGTGAAAGGGGTCTAAGTTGGACCGTATTACCATATTGATTTGCATACGTTGGAGCATATATATTTTTCATGTGGACACTTTGTTATGTATGGGTGTTGTATGTTAATCATTTCACAATGTTAATATTTCGCTTTGTAGATTAATTTAGTGCGCTGCTGTGGAATTATTTATCTCTCTCTCTCTCTTTTTTACATTGACATTTGTTCCACCTCGTTCGCAAATCCACTTACTGTTGACTGTCTTACTACCTCTGCTGGAAGTCTATTCCAAGCATCAACCACTCTTTTCATAATACAATACTTTCCAAGGTTAGTTTTGGACTTTCCTCAGTTAGTTTGAGGTCATGTTCTTAAACGTATGTTCATGTTGAAAAACCCTGCCCTCCTAAACCTTATTCACGTTCTTCAAGTCATTTAAAAATTTTAGTCATGTCCATCCTTATTCTTTCCTCCACACTGGACATATTAAGTTCAAGATCTTTCAGCACTTTTGTTGCCCATCTCTGGACTGGTGTGGTCTTATAAATATCATTTTGCAAGTGAGGTCTCCAGAACTACGCACATTATAATAAATGAGGGCTAACATAAGATCTAGACCAGCCTCTCAACCTTTTCAACATAGAGGAACCCTTGAAATAGTTCTCGGGTCTCGGGGGAACCACCTGCTAAAAATGAGAAATCTACAACTCATGATACATTAGTGTGATGGTCAGTGGGAAGAATGGTCCTCACACTTCTGGTCATTGGGAAGAATTACCTCCTTACAGATAGCTAAAAAGATCAATGGAGTCAGTGGGAACTTATCCGAGAGGCGGAAATGGCCCAAAGCTGAAGGAACCCCTACAACCTCTGGAGGAACCCTGGTTGAGAATCACTGATCTAGAGCATACAGAGAAATCAAGAACCCCTTCCTCCTTCTGGTGATCCCTCTAATGATATAAAGATCTATAAAAGAGAAATCAGGACCTCCTTCCTCCTGCTGTTGATCCATCTAGTGATATAAAGCTCTATAAGGAGGAATCAGGACCTCTTCCTCCTGCTGGTGATCCATATAGTGATATAAAGCTCTATAAGGAGGAATCAGGACCTCCTTCCTCCTGCTGGTGATCCCTCTAGTGATATAAAGCTCTATAAGGAGGAATCAGGACCTCTTCCTCCTGCTGGTGATCCATCTAGTGATATAAAGATCTATATAGAGGAATCAGGACCTCCTTCCTCCTGCTGGTGACCCCTCTAGTGATATAAAGATCTATATAGAGGAATCAGGACCTCCTTCCTCCTGCTGTTGATCCCTCCAGTGATATAAAGCTCTATAAGGAGGAATCAGGACCTCTTCCTCCTGCTGGTGATCCATCTAGTGATACAAAGATCTATATAGAGGAATCAGGACCTCCTTCCTCCTGCTGGTGACCCCTCTAGTGATATAAAGATCTATATAGAGGAATCAGGACCTCCTTCCTCCTGCTGGTGATCCCTCTAGTGATATAAAGCTCTATAAGGAGGAATCAGGACCTCTTCCTCCTGCTGGTGATCCATCTAGTGATACAAAGATCTATATAGAGGAATCAGGACCTCCTTCCTCCTGCTGGTGACCTCTCTAGTGATATAAAGATCTATATAGAGGAATCAGGACCTCCTTCCTCCTGCTGGTGATCCCTCTAGTGATATAAAGATATATATAGAGGAATCAGGACCTCCTTCCTCCTGCTGGTGACCCCTCTAGTGATATAAAGATCTATATAGAGGAATCAGGACCTCCTTCCTCCTGCTGGTGATCCCTCTAGTGATATAAAGCTCTATAAGGAGGAATCAGGACCTCCTTCCTCCTGCTGGTGATCCATCTAGTGATATAAAGATCTATATAGAGGAATCGGGACCTCCTTCCTCCTGCTGGTGACCCCTCTAGTGATATAAAGATCTATATAGAGGAATCAGGACCTCCTTCCTCCTGCTGGTGACCCCTCTAGTGATATAAAGCTCTATAAGGAGGAATCAGGACCTCTTCCTCCTGCTGGTGATCCATCTAGTGATATAAAGATCTATATAGAGGAATCAGGACCTCCTTCCTCCTTGCTGGTGACCCCTCTAGTGATATAAAGATCTATATAGAGGAATCGGGACCTCCTTCCTCCTGCTGGTGACCCCTCTAGTGATATAAAGCTCTATAAGGAGGAATCAGGCCCTCCGTCCTCCTGCTGGTGATCCCTCCAGCGATGACCTATTCAATTCACTTTCCCCACTACTAGATCACACTGCGCATTTTTCATTTATCTAAAATGTGGCGCCAAGTAAAAGGGTAAAAAGTAAAAAAGGAGACATTTGGACGATGCTCAGACAAGGCAGAAATGTGACCCATTGCCTCAGAATTCTGAGATAATGTCTCATAATAATCTCAGATAATTTAAAGAAATATTAATCTCATAAAAATAGTAGATAAAATCAATATTGTCATCTCAGGATTCTATGAAACTATGTTGCAATCACTAAACGTTATTTATTTATTTTTTGGCCCCATTGGTCTTTCACACAAAAAGGAGGAAATCAGCCTATTTGTAATGTATTTATTGTATACTTTTTTTTATTTTAAAACGTTTGCAGTGAAATGTCACATCTAAACATTTATCATAAAGATTATTTTTGCCATTTAGGAAAAGGATAAATTCCTCACTTTTGTTTAACGTTTAATATTTTACAATGTTTAATTTCACGGTAAAGATTCAAAAAATTGTAAAAATTTATTTTCAAAGCCTAGCCTTGATTTAATCCAGTAACGTCGTTTTATGTAAAGGGTTAATTTACTCATTGAGGGAAATTTTTACCATTTGATTTTATCTAAATAATTCCATATGCATGTTAAGATTTCTATTTTTTGGACTATTATGAGCAGAAAATGTAATGAAAAAAAAAATAAAAATAAAGAATTTATACATTACATTTTATTTTTTTTAAATAGGAAGATTTATAAGGTATTTGAACATAAATGCAAACCACACGAGTCAAAGATCAGTACAGAAGGTTGGCACTTCTAATACAGCTGGTAAAATAAGTATTGAACAAAACACCATTTTTCTAGGTAAATATATGGCCATGGACACAAAATTTTCCCCACATGTTGGTAACAACCTATGCAATTCATACAAAGACACCAAAACAAATACATTCAGAAATTAGATTCTGTTTAATAAAATGGAATGGCGCTGGTAAAAAGTACCGAAATGTATTTATTACTTGGTACAAAACCCTTCGTTGTTAATGACAGCTTCAAGACGCAGGCTCCTGTATGGAGAAACCAGGCGCATGCGTTGCTCAGGTGAGGTTTTGGCCCATTTTTCCACACAAACATCTTCAAATCTTGAAGGCCCCGTGGGCCTCTTCTATGATCTCGGATATTTAGTTCTTTCCATAGATTTTCTATTGGATACAAGTCAGGTGATTGGCTGGGCATTTCTAGCAGATTCATTTTCTTTGAAACCAATGGAGAGTTTCCTTGGCTTTGTGTTTGGGATGATTGTCCTCCTGAGATGTCCTCCTGAGATGTCCTCCTGAGATGTCCTCCTGAGATGTCCGCCCTCGTTTCATCTCCATCATCCTGGTAGATGGCAGCAGATTTGTATCAAGAATGTCTTGGTCCATTTTTCCATTCATCCTTCCTTCAGTGACATTAAGTTTTCCAGTCCCGTATGCTGAAAAACAGCCCCACACCGTGATGTTCCCACCTCCAAACCTCACTGATGGTATGGGGGGATGTTTTTGGGGTGATGTGCCATGTGACCTCCAAACATGGTGTGTATTATGGCATCCAAAGGGTTCAATATTGGTCTCATCTGACCAGACTGTATTGTCCCCATATTTCACAGGCTTGTCTAAATGTTGGGCAGCAAACTTTAAATGAGCTTCAACATGCTTTTTCTTCAGCAATGGAGTCTTGCGTGGTGGGCGTGCGTACGGGCCATGGCGGGTGAGTGCATTACTTATTGTTTTCTTTGAAACTGCTAATTCCAGGTCTTTCTGAAGCTCTCCACAAGAGGTCCTTGGCTCTCGGACAATTCTTCTGCTAATTCTTTTCACTCCTCTATCAGAAATCTTGCGAGGAGCACCTGCTCGTGGCCAGTTTATGCTAAAATTATGTTCTTTCCACTTCCAGATTATGGCCCCAACAGTGCTCACTGGAAAATCAGCAGTTTAGAACACCTTCTGCAACCAATGCCATCAGTATGTTTTGCAACAAGAAGGTTGCAAAGGTCTTGAGAAAGCCCTTTGCTTTTACCCATCACGAGAGGTTTCTTGTGTGACACCTTGGCAATAAGACACCTTTTTATAGGCCATCAGTTGAGACTGGACCAGCTGATATTAGTTTGCACTGACAAGGGGCAGAGTTGCTTTCTAATTATTGATAGATTTCAGCTGGTGTCTTGGCTTTCCATGCCTTTTGCACCTCCCTTTCTTCATGTGTTCAGTACTTTTTTCCTACGTCATTCCATTTTATTACACATAACTTCATTTCTAAATGTATTTGTTTTAGTGTCTTTGTATGTATGCATTGCAGGGGATGTTATGACATGTGGGGAAAATTTCACGTCAATATAACCTTTAGAAATTAATTTATCCAGAAAAATGGCGACGTGTTCAATATTATTATTTTACCTGCTGTATCTTTTTCTCCCACTGTTATTCCAACACTTAGGTTTCCCATGCAGCAGCACTGCATACCTAAAAATATCCTGAGCCCCATCCCAGGCCGTCACACCTCGGAGAGGTCACTCCATGAACCTTGTACAATGACGGGTGGGGTGACAAAGCTAGGAATGGTGACACGGCTCTGATTAGTAGGGATTCTGCAGAGTGACTCACAAATGAGCCTCTGTAGGCCCTTCCAGGTATGCTCTGCGCAGACTCGCTCGGCGTCTCCACCCGGATTATAATCAATGGGTGCCAGGCAGCAGTACCAACCTCATGAATAGTAATAATGATCTCACACTACGCTGGCGTCACACTCCGATCTGGATCATGAGTCACCCGAGTTTATCGCACAAGTCATTTGATTCTAGAAACAGAATGGGCAACGATGGTTGAGACCTTTTTATAGAGGGGTCTGTCTGGGCACAGAGGGGTTAAAGCTGAACTTTAGGCAGATATTAAAGGCCCATTCAAGCTATTGGACTAAACCCAGGGCTGCTGATAAGGCAGTACAACTGGTCCTGTTGTACTGGGCCCAGGGTCCATTAGCTAAACAGGGGGGCCAAGGGTAGCTTTATGGATTTTTACTAGACCACACCCTGACTCCTACTTGCCTACCAAAGCTTACAATTACATTTCCCTAGGCCCTATCTGGTTATCAGAGAGGCTCGGGAGGTGGGAGCAAAAGAAGGCCTGTTTTTATAATTTTCAGGGAGTAGGCAGATAAAGTCAGTGCTGTTTTTCCGCTGTACTCCGTGGGGGGTAGGTGGGGTGCGAGTATGGTTTGGGGGGGGCGGCCTCGTCAGGAGGGCTGTATGGGGCCCCATGATTTCTAACAGCAGCCCTGGGTTTTGGGCTGCAGGCTGCTGGGAGGAACAGCGCCCCGTTGCTGGTGCCAGAGGGAGGAACAGCGCCCCGTTGCTGGTGCCAGAGGGAGGAACAGCGCCCCGTTGCTGGTGCCAGAGGGAGGAACAGCGCCCCGTTGCTGGTGCCAGAGGGAGGAACAGCGCCCCGTTGCTGGTGCCAGAGGGAGGAACAGCGCCCCGTTGCTGGTGCCAGAGGGAGGAACAGGAACAGGTTCACTTTCAGATAAAGCATAGTCACATGCCGACCCCTTTCACACCTGAGCGACGACGCTGCGTTGTGTTGTTTCACACATTTTTCTGTTGGAGCGATAACATTCATTTCAATGGGCCTCTCTCTGTTGCAAAAATGCACCAAAGAAGCTCATGAACCAAAATGATGGCACGGAGCAAGTTCGTTTGGCATTGCCGTGTTTTGCCACCAAATTTTGCGCATTTTGTTGCACTGCATTTGGGGTGCCATTCGGAAATAACGGCACTGCAAGTGCGCCACATGTTTTGCCGCAATTCCCATACACTAAAGTGATCAATCTTCCGATAGAAAATCAGTAAAAAAATTCCGCATACGCATATCTGTGGTGCACATGGAGGCAAGGATCGCTGTGTAAAAAATTCCCATTACTTTTCTCATACAAAACGTCCATCTCTACAACACCATGGACCAGGAAGTCACCTGTGTGCAGAATAACATCTTCCCTCCCCACTGCATCCCCAGCAAGCCTCCCCATAGATGTCTGTGGAAGGCAATGAAATCATCTTTACATGAAGCAACTTGCAGCTCCGCTCCCTGCCTTAAAGAGGCACAGCCATGATTGCGAAAACCCCTGGGAGAGAAGGCAGCGATGGAAGCAGCCATTTCATTCACTGCACACGATTTCCACTGCAGCGACTCTGTGAATCCAATTCAGCTTTATTCTCAGGAATCAGCACACTGTAGAGAAGGAAGCACTGCTTCCATCAGAGCCTTCTCACATGGGATTTCTGACAAAAAATTTTTTATAAACTGCAACCATTTTTTTATTTTTATTTGTGACGGTGCACTATGATCCTCTTCTGGACTGGAATGGCTGCAGCGCCAGAGAGATATATATTATATATATATATATATACACACACACCACACACACACACACACACACACACACACACAGTGGGGACGGAAAGTATTCAGACCCTCTTAAATTTTTCACTCTCTGTTATATTGCAGCCATATTATATATATATATATAAATTATTATTATTTTTTTTTAACAAAACATATTATTACATAATAATTTTTTTTAAATTATATATATATATATATATATATATATATATATATATATATATATATATATATATATATATATATATATATATATATATTTTTTTTTTTTTTTAACAAATAATACTAAAATAATATATATATATATATATATATATATATATATATATATATACTATTATATATAAAATTGGATTGTCAGTTCTTGTTAATTTTTTTTAACAAATATATTATATAGATTATTATTATTATATATTATTAAAAAAAATTATATTTCTTTTTTAAAAAAAAATATATATATTTATTTTTTTGTTAAAAAAGAAATATAATTATTCTTTTTAAATAATATACATAATAATATATTTTGTAAAAAAAAAAAAAAAAATAAGAACAAGGATTATATAAATAATATATATTATATATATATATATATATATATATATATATATATATATATATATATATATATATATATATTTGTAATATATATTTTTTGTTTATATATAATTATATATATATTAAGAATATATATATATAAAATTATAATTGGATTTCAGTCCTTGTTCTTTTTTTTTAGCAAAATATATTTTTATTTATAATAAAAAAATATATCTTACAAATAATATATATATAACAAAAAAATATATATAATTGTATTTCTTGCAATCATAGAGACTCAGCGTCACATGTGGGCGGTCTGCATGCAAATACAGCCTACATCCTGCTTAGGAACGCCCACTGCCCCCCCCCCCCCCCCGACTGACACCCACCCATCAATACATAGCTATTTGCATAACTCCTCCCACTGCTTGCATCAGGACTCAGGGCGGTGCTGTGATGTTTTTAGGAAGCTATGTACACCCCCTGGCCAGCCCCTCCCACCAGCCATGATCTGCCTGCATTGCACAGAGAAGCACAGAGACCCAGGGGGATCTCGTTGAGTCTACAATAGAGTAAAGAAAACAGATTTTATTTTTATTTTTTTAAGGCAAAATATAAGCCAATTAAACCTTTAGAAGTGTATACCAACCCAATTTGTAATTATGCTCTCTAAGGCTCCATTCACACTTCTGCGACTTGTCATGCAACTTTGGACATCAGCGTCGCATGACAAGTCGCTCCCCTATGTTTTCCAATGATATCCATTCATATATGCCCAACTTAAGTTGCAGTGACTTCAAAAGAGTTCATGCGCTACGAAATCCGACTTTCATGCAACTTCTGAGGGTTAACATTGAAGTCTATGGCCCTCAAGTTTGCATGAAAGTCGTACCTGAAATGTTATTATACAATGCAACTTGTGTGCAGCAGCTCTTCCGTTTTCACTGGTCAAAGCCAAAGTCGTGGCCAAGTTGCACCCCAATCTGAACTTGCACGACCTACAAGTGTGAATGGAGCCTTAGACCCCCCTTTTCACACTTGGAACGGCCTGAAAGTCCTG
Source organism: Lithobates pipiens (assembly GCF_037356315.1). NCBI lineage: Eukaryota > Metazoa > Chordata > Amphibia > Anura > Ranidae > Lithobates > Lithobates pipiens. The sequence goes on along the minus strand of NW_027507764.1, from coordinate 581,600,483 downwards.
CGACTTGCAGCGATGCCGGTGTAATCTGGAGGTCTATGGACTTCAAGTCGCATCAAAGTCGGACCAAAAAGTTTGCAGGGACTGCTTTGAAGTCGCTGCGACTTGAAGTCCCACAGATGTGAACGGTGCTCATTAAAAATGTTGTCAGCGGGACAGGAAGTGATAGGAAATCTTTTTTGTAATAGCATAGCAGTAAAAACCAGACAGGGGTTCTAATCCTTTCCTACTTCATCCAAAACCAAGAAAGAAGTCCTGGCTGGTCAAATCTTCTCCAGAACAATCCCCATTATGGGAGAGGAACCGTCCCTGTCCACCACCCCCCCCAATAAAGGACTCGATGCTCGTCTCCTCCCGGCACTCTTTTCACCGTCATTAGAGACGACCAGAAAAGGAATTTGCCGCTGAGGAGGACCTGAGAATCGGGGAAGTTCCCGTCTGGAACGCGGCGCTCCAATAAATCTTTTATTTTTAATAAGCAAAAACAGTAATTATGGTGGCAGAGCGGCTCAGCCTTTGTTTGGGTTAGACAAGTTCTGATCAGCCAGGCGGCGAATGACGCAGAGTCCCGGGTATAAAATCCACAGCCGACCGCCCCAACATGTCGCACCGCCGACCGCCCCACAGGGTGATGGGTAAACAAGCCCAACGCCGTCACGTGCCGTCAGCAGGGAGGGTTAGTGCGCCGATTGGTGAGCCAATCTCAGCAGATTTTTCTACTTTTTCGGATATGAAAGTTTTAGCCAATCGTGTTTAATCACCAGTACAATTCAATACAGAATAGGATTTGCGAGGGAGACCCCCCCCCCCCACCTGGGGAGGACTACAAATCCCAATAAGCCCACCATAACACAGCATGATGAGCATTCTTGTGTTGGTGTGTCAGTGCTTGCTTTTTTCTCTTTGCTTTAATCAGCAGTGCATTGAAAGGCAGTATAGAGAGTTGGGATGCATTGCACAAAATATGCAACTTTCTTTTTTTCCCAGGACAATGATGTGAATGTAAGAAATGGGGCAAAAGGGCATATTGCCCGGTCTATGTATAGAGCTGTGTTGCCCAACTGGGCCGGTGTATTTTTTTATGTGATTTTGCCAAAAGTGACAGAAAACTGCACCGAAGCAAAAAGACTGGAGACCGGGGATTTCTTCAGCCAGAACATGGCACCACGCAACAGCCATTTATAACCAGAAGTGACAGCACAGAACCCTCCTTACCCCAGCAGGGGCACTCCTGCATCCTGCACGCGCCGCATACTAGGCGCACCGCACTCCCGAACACGCTGGGTGCACCGTACTCCACGACCCCACACGCAATATTATACAAAACCTCAATATCCTCACTGTATGACCCCCACCCTCCAACTGTAGGACCCCACCTCCATACCCTCTCTACAACCCCCAACTGTATGACCCCGCCGCCATATCACCTCAACAACCCCCAACTGTATGACCCCGACCCCCAACTGTATGACCCCGCCGCCATATCACCTCAACAACCCCCAACTGTATGACCCCGACCCCCAACTGTATGACCCCGCCGCCATATCACCTCAACAACCACCAACTGTATGACCCCGCCTCCATACCCTCTCAACAACCCCCAACTGTATGACCCCGCCGCCATATCACCTCAACATCCACCAACTGTATGACCCCGCTGCCATATCACCTCAACAACCCCCAACTGTATGACCCCGCCGCCATATCACCTCAACAACCCCCAACTGTATGACCCCGACCCCCAACTGTATGACCCCGCCGCCATATCACCTCAACAACCCCCAACTGTATGACCCTGCCGCCATATCACCTCAACAACCTGCACGGTATGACCTCACCTCCATACCCCCTCAACAACCCCCAACTGTATGACCCCCACTATTCTACCCCCTCAAAAGCCCCCAACTATTATACCCACCAACACACCCCCCCCCCCCCCAACTGTATAACCCCACTATTATACCCCCTCAACAACCCCCAACTGTAAGACCCCATCTCAATACACCTCACTATTCTACCCCTTAAACAACCCCAACTATTCTACCCACTAAAACATACCCCCAACCCAACTGTATGACCCCAGCTCCACACCCTCCACTATATTACCCCTAAACAACCTCAACACCATATGCCCTCAACACCCCAACTGTATGACCCCCATCCATACCCCCCACTATTATACCTATACCTCTTCAACACCCCCTCCCCAACTGTATGACTCCATCCATACCCCCCCACTAATATAGCTACACCTCTTCAACACCCCCCCCCCCCAACTGTATGACCCCACCTCAGTATCACCCACTATTATACCCCCTCAACATCCCCACTGCATGACCCCACCTCCATACCCCCACTATTATCCCCCCCAACTGAACTGTATGACCCCATCCATACCCCCCCCCACTATTATACCTATACCTCTTCCTCACCTCCACCTGTATGACCCCACCTCAATATCACAAACCATTATACCCCTCAACATCCCCACTGTATGACCCCACCTCCATACCCCCCACTATTAACCCCCCCCCCCCCCCGAAAACCATGCTATATGATCCCACTTCCATACCTTTACTATTATTACCCCCCTTAACAACCCCCACTCCTTCCCATTCATCAGTCCATCACCACTTCAGCTGTTGCACCTTTTCGGCAGTCTCAGCATTTTCCTCCCACACAGAAAAGCCCAGAAGGGGAAAACATCTTATATACAGGATAAGAGGGACCCGCCCACCGCGACAAGAAATGAGGACAGGGAAGACAACTCCCTGCTACAGCTGTCAGTGTGTCCGATTACTGCAAACAGAGAATAAAGGGGGACTCCAACACTAGAGCTGGAGATACACCAGTAGAATCGTGTGCAAAAATTCTCAGATCATTCGAATGTTGCTCAAAAAGTAGTTCACGATTTTGTTTACCTTTAACATTCAATTTTGGAATAAATCGACTTGAGTGAAAACCACAAACACTGAAAAAGATTTTCTAGTCGAGTCTAGAAAAAGAACGTCAATTTGACCGCCACTAACAGTTAGAAAAATGAACGAGCGTTCTTACAAAGAAAAATGTCAAGTGAAATTTGACTTGTGTACACCCAACTTTATCCATAGGGTGGAAGTGAAAGGAAACTTTCAGACAACCTCATGGGCTCTGGTAAAGCAGCTAGCAAACCAAACATGGCTTCCATCGATCGATCAATGGGTAACCAGAAGTGGCTGAAGCCATAGAAAAAGTCAGAAGAGCGCCAAACCAAAAAGAGGAGTCCAAGATTCTCTCATTTTAAACCGGTTCCCATCCAGCCTCTCGTCGATGCGGGTGGACGTCCTATCACGTCCTCGTGGATCTGTCACCGGCTGTGTCCAGCGGAAGCAGCCGGTGACTAATCAGTGTACTGGCCCGCTGCTGGTGCCATGTGACTGCTGTAACCAATCACAGCAGGTCACACGACAGTTGTAAACAATGGAAGGCTTCCTCTCATGTCATCCTTTGTGTACAATTGTGTTGCTAGCTGTGATTGGTCACAGTGATCACATGGTACAGACAGGGCCAATCACAGCTAATCACAACAAAACAAAAAACTTAATTCAATTAATCAATTTAACTTACTCAATTTAATTCAGTAAAATGTTGCATATAGCAAATGTAATTTATTGCCAAGATAATGTGATAATAAATAAATTATATATATTTTTTTATATTTATATATTGATTAAAACATTTATTTACTTTGACCAGAGCAATATAATGTATATATATACACATATATATACATACATACATACATACACACACATTATATTGCTCTGGTCAAAGTAAATAAAAAATATAAATATAGCAATGTACTGAGAGATTATATATATCTATCACTATATTGCTATATTTATCTATTTTATTTTTATTTACTTTAACCAGAGCAATATAATGCTACACTAAATATTATATTTATTTAATATATATATATATATATATATATATATATATATATATATATATATATATATATATATATATATATATATATAAAAACGTACATATTATATTGCTTTGGTCAAAGTAAATAAAATAAATATATTATAATATAAATATATTATTTATTTTATTTACTTTGACCAAAGCAATATAATTTTACTATAATATATATCCCCTTTAAATTGTTCAATCATATAAAACAGCCGACACGTTCCAGAGGCCAAAGCACTCCTTCACCAGGGCTTAGATAATGACATGATGGACATCAATGGACTCCCAACATTAGGCAAAACATTAGGCAAAAATGATAGCGACTCTGATTTCCGCTCTCCATGTGGAATGGTAATAGGACGATCTAGTTCAGTAATTCTCACCCTTCCCCCCCAATCACATCACCCTTTATACGTTTGCAAAATCTGGTGACACCGCAGATGAATTGTATTGTGTTTTTTTCAGGATATCTTCATTTGGTGTGAAATATTAATGATTAACGCATCTCTTATTATATTAAAAAAAAAAAAAACCCTGACCCAGAATCCTGAACTCTAACAATGAACTTCCCTTATTTGCTCTGGTTTAGTCTGTTCAAGCTGAAGTTTAATCCTCTTATATTTTTTCCCTTTCCTTGTTACCCCCTCCCCCACATCATTATGCGAATGACATTTTTAATTTTATTTTTTTAAATGGTTTTCAATACAGACCCCATTTTAGACCCAGTGAATGTCATCACTGGGTCTCTGTTCTTCTCTATGCAATGCAGGCAGATCATGGGCGGTGGGAGGGGCTGTCCATAGCTTCCTGAAAACATCACAGCCCACGTCCAATGGGCTCCTCCCCTTCTCTGCTCCCCCCGTCCAATGGGCGCCTCCCCTTCTCTGCCACCCCCTGTCCAATGGGTGCCTCCCCTTCTCTGCCACCCCCTGTCCAATGGGTGCCTCCCCTTCTCTGCCACCCCCTGTCCAATGGGTGCCTCCTCTTCTCTGCACTCCCCCCCACCGTCCAATGGGCGCCTCCCCTTCTCCCCCCCGTCCAATGGGCACCTCCCCTTCTCCCCCCCGTCCAATGGGCGCCTCTCCTTCTCTCCCCCCCCGTCCCCCGTCCAATGGACTCCTCTCCTCCTCCTATCAGGGAATGGAGTAGCCCAGACAGGCGCAGGGAGGTGAGGAGCCTTGGAATCCTTTACTGCCATTGTGCCATATGCCGGGTTTCCAGAGTGTCCCTGTGCCTTTAAGTAGAGGTGGGCTTCATTCAGGTTTACCTGTCTTCTAACTATCCATTATAATGCATGTGCTTCCACTGTGGGAGGCTCTCATAAATGTATAAAGTTAGGACTGCAGATCACATTGGCGTGCCTTGGAGCGGCTCCGCAGCTTACGCATGGATTTGCAAATGTGTGCTGACTAACCTGTTTTTAATGCAAACTATTAGATGGGACAATTTGGTTGGTAGCAGATTGGTCAAAAGGTGAGCTGGCAATTCTCTTTGGGTTTGTTTGACATGCATCACCCCTTTCACGTGCTCCTTGCTGCAAGGGCCAGTTATAGGTGGGGGCAGTGGCCATTTGTTTGTACCAGACAGGAGCAGGGACGGGGGGGAGGAGCCCGTCAGACAGGAGCAGGGACGGGGGGGGAGGAGCCCGTCAGACAGGAGCAGGGACGGGGGGGGGGGAGGAGCCCGTCAGACAGGAGCAGGGACGGGGGGGGGAGGAGCCCGTCAGACAGGAGCAGGGACGGGGGGGGAGGAGCCCGTCAGACAGGAGCAGGGACGGGGGGGGGAGGAGCCCGTCAGACAGGAGCAGGGACGGGGGGAGGAGCCCGTCAGACAGGAGCAGGGACGGGGGGGGAGGAGCCCGTCAGACAGGAGCAGGGACGGGGGGGGAGGAGCCCGTCAGACAGAAGCAGGGACGGGGGGGAGGAGCCCGTCAGACAGGAGCAGGGACGGGGGGGAGGAGCCCGTCAGACAGGAGCAGGGACGGGGGGGAGGAGCCCGTCAGACAGGAGCAGGGACGGGGGGGAGGAGCCCGTCAGACAGGAGCAGGGACGGGGGGGAGGAGCCCGTCAGACAGGAGCAGGGACGGGGGGGGAGGAGCCCGTCAGACAGGAGCAGGGACGGGGGGAGGAGCCCGTCAGACAGGAGCAGGGACAGGGGAGGAGCCCGTCAGACAAGAGCAGGGACAGGGGAGGAGCCCGTCAGACAAGAGCAGGGACAGGGGAGGAGCCCGTCAGACAGCAGTTCTGCAACAGCTCGGGAAAAAAAGCCAAGCACCACAATGCACTATGACAACACACAGCGGAGTGATCACATAACACAGTCATTTATATTGGCCAAGTATTGTGAATGAGCCCTCGGGTGACCTTCCTTGGCTGAGATCCGGTTGTTTACTGACCCTTTTATGTGACCCATTGTGACAAAATATGCTCATGTTTACAGAGGGATGTGCTGGAGGAGAGGAAGGATCAGAAGTGTATACAGAGGGATACAATAAAGTCACACAATGGAGGAAGATCCTCCGCTCCGCGCACAGACATCAGACAACACAAACTTCCTCCCTCCGTCACTCAGGAGAATAGCAGGCTGGACGGGGGACACCTCCATTTTATTCTATTCAAGCAGATCAAGAAAGTTTACAAATAGAAGTCTTTTCCTTCCTCCTGCTATCCTATGAGAGCTGAGATAGGATCATGAAAAGACATTATAATGCATTTCCTGTTCTGATAATTTCACCTGGTTGAACAAAATGGGCTTATGATGGGCAGGGAGGGAATGTAGAGCCCTGGTGCCCAAACTGTAGCCCTTTGTCACTTTTTGTGCAGCCCTCGGGACCTCTCCATACATTACATACATTAGTTTCCCTATTGCACGGTTATAGCAGTGATTTTTAGCAGTCTAATGTAATGTGTCCCCAGTCTCTGACCGTCTCCTGTATCCCGTCCCCAGTCTCTGACCGTCTCCTGTATCCCGTCCCCAGTCTCTGACCGTCTCCTGTATCCCGTCCCCAGTCTCTGACCGTCTCCTGTATCCCGTCCCCAGTCTCTGACCGTCTCCTGTATCCCGTCCCCAGTCTCTGACCGTCTCCTGTATCCCGTCCCCAGTCTCTGACCGTCTCCTGTATCCCGTCCCCAGTCTCTGACCGTCTCCTGTATCGCGTCCCCAGTCTCTGACCGTCTCCTGTATCGCGTCCCCAGTCTCTGACCGTCTCCTGTATCGCGTCCCCAGTCTCTGACCGTCTCCTGTATCGCGTCCCCAGTCTCTGACCGTCCCAAGTCTCCGGTCTCTCACCGTATCATGCATCATGTCTCCGGTCTCTCACCGTATCATGCATCATGTCTCCGGTCTCTCACCGTATCATGCATCATGTCTCCGGTCTCTCACCGTATCATGCATCATGTCTCCGGTCTCTGACCATCTCTTGCATCATGTCTCCGGTCTCTGACCATCTCTTGCATCATGTCTCCGGTCTCTGACCATCTCTTGCATCATGTCTCCGGTCTCTGACCATCTCTTGCATCATGTCTCCGGTCTCTGACCATCTCTTGCATCATGTCTCCGGTCTCTGACCATCTCTTGCATCATGTCTCCGGTCTCTGACCATCTCTTGCATCATGTCTCCGGTCTCTGACCATCTCTTGCATCATGTCTCCGGTCTCTGACCATCTCTTGCATCATGTCTCCGGTCTCTGACCATCTCTTGCATCATGTCTCCGGTCTCTGACCATCTCTTGCATCATGTCTCCGGTCTCTGACCATCTCTTGCATCATGTCTCCGGTCTCTGACCATCTCTTGCATCATGTCTCCAGTCTCTGACCATCTCTTGCATCATGTCTCCGGTCTCTGACCATCTCTTGCATCATGTCTCCGGTCTCTGACCATCTCTTGCATCATGTCTCCGGTCTCTGACCATCTCTTGCATCATGTCTCCGGTCTCTGACCATCTCTTGCATCATGTCTCCGGTCTCTGACCATCTCTTGCATCATGTCTCCGGTCTCTGACCATCTCTTGCATCATGTCTCCGGTCTCTGACCATCTCTTGCATCATGTCTCCGGTCTCTGACCATCTCTTGCATCATGTCTCCAGTCTCTGACCATCTCTTGCATCATGTCTCCGGTCTCTGACCATCTCTTGCATCATGTCTCCGGTCTCTGACCATCTATGTATTATGTATCATGTCTCTGACCATCTCCTGTATCATATCTCTGACCATCTCCTGTATCATGTCCATAGTCTTTGATTATATCCTCTTGTGTGTCTGTAAATACTCACTGATTATTATGTGCAGCCCTCTGTTGATGTCCTGCGTTGTGTTAGGGCAGCTTATTTATTATGAATGGGCTGCCAGCACACCACAACGGATTAAAAAAAACAAAAACATGCATGACCCTTTTTTACCAACAGGATGCACCACTGTAATGCGTTGTGGTTGGTTGGGCTCCTCAGTACACGTTCTAAAGTCATAACACTGAATGGCACCGCAGTGTACATACAGCAGGTGCATTGCCATGCATTGTATATGAAAGAAGCAACTGGCTTCTAAGCTGCCACCAGCAACATAGGCTGGAACTCTGCAACTTCTATATTTCTGGCATTAGGAGACAATGACCTCCAAGGACCCCCATGAGGATTCTGCTCCATGTGAGCAGCTGCCCAGTCACTCCTTGGACACTCCTTGACCTCAGGTCACTAATTACAGGAGCTCCTGGAGTGACCAGACAGGTGACATCTGAGCCCCCTGCCCCCACAATAGGTAGTGTTTTATTATGCAGGTGGAACTTCTCCATGGAGCCCATCAAAGAATCCTGACCAATCACAGGGACTCGTCAGACGAGGGCCAAACTGGACAGACATCCCAGAGAGGACAACAACGAGTGCCACCATTGTCTTCTCCAGTGTATCTTTGATGCATTGGTCCATCAGTGCAGAGACTGTGACTGGTTCAGTGTTCTCTGTACAGCGCTGTGGTATATGTCAGAGCTGTATAATAATAATATTAATAATAGTGTGTGACTGTGGGGGGGGGGGGGGGGCATTAGAGTGTAAGCTCTTCTATTGCAGAGACTGATGTGACTGGCTCAGTGATCTCTGTACAGCACTGCGGTATATGTCAGAGCTATATAAAATGTATTATAATTTCATATTTGTATTGTTACTTTTACTTTTTTTAGTGTATTTGATTTGTTTTACATATAAAAACAATAAAACATACGTAAAACAGACAGATTCTTGTGTATTCGCTCTCTAAATTTTGTTACTTTGTTTCTTTTCTTATTGGGAAAAAAAAAAATGTCAAATGTTCGGCACTATGGTATATGTCAGAGCTATATAAATGTATAACAACAATAATAATAGTGTGTGAGTATGGGGGGACATTAGAGTGTAAGCTCCTGTGGTGCAGAGACTGATGTGACTGGCTCAGTGTTCTCTGTACAGCACTGCGGTATATGTCAGAGCTTTATAAATGTATATATAATAATACATATTTCATATTTGTATTTTTACTTTTTTTGTGTATTTGATTTGTTTTACATATAACAATAACATAAAACATACACAAAACAGCCAGATTCTTGTGTTCGGCACTATGGTATATGTCAGAGCTATATAAATGTATAATAACAATAATAATAGTGGGTGACTGTGTGTGTGGGGCTGCGGACATTAGAGTGTAAGCTCCTCTGGTACAGAGACTGATGTGACTGGCTCAGTGTACAGCACCGTGGTATATGTCAGAGCTATAAAAAGAAATTATAATAATAAAAGTAGTAATATTGTGTGTGTGTGTGTGGGGGGGAACATTAGAGTGTAAGCTCCTCTGGCACAGAGACTGATGTGACTGGCTCAGTGTTCTCTGTACAGCACTGCGGTATATGTATAATAATAATAGTAATATTGTGTGTGGGGGGGGGGGGGCATTAGACTGTAAGCTCCTCTGGTACAGGGGCTGACGAGACTGGCTCAGGGTTCTCTGTACAGCACTGCGGTATATGTCAGAGCTATATAAATGTATTATAATAATAATAATAATAATAACAACAAAAGGTGTGCGTGTGTGTGTGTGTGTGTGTGGGGGGGGGGGGGGGGGACATTAGAGTGTAAGCTCCTCTGGTACAGAGACTGATGTGACTGGTTCAGTGTTCTCTGTACAGCACTGCGGTATATGTCAGAGCTATACAAATGTATAATAATAATAATAATAATAATAGTGTGTGACTGTAGGGGAACATTAGAGTGTAAGCTCCTCTGGTGCAGAGACTGATGTGACTGGCTCAGTGTTCTCTATACAACACTCTGGTATATGTCAGAGCTTTAGAACAGTAAAAATAGGGTGTGACTGTGGGGGGAACATTAGAGTGTAAGCTCCTCTGGTACAGAGAGTGATGTGATGAGCTCAGTGTTCTCTGTACAGCGCTGCGGTATATGTCAGAGCTATATAAAACGTACAACAAGTGTGTTGCTCTATATAATGATGATGGTGTGTTTGCTGGGTCGGAAGTCTCGGGCAGACGACTGGCAGCTGTCACCCCGCAGAGGAGCAGAAATGGGGCATCTGTCAGTAGCTGAGACAAAACTTTTCCTGTCCCTCCCATCATATACTGAGAATTGCTGCTCTCAGCCTGGGAACTGGTCATTAAACCTCGGCGCATTCTCCTCCCAGTGTCACTGTCACTCAGAATGAATGACCTGAGCAGCACCCAAAAAAACAAGTCACACAGGTCCTCGCCTTAACCCCTTCCCTTCCCAGGACATATAATCCACCTATTACAGATAATGTGGAAGGTGCTATGTATGGAGTTGGGGGAGGGGGGGGGGGGTTGTACTTCTCATCCGGCTCGGACTACATTGGTGTTCTCTTAAGGTGGTGAAAATGGTTGAAATGTGGGAAGAAATGGAGAAAATTAAAACTACTGGCTGAGAAAAGATTCAAATATGATAAAAACAAAACTAAGCAGTAATGGAGAGATGATAAAAAAAAATATGGTGCCTCATACACGCGCATGCGCGGTCCAAGACCCCATTCACACCAATCCAGCAATTTGAAGTGCATTTCCCAAAGTGCTCTTGATCCATTCGATTCAATGATGCCCATCTGAATGTCCGATCGCTTGAACCTTGTGGGCTTCATTTGAAGAGTCGCACAATTTTGACCCTAAAAACTTCAATGGGAAGCGCCTGAAAACATACATAATGCATTTTTTTTGGTGCGTTTTTGTGTCACCCCAGTAACTAGCTTTCCATTGGCTAAAACAAATAAAACTCTCAAGATGGAAAACACCTGAAAAACACATAAAAATGCAAAAAAAAAATGCTCCAAAATTTCCTGCATTCGCTCACACCCAAGTATGGATGGGGGTGGTGAGGGGTTAGGTCTCCAGTCCATGCGCCAACCGGCATATCCAACACTCTCCCATCATGGAAACACAATCCTACCAAAAAAAACATTGAAACGTCTTCTAAAAAGGACAGACAACGTTAAGTCAAAGGTCTGATGCCCAGGTTACAATCCGATTGTTCCATTTCCTTTAAGCTGGCCATACACAATGGGGTTGTACAGTCTATGTACGATCTCCTTGACATTTACCAAAGCTGTGTAATAGGACTCCCCCCCCCTCCCAAGCGGAGTATACATTAGTACAGGGTAAGCTCAGTTTTATTGCAGGCTGCATCAGCACTATCTGTAAGACTATATGACCAGGGCCCCCCCCACCCATCCTCCTTTACATCACAGGGCACCCCTTACCTTGCACTGCTGCCAGGAAGAAGCTGGGGAGCAAAAGTGCAGGAGTCAACTGAATGCTGAGACCGGGGGGGGGGGGGGGGGTGGAGACCGAGACTGGGGGGGTGGAGACCGAGACTGGGGGGTGGAGACCGAGACTGGGGGGGTGGGAGACCGAGACTGGGGGGGGGTGGAGACCGAGACTGGGGGGGGTGGAGACCGAGACTGGGGGGGTGGAGACCGAGACTGGGGGGGGTGGAGACCGAGACTGGGGGGGGGTGGAGACCGAGACTGGGGGGGGTGGAGACCGAGACTGGGGGGGTGGAGACCGAGACTGGGGGGGGTGGAGACCGAGACTGGGGGGGTGGAGACCGAGACTGGGGGGGTGGAGACCGAGACTGGGGGGTGGAGACCGAGACGGGGGGGGTGGAGACCGAGACGGGGGGGGTGGAGACCGAGACGGGGGGGTGGAGACCGAGATGGGGGGGGGGAGACCGAGACGGGGGGGGAGACCGAGACGGGGGGAGGGGTGGAGACCGAGACGGGGGGGGGTGGAGACCGAGACGGGGGGGGGGGGGTGGAGACCGAGACGGGGGGGGTGGAGACCGAGACGGGGGGGGGGGTGGAGACCGAGACGGGGGGGGGGGGTGGAGACCGAGACGGGGGGGGGGGGGGTGGAGACCGAGACGGGGGGGGTGTAGACCGAGACGGGGGGGGGGGTGGAGACCGAGACGGGGGGGGGGTGGAGACCGAGACGGGGGGGGTGTAGACCGAGACGGGGGGGGGGGGTGTAGACCGAGACGGGGGGGGGGGGTGTAGACCGAGACGGGGGGGTGGAGACCGAGACGGGGGGGGGTGGAGACCGAGACGGGGGGGGGGTGGAGACCGAGACGGTGGGGGTGGAGACCGAGACGGGGGGGGGTGGAGACCGAGACACCGGGGGGGAGGAGACCGAGACACCGGGGGGGGAGACCGAGACACCGGGGGGAGACCGAGACACCGGGGGGGAGACCGAGACACCGGGGGGAAGGAGATCGATACCGGGGGGGAAGGAGATCGATACCGGGGGGAAGGAGATCGATACCGGGGGGGAAGGAGATCGAGACCAGGCGGGCGCTGCGGCTGAATAGAGAAGCGCAGGCCCCAGTGGAGTCGTTCTTCTTTTCTCCTCTCTGCTGACAACTGCTGAGACAAGGTGGGGGCGGAGAGGAGGGGGGTGCCGCAGCTGCAGAATTGCACGCAGACCAGGGACAAAAGGTGAGGGCAGGAGGGGAAGCTGCCCTGGGCAAAGCGGAGCAAGGGGTCAAAGAGCGGATCTTTACCACGTGATCAGCTGTGTCCAATCACGGATGTAAACAGAAGGCAGTTATCGGCACTCCTTTCCTTTACGCTCCAACAAGAGTGAGGAGAAGAGAAGAGAGCTGATAACTGGCTTCTCTAAAGGGGACATCTAAAATTATAATAAGAGCACGGATTATCAGTGCAGTCCCAAAAGTGCTGCCAATCAGTGCCCACCATTGCAGCCTATCAGTATCCATCAATGACGCAGCCTATCAGAGCCCACTAGTGCAGCCTCATCAGTGCCTATCAGTGCAGCCTCATCAGTGCCCATCAGTGCGGCCTCATCAGTGCCCATCAGTGCAGCCTCATCAGTGCCTATCAGTGCAGCCTCATCAGTGCCTATCAGTGCAGCCTCATCAGTGCCTATCAGTGCAGCCTCATCAGTGCCTATCAGTGCAGCCTCATCAGTGCCCATAAGTGCGGCCTCAAGCGCAGCCTCATCCGCGGACATCAGTGAAGGAGTAAAGTTACCTATTTGCAAAGTTTTTATAACTATAAAGAAGTTTGTTTTGCTTTTTCAAATTTTTTTCTCTTTGTTTAGTTAGCAAAAAAAAAAAAAAGCCAGCCAATACCACCAAACAAAAGTTCTATTTGTGTGAAAAAATGATAAAAATGTCATTTGGGTACAGTGTAGCATGACCGCGCAATTGTCATTCAAAGTGTGAGAGCGCTGAAAGATGAAGATTTCCCTGGGCAGGAGGGGAGGGGGGAGGGGAGTGCCGGTAGAGAAGTGGTTAAAAACCAATAAATCCTTTCTTTCTTGAATTATTTTCTAAGGAATTTCAAATGTTCTGAGAACTTTCCAACTCATTTTTGTTGGGGTTTCTACTAGTGCACGCCCAGCTTTAAAGAATCCATTCACTTTATATCCAATCAGGCCCTTTCTATTTGACGAGGGCTCTTCTAAGCTCTTCTATTTTACTACATTGAGATAATGGATGGCAGAAGACGATACAATGTGTATTGGCCGTAGATGGAAACATTGTTTTAGACGAGATCTGGCGCTTGGCCCTTCCACTCCATTCTCTTCTTCATTCTCTAAAGAAGTTCCGGTTTGTAAAGGTTTTATATTGCTGGGAAACATCGTCACCATTCATCAGATTCCGCTTCTGTTTCAGCGCCGTCCTCCCAAATTCCAACTTCCCGTGTGAAAATTTTAGGGACGTGGAGGAAACAGAAACGCAACCGGGGCAAGAGGATTGGGGGGGGGGGGGGGGGTCAGCAGAACGGACAGTTTTCACTGCACCAAAATCTCTTCAAAATTGCACCATTTGCATCATTAGGCAAAAACAAGCTGGATATACAATACTTGTCTCTGTGTGTTCTCTGTACAGCGCTGCGGTATATGTCAGAGCTATATACCATAATAATAATAATAATATAGCATGCGACTGTGTAAGCTCCTCTGGTACAGAGACTGATGTGACTGGCTGGATTTACAAGGTTATATCATTGGACAAGTTACTTGTTTCTGTGTGTTCTCTGTACAGCGCTGCGGTATATGTCAGAGTCAGGGGCGGACTGACCATTCGGCCACTGCCCGAGGGCCCCCCGGCCACTAGGGGCCCCATCAGGGTTTCCAGCCTCAGTAATACCAGGGACAGTATGTAAAAATCTTTTTTTTTTTTTTATATCTGTCTCTGAAATGTCCCTTACCGACATCCTTTCAGTCTAAAAATCCTGAGATTATAGCTGCCCCGCCTCTCCAGTACCTTCTCAGCCAATAGAAACATGTCTGTGTATACTGTGCGATTGTGCTGTGTGTGCTGTGTGACCCCATAATCTCCTATTGCCCAGGGGCCCCATGAGTGGTCAGTCTGCCCCCGGTCAGAGCTATATAAATATATAATAATAATAATGGTGTGTGACTGTGAGGGGGGGGGGGGGGGGACATTAGAGTGTAAGCTCCTGTGGTGCAGAGACCAATGTGACTGTGTTCTCTGTACAGCGCTGAGGTATATGTCAGAGGCTATAGACATGTACAATAATAATAGTAACAAACAATAATAGTGTGTGACTGTGAGGGGACATTAGAGTGTAAGCTCCTCTGTTACAGAGACTGATGTGATTGGATGGATTTACAAGGTTATATCATGAAGTGTATGACTGTGGGGGGGCATTAGAGTGCAAGCTCCTGTGGTGCAGAGACTGCTGTGACTGGCTCAGTGTTCTCTGTACAGTGCTATGGTATATGTCAGAGGAGCTATACAAATGTACTATAATAGTGTGTGACTGTGGGGAGGACATTAGAGTGTAAGCTCCTCTGGTACAGAGACTGATGTGACTGGCTCAGTGTTCTCTGTAGAGCACTGCGGTATATGTCAGAGCTAGCTATAGAAATGTAGAATAATAATAATGTGTGACTGTGGGGGGGGACATTAGAGTGCAAGCTCCTGTGGTGCAGAGACAGCTGTAACTGGCTCAGTGTTCTCTGTACAGTGTTATGGTATACGTCAGAGCTATAGAAATGTATAATAATAGTGTGTGACTGTGAGGGGGGGGGGGGACATTAGAGTGTAAGCTCCTCTGGTACAGAGACTGATGTGACTGGCTCAGTGTTCTCTGTACAGCACTGCGGTATATGTCAGAGCTATATAAATGTATAATAGTGTGTGACTGTGGAGGGGGGGGGGACATTAGAGTGTAAGCTCCTCTGGTACAGAGACTGATGTGATTGGATGGATCTACAAGGTTACATCATTGAACAAGATACTTGTTTTTGTGTGATCCTGGTACAGCACTGCGGTATATGTCAGAGCTATAGAAAAGTATAATAATAATAATATGTGACTGAGGACATTAGAGTGTAAGCTCCTCTGGTACAGAGAGTGATGTGACTGGCTCAGTGTTCTCTGTACAGCACTGCGGTATATGTCAGAGCTATAGAAATGTATAATAATCATCATCGTTTCATAATTTTTATGTTAATTTTTCCTTTTTTTGTTTATTTGACTTGTTTTACATATAACAATAAGATAAAACACCAAAAAAAAATAAAAAAATAAAAGCCTGATTCTTGTGTGCTCTTTAAAATTGTGTTTTTCTTATTAGGGAAAAAAAGTCAAATAAACCAGAAAAGGAAAAAAAAAAAATTAAATAAAAAAAAAAAATAAATGTACAAAAGGATTTTATTTCATCACATTTTCACATTGTTTATAAACAAAGCCATGTGATCTCAGAGGAGGCGATGAAAACAAAGCCATGTTAGACCCGCGCATTCCCAGCTTTAAAGGGGAACTTTTTTTTTTAAATGCCCATTTCCCCGAGAGATGAGATGAGACCAGAGGAAATCACGGCTCCTATCTCCGCTCGGAATCACAATACACACCGTCACTTCCTAAACTCAAATGTTGACCTAATGATAGGACAACATAAAACCTGCAGTGGAATATTTAGCAGAGAGTGTTGGGGAGATCCTGAAAAACCTGCCATGCCTTCCATTGTACTAAAGAGAGACTGAAGGAAGAAGAGGAAGAAGAGGAAGAAGAGGAAGAAGAGGAAGAAGAGGAAGAAGAGGAAGAAGAGGAAGAAGAGGAAGAAGAGGAAGACACCATTAAACCCTTCCACTGTTACAAAGATTTCCATCTTTCCTGGGAATAATCAGATTCAGTGCAGTAGCCTCACCCCCTCCATAGAACACCGGCTGGAGGAAACCACAATGAGGGTCTGAAGGTACCCGGCCCTAAAGCGCCCCTGTAAACCCGTTTACTGGCTGGGCGCACGTGTCGGGTGAAGGGTCAGATTTTTGCTGGTGTATGATTACCGGCTCTCTGGTCATTATATTGCCATTCCAGCCCATCATAAATATGACTGACAGGAGGTACACGGCGATCCTGCAGGCAAACTGCCAGCAGCTGCGGACACTGACCAGGGGGAATTTTTCATCCAATCCAATGAAGATTCGATATCTGTCCATGCAAAAAACGCTAAGAAGTATAAAAATAACAAACAATCTGATTTCCCAACATGGCGGGGAAAGGTTCTCCGCAAAAAATAGTCACATCATTATTATTATTCAGGATTTATATAGCGCCAGCAATTTACGCAGCGCTTTACAATGTAAAAGGGAGACAATACAGTTGCAATACAATTAAATACAAGAGGATTAAGAGGGCCCTGCTCAGAAGAGCTTACAATCTAAAAGGGTGGGGCAGGTGGTACAGAAGGTTATAACTGTTGGGAATGAGCTGATGGAAGTGGTAGGAGATTAGTTTGAGACGTGATAGGCTTCCCTGAATAGATGAGTTTTCAGGGATCGCCTGAAGGTAGCAAGAGTAGGGGATAGCCGGACCGGTGGAGGTAGGGAGTTCCAGAGGATTGGAGAGGCTCTGGAGAAGTCCTGGAGACGAGTGTGGGAGGAGGAGACGAGAGAGCTTGAGAGTAGGAGGTCTTGAGAAGAACGGAGGGGACGGTTTGGGTGACATCAGTCTCTGCACCAGATTAGCTTACACTCTACTGTCCCCCCACAATCACACACTATTATACATTTCTATAGCTCTGACTTATATCGCAGCGCTGTACAGAGAACACTGAGCCAGTCACATCAGTCTCTGCACCAGAGGAGCTTACACTCTAATAACCCCCTACAGTCACATATTATTATTATACATTTCTATAGCTCTGACATATACCGCAGCGCTGTACAGGGCACACTGAGCCAGTCACATCAGTCTCTGTACCAGAAGAGCTTACACTCTAATGCCCCATACACACGGCCGGACAGTCCGACATCAAAATCCCTCGGATTTTTTTTCCAAACGGATTTTGGCCCAAACTTGTCTTGCATACACACGGTCGCACAAAGTTGTTGGAAAAATCCGATCGTTCAGAACGCGGTGACGCCAAACGCGTACGACGGGACTATAAAAAACGGGCCAGTAGCCAATAGCCTTTTGTCTCGTAATTTATTCTGAGCATGCGTGGCAATTTGTCCGTCAGAATTGTCTACACACGATCGGAAGTTAAACGATCGGATTTTGTCGTCGGTAGATTTTAGATCCAGCTCTCAAACTTTGTGTGTCGGAAATTCCAATGAAAAAAAAAAAGTCAGATGGAGCCCTGCACACACGATCGGATTTTCCGACAACAAGATCCGATCGCAACATTTTTCGTCGGAAAGTCCAACAGTGCGTACAGGGCATAATGGTCCCCGCAGTGACACACTATTATTATTATACATTTGTATAGCTCTGACATATACCACAGCGCTGTGCTGAGAACACTGAGCCAGTCATGTCAGTCTCTGTGCCAGAGGAGCTTACACTCTAGTGCCCCCCCCCCCCCCGTCACACATTATTATTATACATTTATATAGCTCTGACATATACCACAGTGCTGTACTGAGAACACTGAGCCAGTCACATCAGTCTCTGCACCAGAAGAGCTTACACTCTAATGCGCCCCCCCCCAATTGCACTCTATTTTACTGTTCTCAAGCTCTGACATATACCACAGTGCTGTACAGAGAACACTGAGCCAGTCACATCAGTCCCTGTACCAGAGGAGCTTACACTCTAATATCCCCCCCACAGTCACACACTATTATTATACATTTATATAGCTCTGACATATACCGCAGCGCTGTGCTGAGAACACTGAGCCAGTCATGTCAGTCCCTGTACCAGAGGAGCTTACACTCTAATGTCCCCCCCCACAGTCACACACTATTATTATACATTTTTATAGCTCTGACATATACCGCAGCGCTGTACAGAGAACACTGAGCCAGTCCCTGTTTGGCACTGAACTGTAAACCTCGGCGCTGCAACTCACAAACACAGAGAGAAGACAGGTTATGATTTATGATGGAGTATCTGGTGAATCATCATGGGGAGACTTCCCTCCCGGCAAACCTGAAATCACAAAAAAACGCCCATTATATAGTGTACTGAGACTCCGCCCACATTTCACTATACACCACCTGTATACAGCAATGTGCTGAGTGACCACATAGGAGGAGCCATGATCCCTATGCCGACTCTGCAGTGTATGTGACCCCCCCCAGGCGAGCCATGATCACTATACGGAGATGTGTGTAGACTATCTCTACAGTGGGGGAGATTTACTAAAACTTGAGAGAGCAAAATCTGGTGCAGCTGTGCATGGCGGCCAATCAGCTTCTATCTTCAGCTTGTTCAATGAAGCTTTGACAATAAAAGCTGGAAGCCGATTGGTTTCTCTGCAGAGCTGCCCCAGATTCTGCTCTCTCCAGTTATAGTAAATCTCCTCCAATGCATCCATACAGGAAGATAAATCTCCTGACCGCAGTGTAATGTATGAAGAGCGACCGCAGGAGGAGAACTATTGTCACTATTCCTCCCAGGCCATAGAGAACACTGTATAATATAGAAAACATTGTATAAGCGTTCTCCCTAGGGGGGGGGAGTTACCATGCGGATGCGCGCTCCCGAGTCCAGTATTTGCGTCCATAGACACAGAATGCCGGGCTCGGCCCCGCCCCCCGCGTCATTGGATTTGATTGACAGCAGTGGGAGCCAATGGCTGCACTCCTATCAATCTATCCAATCAAGAGCCGAGAACCCCCGGGGGCAGAGAAGTAGTGTGCGCCCCCCCCCCCCCCCCCCCCCCCGGGCTGGGATGAGTAAAACGGGGGAGGGGTCTGCTCAGTGAAAGAAGATTTTTCACCTTAATGCGTAGGATGCATTAAGGTGAAAAAAACACGGAGTTTGCAAACCCCTTTAATTGAACAAGCTGAAGCTAGAAGCTGATTGGCTCCCATGGACGGCTGCTCCAGTTTTAGCAAATCTCCCCCAAAGTGACCACAAGAGAAACTATTGTCACCATACAGAGACTTCCCTCCCGCCTCATAGAGAAGCGCATTATATTCATATCAGAATACACGCAACTCAATACATTTAGGCATCTAGATGTGGTGAAGACGACTTGCTGAAGTTAAAACCGAGCATCAGAATGGGGATAGGAAGGGGATTGAAGTGACTTTGAACGTGGCATGGTTGTTGGTGGCAGACGGGCCAGTCTCAGTATTTCTGGGATTTTCACACACAACCATCTGTCAGGGTTTACAGAGAATGGTGGAGAAAAAAAAAAAAAAAAGAGAGAAAATATCCAGTATGCGGCGGTTGTGTGGAGGAAAATGTCTTGTTGAGGTCAGAGTAGAATGGGCAAGGTTCCAGATGATAGAAAGGCAACAGTGACTCAAATAACCACTTGTTACACCCAAGGTATACAGAATACCATCTCTGAACACACTCAACCTTGAAGCAGATGGGCTACAGCAGAAGACCACAATGGGTACCACTCCTGTCAGCTAAGAACAGGAAACTGAGCCTACAAATGGCACAGGATCCCCAAAATTGGACAATAGAAGATTGGAAAAACGTTGCCTGGTCTGATGAGTCTGGATTTCAGCTGCGGCATTCAGATAGTTGGATCAGAATTTGGAGCATTGGATCCATCCTGCCTTCTATCACGGGTTCAGGCTGGTGGTGGGGGTGTAATGGTGTGAGGGATGGGATATCACCGGTTCAGGCTGGTGGTGGGGGTGTAATGGTGTGGGGGATGGGGTATCACCGGTTCAGGCTGGTGGTGGGGGTGTAATGGTGTATAATGGTGTGGGGGATGGGGTATCACCGGTTCAGGCTGGTGGTGGGGGTGTAATGGTGTGGGGGATGGGATATCACCGGTTCAGGCTGGTGGTGGGGGTGTAATGGTGTGGGGGATGGGATATCACCGGTTCAGGCTGGTGGTGGGGGTGTAATGGTGTGGGGGATGGGATATCACCGGTTCAGGCTGGTGGTGGGGGTGTAATGGTGTGGGGGATGGGGTATCACCGGTTCAGGCTGGTGGTGGGGGTGTAATGGTGTGGGGGATGGGATATCACCGGTTCAGGCTGGTGGTGGGGGTGTAATGGTGTGGGGGATGGGATATCACCGGTTCAGGCTGGTGGTGGGGGTGTAATGGTGTGGGGGATGGGGTATCACCGGTTCAGGCTGGTGATGGGGGTGTAATTGTGTGGGGGGGATATTTTCTTGGCACACTTTGGGCCCCTTAGTACCAATTGAGCATCATTTATACACCACGGCCTACTGAGTATTGTCACTGACCATCCCTTTATGACTACAGTGTCCCCATCTTCTGATGGCTCCTTCCAGCAGGATAATGCACCATGTCACAAAGCTCCAATCATCTCACCACCGGACAATGAGGTCCCTGTCCTCCAATGGCCTCCACACTCGCCACATCTCATCCAATAGAGAGCCTTTGGGATGTGGTGGGACAGGAGATTAGTGTCATGGATGGGCAGCAGCCGTGTGATGTTATGTCACTATGGAGCAAAATCTCTGAGGAACGTTTCCAGCACCTTGTTGGATCTACGAACACCAAGAATGAAGGCCAAAGGGGTCCAACCCGCTACTAGCAAGGGGGACCCAAGAAAGGGGCCGGTGGGTGTGAAGGACTCTGCAGTGTAATATAGGGAGGAGAGCGACCAATGAGAATTCATCATCAGACACCCCCCCCAATCCTAGATCTCATAGGGAAGATTATGAACATAAAGGAATAGAAATCCTAATAGAGATGAGAGGAGGAGGAATGTGATCTCCATAGAGACTTCCCTCCGTCCCATACAGAGCATAATAATAATAATGGTGATCATTACACAACAATGTATCCGTATGATAGAGATCCCGACTCTGCAGTGTGGTCTATGGAGGGTGACCTCAGGTAAGTCAGGTAAGTCATTATCACAATAGAGAAGAAATATCTGTAGGGGAATAGAGATCTGGACTGTGCAGAGTAATATACAGAGAACTATTATCACTATACAGAGATCCCCTCCCCCCATATACATATACATTATATCCGTGTGATGATAGAGATCCCCTCCCCCCATATACATATACATAATATCCGTGTGATGATAGAGATCTCAAGCCACGGATCAGACATTCCCCACCATTGGAGCACCGACCCCCCTACAGGGCACTGCAGCCAGGTCCGGTGTCCCCAATATGCAGAGTTATAATTATTCTGATAAAGTGACACCCCTTGGGGAAATATGGGGGGGGGGGACATCATATCACAGTGTGATATAATAATGTGTCAGCCATTGTCCCCTGACTGGGGGGGTGCAGACAGAGGGGCCCCTCTTAGTGCAGCCTTGGGAATTAGGGGCTCTGTGGAGGGGGAAGGGAACCTCTTTAGAGCGGGGCACTCTATAAAAGACAACCCTTGGGGGGGATCCCCTGTATAGTGAAGTGTCAGTTGTGGGGGACCCTCTGAAGTTTCGCCCCCCTGTGGAGCAGAGTGTCAGCTCTTGGACCCCTGCAGACTACCAGTTCTGGAGGAACCATCTGTAGAGCGCAGTGTTAGTTGTGTAGAGAGAAGGCTGTCAGTGGTGGGGCCCCTGTAGAGTTTGAGTGTCCATTGTGGGTTCCCCATAGAGCGTCAGTTGTGGGGCCCCTGTAGAGCATCATTGTCAGTTGTGTAGGGTGCAGGGAGCAGACTGATACTGGGCTCTATAGGGGCCCTGCAACTGACAGTCTGCTCCCTGCACTCTACACAATTGACAATGATGCTCTGCAGGGGCCCCACAACTGTCACTCTACACAACTGATACTGGGCTCTATAGGGGCCCTGCAACTGACAGTTGTGTAGAGTGACAGTTGTGGGGCCCCTCTGGAGCAGCAGTGTCAGTTGTGGGGCCCCTGTAGAGTGCAGGGTCAGTTGTGTAGGGTGCAGGGAGCAGGCTGTCAGTTGTGGAGCGCAGTGTGAGTTGTGTAGGGTGCAGGGAGCAGGCTGTCAGTTGTGGAGCGCAGTGTGAGTTGTGTAGGGATCAGACTGTCAGTTGTGGAGCGCAGTGTGAGTTGTGTAGGGATCAGGGATCGGGCTGTCAGTTGTGGAGCGTAGTGTGAGTTGTGTAGGGATCAGGGATCGGACTGTCAGTTGTGGAGCGTAGTGTGAGTTGTGTAGGGATCAGGGATCGGGCTGTCAGTTGTGGAGCGTAGTGTGAGTTGTGTAGGGATCAGGGATCGGACTGTCAGTTGTGGGAAGAGTTACAAAGTATCAGTGGAAGTTTCAGTTTCCTCTCCTTCTGGAAGTCCAGCAGTATCTCTCCTATCAGGGGCCCCTGAGTGCCCGGGGGGGTCCACACAGCACAGCGGAGGTCTCTTACCTTGGCAGGTTCTCTTCCTGCGGGTCGCCTCTTCCTGGCTCTCTCTTTCTGGGAAGTGAGGAGAGGAGAGGAGAGGAGGAGGAGGAGCTCCACCCAGAACTGAGAGACATTCCTCAGCCTGACCCAGCCCTACACCTCCCTCCCCACCCCCCACCACTGGGTGCAACCTGCAATCTGCTCCCCACCCCCACCACTGAGTGCAACCTGCAATCTGCTCCCCACCCCCACCACTGGGTGCAACCTGCAATCTGCTCCCCACCCCCACCACTGGGTGCAACCTGCAATCTGCTCCCAGCTCAATGAAAACTGTGTGCCACACACAATACACTCCCCACCAAACCACCACTGCGTGCAACACAGAATACACTCCCCGATAAACCACCACTGCGTGCGACACAGAATACACTCCCCAATAAACCACCACTGCGTGCGACACAAAATACACTCCCCAATAAACCACCACTGCGTGCGACACAGAATACACTCCCCAATAAACCACCACTGCATGCGACACAAAATACACTCCCTGACAAATTACCAATGTTTGCAACCCACAATATATTCATCATAAATCTGCCACTGTTTACAACACACAATACACTCCCCTCTACACTGCCACAGTCAGTGTGTAACCTGCAATGTGCTCCTCACTACACTTTATGCCCCACCACATTAATGCTGTGTGTGACACACAATAAACTCCCCAATAAACTGTGACTGTGTGCAACCTACAATATTCCTCCTTCTACAATGCAACTTTGTGCAACCTACAATAAGTTCCCCTCTACATTAATACTGTGTACACCCCACAATATTGCCACTATGTAGAACCATTTTCTCCCCTTTATCCTGCCACTGTGTGCAACCCACAATATGTTCCCCAATAGAATACCACCTGATGCACATTATAATTTATTCCCCACTACATAGCTACTTTGTACATCCTATAATTTACTCCCCTGTATCCTGCCACTGTGTAAAACCTAAAATACGTCCCCCCATCTACACCTGCTATGTACTCCCCAATACATTGCATTCTACAGCTTCAGGCATATATTTTCCTCTACTTCCTCACAGTGTGCAACCTGGTTTATAATCCCCCAGCTGGCATACCTGATGATTCCCCACCAGCTCTTTTACAGCTTCTTACCTGTGTGTGCAGCTTGAAATATATTCCCCACTATGTTCTCTTCTATCAGACGCTTCTGAGCACAGCAAACCTGAATCTTGTTCAGGTCTCCAGTGTGTGCAACCTATAGCGTGTTCCCCCCAATATAGGACTGCATGTGTGTCCTGCAAAATCTTCCCCTCCACAGACATTCTTGAATCCTTGCAAAATGCAGGTCCTTATTTCCTGTGCCCCCTGCAATGTCTTCCCTAGACCTAACCCTGGCCTGTACTTCCTGCGCCCCCTGCAATGTCTTCCCTAGACCTGACCCTGGCCTGTACTTCCTGTGCCCCCTGCATTGTCTTCCCTAGACCTGACCCTAGCCTGTACTTCCTATGCACCCTGCAATGTCTTCCCTAGACCTGACCCAGGCCTGTACTTCCTGTGCACCTTGCAATGTCTTCCCCAGACCGCACCCAGGTCTGAACTTCCTGTGCACCCTGCAATGTCTTCCCTAGTCTGCACCCTGGCCTGTACTTCCTGTGCACCCTCCAGTGTATTCCCTAGACCGGTCCCAGGTCTGTGCTTTCTGTGCACCCTGAAATGTGTTCCCTAGACCTGACCCTGGCCTGTATTTCCTGTGCACCCTACAATGTTTTACCTAGACCGATCCCTGGTCTGTACTTCCTGTGCCCCATGCAATGTCTTCCCCTAGACCGCAACCAGGCCTGTACTTCCTGTGCATTCTGCAATGTGTTCCATAGACCTGACCCAGGCCTGTACTTCATGTGCCCCCTGCAATGTCTTCCCCAAACCAGATTCAGGCCTGTACTTCCTGTGCACTCTGCAATGTCTTCCCCAGCCTGGACCCAGGCCTGTACTTCCAGTGCCCCCTGCAATGTCTTCCCCAGACCACACATCCCGGCCTGTACTTCCTGTGCACTCTGCAATGTCTTCCCTAGACTGGACCCAGGCCTGTACTTCTTGTGCACCCTGCAATGTCTTCCCTATACCGTACCCAGGCCTGTACTTCCTGTGCACCCTGCAATGTCTTCCCTAGACCGAACCCAGGCCTGTACTTCCTGTGCAACCTGCAATGTTTTCCCTAGACATGAAGTACAGTGCACCCTGCAATGGCTTCCCTAGACCGCACCCAGGCCTGTACTGGAGACTACAAAGAGGGGACAAAAACCATATGCAACTTCTACTGACATGAATCCTTAATCTCTCCACATTATGCACCACTCTGATCCTAGTTGCGGCCCGGATGTGGCCCATGAGCCGTAGTTTGGTAACCCATGTCTTAAGGCATACCTCCCAACTTCGGGGTGGGAGCAAAGACCTTTATCACAAAGTATGTAGACAAGGGGACATACCCCTCTGCCTCTTTTTCATAAAGAGCAGGGTGAGTCAGGAAAATACCACATTATTGTCACTAGAGGGAGGCGACGAGCACTGGAAATAAATACTTATTTCCTAAGATCATCAGCTCCATAATGTGGTATTTTTACAGATTCACTCTATTCCTTGTGAATGTATAACATTCGACCTGAAGAGAAAATAGCCCAACCACATCTGATTTTGCTCCCGTCTGTGCAGAATGAATGGACATGCGGTTTCACGTGAACAGCTGTGCAGATTTTTGTATAAATTACACCAATAGTGTATTTTTTTATTTTCTTGTAGAGGCCTCAGACCAGGGAGAGGGGCAATTGAGGTGTAACGAGGGATCGGAGGGATTTGGTTACAATATAGAGACAGTCAGGAGGTACGCTTAAGGGGAACATCACCGAAACGGGGGGGGGGGGGGTTCTCACACCTCTTCTGCAGTCCCCTCCCTGTAAGTCATGGCAGTGGAATAATTCACAGACGGGTGTCATCGGCTCTTCTGAGATTCCTCCGACAGGCAGAAACATGTACAAATCACAATGACTCGTACGCTACCGATTCGCTTTTTCCAGGAAGTGGCGCCCGATCCGTGACGTCGGAGGAGCAAAGTCACCCTGAGCCCCGGAAAACCGACAATTATAAAAATAGCAACAATAAAAAAAAAATAATAATAATAATTAATCGACGATCAGCGAGCGTCTCGCCATCGCAGCTGGCTGTAAAAATACGCACATTAAAATAAAAAAAAGACAAAACTTATATTTCTGAATAGAGCGGGGGAAGGGCAGAACCCCATTGTTTTTACATTTTCTCTTTTTTTGGGGGGGAGGGGGGGGCGCATTGCGACCGTGGTAAATCAACACACCGCAATGCATTTTTTTTTTCAAAAGCGGTCATGCGTGTTTCCTGCATTGTGGTGCATTGTGCAGCCCGTTCACCATGAATGCACGGTCCTAATGCAACATGCGTTTACCTCCATAAAGCGCATTCGATCGCCACCATGGATCGCTTAGGTGTAAATGGTTCCCCAAATGCTTTTGTTCCAATGTTTAGAATTAACTTTTTTTTTTCCCTCTAGCCACAACAGGAAGTGAGAAGAAATCTCCCCAGAATGGAAAAATAAAATAAAAAATCCCCTCTTAGACAGGTGTCATTAATAATATAATTGTCAGCTCCATCTAGTGGCCATAATGCGGTATTTTTCCTGATTGAGTTATTATAAGGAAGATATCGCAATTTGGCCACTAGATGGCGCTGATGGTCATTAGAAGCCCATGTATTAAGCAAAATATAGTCCAAACTTTGCAAGGGCTGTGACATTTTCCTACAATTTTTTAATTTTATAAGTAGGGCCCTCCTATACCTTCTGTATTAGCCTGTATTCTAATCGTACTGTCCCCCCTCCCCCTTTATATTGTAAACCACCACACAAACTGTTTGTGCAAAATACATCCTGAACTATAATAATTATTATAAGTAGACCTCTTATAGTAGTGCCTAAAGTCATATTTCATAGATGGAAGTGTCACTACAACTTTGTCAGCTCCATCTAGTGGCCATAATGTGGTATTTTTCCGGATTGAGCTATTTCAAGGAAAATACCAAAATTTGGTCACTAGATGGCACTGATGGTCATTAGAAGCCCATCTATTAAGCAAAATATATTCCAAACTTTGTGAGGGCTGTGACATTTTCCTACAATTTTTTTTTTATAAGTAGGGCCCTCTTATTCCTTCTGTATTAACCTGTATTGTAATTGTACTGTCCCCCCCCCCTTTTTTTCCTTCACTTCCTGTACCAGAGACACATCAGGAAGTGAGAGGAAATCTCCCAGTGAAGTGAGGGGATACCCCTTCATAGACAGTTCTCACTACAACTATAATTGTCAGCTCCATCTAGTGGCCATAATGTGGTATTTTTCCTGATTGAGCTGTTTCAAGGAAAATACCGCAATTTGGCCACTAGATGGCGCTGATGGTCATTAGAATCCCATGTAATAAGCAAAATATAAGCAAAATTTGCGAGGACTGTGACATTTTCCTACAATTTTTTTTTTATAAGTAGGGCCCTCTTATTCCTTCCGTATTAACCTGTATTGTAATTGTACTGTCCCCCTTTATATTGTAAACCACCGCACACAATGTTCGTGCAAAATACATCCTGAACTATAATAATTATTATAAGTAGACCTCTTATAGTAGTGCCTAAATTCGTATTTCATAGATGGAAATGTATTTAAATCCATAACAATTTCTGGAAGTAAGGAAGGGTTGTTTTGTCAGGTTGTTTTTCTTTCTTGTCTTGTCCCATTGGGGAGATTTTCCTTTACTTCCCGTGCCAGAGACACACCAGGAAGTGAGAGGAAATCTCCCAAAGTGAGGGGAATCGCCTTCTTAGACAGTTGTCACTACAACTATAATTGTCAGCTCCATCTAGTGGCCATAATGTGGTATTTTTCCTGATTGAGCTATTTCAAGGAAAATATCACAATTTGGCCACTAGATGGCGCTGATGGTCATTAGAAGCCCATGTATTAAGCAAAATATAGTCCAAACTTTGCAAAGGCTGTGACATTTTTCTACAATTTTTTTTTTTTTTATAAGTAGGGCCCTTCTATTCCTTCTGTATTGAACTGTATTGTAATTGTACTGCCCCCACCCCTTTATATTGTAAACCACCGCACAAACTGTTGGCGCAAAATACATCCTGACCTATAATAATTATTATAAGTAGAACTCTTATAGTAGTGCTTAAATTCATATTTCATAGATGGAAGTGTCGCTACAACTTTGTCAGCTCCATCTAGTGGCCATAATGCGGTATTTGTCCTGAATGAGCTATTTTCAAGGAAAATACCGCAATTTGGCCACTAGATGGCGCTGATGGTCATTAGAAACCCATGTATTAAGCAAAATATAGTCCAAAATGTGTGAGGGCTCTGACATTTTCCTACAATTATTTTTATAAGTAGGGCCCTCCTATTGCTTCTGTATTGAACTGTATTGTAATCGTACTGTCCTCTATTATATTGTAAAGTGCTGTGCAAACCGTTGCTGCAATATACATCCAAGAAAATATTCAATATAATAAGTAGACCTCTTAAAGTGGTGCCTAAATTCAGATTACATATATGAAAGTGTATCTAAATCCAAAACTATTTTTGGAAGTAAGGAAGAGTTAGAACACCTCTCAGATTGAGTTTTTTTTTTCTTGTCTTGTCCCATTGGGGAGATTTCCCTTCACTTCCTGTACCAGAGACACACCAGGAAGTGAGAAGAAATCTCCCAAAGTGAGGGGAATCCCCTTCTTGGACAGCTGTCACTGCAACTATAATTGTCAGCTCCATCTAGTGGCCATAATGCGGTATTTTTTTCTGACTGAGTTATTATAAGGAAAATACCGCAATTTGGCCACTAGATGGCACTGATGGTCATTAGAAGCCAATGTATTAAGCAAAATATAGTCCAAAATTTGTGAGGCCTGTGACATTTTCCTTCAATTTTTTTTTTATAATTAGGGCCCTCCCATTCCTTCTGTATTAACCTGTATTGTAATTGTACTGTCCCCCCTTTTTTCCTTCACTTCCTGTACCAGAGACACATCAGGAAGTGAGAGGAAATCTCCCAAAGTGAGGGGAATCCCCTTCTTGGACAGTCATCACTACAACTATAATTGCCAGCTCCATCTAGTGGCCTTAATGCAGTATTTTTTCCTGATCGGGGTATTTCCAGGAAAATACCACAATTTGGCCACTAGATGGAACTGTCAACCATAGGAAATCCACGTATTAGGCGAAATATGATCAGAATTCCTGAGGGCCGTGGCGTTTCCCACCAAATGTTTTATAAGAAGGCTTCTTATAGTGGTGCATAACTTCATATTTCATCTAAAACCAAAACAATGTTTTTCACTTTTTTAATAGAGTAAGGAAGAGTTAGAACCCCGGTCGGGTTGATTTTTTTTTTTTTTTCTTGTCTTGTCCCAACGGGGAGATTTTCCTTCACTTCCTGTCTCAGAAACACGACAGGAAGTGAGAGGAAATCTCCCAAAGCGAGGGGAATCCCCCTCTTAGGCAGCTGACACTAGAAATATGATTGTCAGCTCCATCTAGTGGCCAGAATGCGGTATTTTTCCCGATCGGGGGAATTTCCCGGATATACCACAATTTGGCCACTAGGTGGAACTGCCAATCATAGGAAATCCAAAATACGGTCAGAATTCCTGAGGGCCGCGACATTTCCCAACAAACGTTTTATAAGCGGTGCCTAAATTTATATTTCATAGATGGAAGTGTATCTAAAATCAAAACTTCTTTTAATTTTTAATAGAGTAAGGAAGGGTTAGGACCCCTGTCAGGGTTTTTTTTTTTTTTTCTGCCTTGTTCCATTGGGAAAATGTTTCTTTACTTCCTGTCGGTTGCCGATGCATCGCATCTCCCTCAGCAGGCGGTTCATACTGCCCTCTGCAAAACGCTGCCGGTGCTCAATACATTGTTAACGACATCCCCCAGATCGGTTCGCATATCACAGTGCGAACTGTGAATTCGGACAGGAATCGAATCGCATGGCTGGGAACACCCATGCGATCCGATTCCAGTGCAGGGTGGGGGTGGAGGGGGGAAGGTTCCTACACCTTTTTTGTGCAAATCCAACGGGAGTTCAGCCATACAAACTGTATGGCCGAATTTGCATCGCACAGACATCGCATGTGATCCGCACCAGCAATGTGGTGAGAATCGCATGCGATGTCTGTGTTCGCAATAGTGGGAACCTGGGCTTAGGGCCGGTCCACACTAGATGTTTGAATTCGCTGCGAATCCGCACTGCGTCTAAATCGCAAACCCGTTCATGCGAACTGAGTGTATGTTAAGTTAACGAGAGCCCCCCACCCCTCCCCCCGCAATCAGCGCGATTTGCAGAATCGGATCGCATGGGTCATGCGATCCGATTCTGGAATGGACAAAAAAAAAAAGAGTCCTGCGCGAGTTTGCTTGCGAATGCGATGCAAATTCAGCTGTACAGTTTGCGCGGCTGAATTTGCATCGCACAGACAGCGCATGTGATCTGCACAGCAGAGCGACGTCTGGCGTTGCACAGGTGTGAACCCGGCCCTTAGGGGGCAGCTCACAGCGTGACTATCGCAGGAACGCCGCTGCATGTCAGCGTACAATTCACCTGCGATCCGGCTGCAGCGCACTTTTTTTAGCCCATTCATTGGAATGAGCTGAAATCGCGCTGGACCGCACCAAAAAGCAGCGCATGCGCCACTCTAACAAACGCACAGGAACTGTATCGCCTGGCACTAATGTGCCATGCCACCCAGTGCAGGCAAGTGGCGTTAAGAATAAATGGCAGCACGATGCACAATGTGCGCGTTGCTGCAGCGCAAAGGTGTGATCGCTGGCGGCCCGTTTCGTGTTTTCGCATTACAGCTTGCTACAGTAAACTAGTGCGCCCGGGGCAGCCGTCCCTCCTGCCCCCCCCCCCCGGCCCTGCTTCGGGGGGGGAAACCGACCGCCCCCCTGGACCTGCCCCCTCCAAGACACGAGGTCTTCAGTGGAAGCGTCTGAACAATGGCGCGGTAATGAGTCGGTTGGATCTTTTGGTTATGTGCGTTACGGCTTTCCCCCGCAAACGCACAGAAAAACGCATCGTGCGGTACTATTCATTCCTTGATGACCTCCCCCGAGCATCTGCAAATGCCTCTGGCAAAAAAAAAGAAACGCGCAGCGCCGATGCATTTTGGTGTGGCCGCAATTTTTTCCCCGAAGTCTCGGGGGCTTGAACGGTTTCTGGCGCGTCGGGCAGCGGTTGAAATTGCGCAGAGCTGCACTCGCCGCTCCGAAGAAGGCGATCCCACCAGCAAACAGAACAAAAAAATAAACTTAAAAAAAAATTTAAAAAAATAAACGGAACCTCAAGCATGCGGCGTAAAAATAAAAGGGGGGGGGGGGGCGATAAAAGACGCATCGCAGGCAGGACGGTGCGATGCGCAGAGCCGAGGCAGGCGATCAGGCAGGCGAAGGGTTAAGCAGCAGCGGGCTGGGTGGGGCGGCCAGTGTTGATCCACCTGGTGACGGGTTGTGTACTGGGTGCGGCGCAGCAGCTGCGAGAGACTCGGCGCCTCTGTTTGCCCCCCCGGGGTAGATAGATGGTGGGGGGAGGGGGAGCGGGAAGGTGGAGAGGAGGGAATGCAGCAGGACGACGGCCATGGATTTCCAGTATTTGTTTGTAATTGCTGATCTATTCAAACTGCATGTAGAGTACATTCGTTCCGGGAAAACCAGGGACAGCGTTGAATGTTACTAAGCTGTGTTCTGTCCGGGTTGAATGTTACTCATGCATAAAGAATAGAGTGATTCCGGGAAAATACTGCATTTCGGCCACTAGACGGAGCTGATAATTATAGGAAATAAGTGTTTATTTTCTATGATCGTCAGCGCCATCTAGTGGCTGCATGGTGCTGGGGGGGACAGAAAACCAAATGTTGTTTTCTCTTCAGGTTGAATGATATTGTTTCCTAAAGAAAAGAGGAAATCAGGGAAATACAACAGTATGGCCACTGGGTGGAGCTGACGATCATCGTAAATAGGTATTTATTTCCTATGCTCCTCAGCTCCATCTAGTGGCCACATGGTACTGGGGACAAAAGAAAAAATCTAATGTTACAAAGCTTTCTTTTATTTTTTATTTTTTTCTCTCTGGTTGAATGTTATTCATTCACAAAGAATAGAGTGAATCAGGGAAATACCTCATTATGGCTCCTAGATGCAGATGACGTTCATTGGAAAAATAAGTATTTATTTCCTATGATCGTCAGCTCCATCTAGTGGCCACATGGTACTGGGGACAAAAAAATCTAATGTTGCAAACCCTTTTTTTTTCCTCTTCAGGTTGAATGTTATTATTCCACAAAGAATAAAGTAAATCAGGGAAATACCACAGTATTGCCACTGGGTGGAGCTGACAATCATCGTAAACAGGTATTTATTTCCTATGATTGTCAGCACCATCGTGTGGCCATGCTGTGGTATTTTCCTGATTTACTCTTTTCTTTGTGAATGAATAACATTTAACCTGGAAAGAAAAAAAGCGCTTAGTAACATTAAATGTTTTTCCCTTGTACCACGTGGCCACTAGACGGAGCTGGCGATCACAGGAAAAAAATACTTATTTCATCTGCATCTATTAGCCATAATAAGATATTTAGCTGATTCACTCTATTCTTCATGAATGAATAACATTCAACCTGAAGAGGAAAAAAGAAAAAGAAACGCAAATTTGATGTTACCTTTAAGCATACCTGACAACTGTCCCTATATTGGAACCAACCCCCCCCCCCCCACACACACACCCACACCCCCTGTCCCTCGTTCCTCCTTGACTGTCCCTCCTCCTGCTCTGAGATATAGATCTAGGCTATTTTCTTTCTAGGTTGAATGTTATTCATTCACAAAGAAAAGAGTAAATCAGAGAAATATTATTATACAGGATTTATATAGCGCCAACAGTTTGCTCAGCGCTTTACAACATGAAGGCAGACATTACAGTTACATTACAATTTGGTACAAGAGGAATCAGAAGGCCCTGCTCGCTAGAGCTTACAATCTAAAAGTAGCACAGTATGGCCACACGATGGAGCCGATTATCATAGTCAACATGTTACTGAGCTATTTTCTCTTCTTGTTGATAGTTATTCATTCACAAACATTTGAATGGATATGGAAAATGCCACATTATGGCCGTTAGATTTTGTGAATGATCATTAGCAACACCTAGTGGTCATGATGTGGTATTTTCCTGATTCACGCTACTCTTTATGAATGAATAACATTCGACACAGAGAGGAAATCATTAAAAAACTTTTAATCCCCCCCCCCCCCCGCGCTCCTATGTAACCAAACGTGTAATGTCACGGTACACACGACCGGACTTTCCGGCAGAAAAGGTCCCGATGGAATAATTTCATCGGACACTCCGATCGTGTGTGGGGCTTCAGCTGACTTTTTTTTTTTTTTCAAAAATTCTGAGGGACCAAGAAATAGAACATGTTTTAAATCTGACCGACGGAATCAATTCCTATCGGGAAAAACTTTGTCTGTGTGCTGGTCCGAATGACCAAATAAGAAGCAAAGGCAGCTCTTGGCTACTGGCTATTGAACTAGAAAAAAGAAAAAAGGCAGTAACACCCCAATAAAGGGTCAGAGGGCGCTGGTCACCCCTAATAAGTAAAGAAAAAACAAAAAGATATCCCCTGGGTGGGGTTTTTAACAGCATATATTACCTGTGAGGGCTGATATATATATATACACAGTAGGAATAACTACTGAGATGACGCGGAAAATTTGTAATATAATTATTTATTGATAAAAGAATTAAATGGGTGACACGTGGTCAGGAAATTGAACTCCACTTGGTGAATAATGGTACATGTATAGACAGGGAAATTACATCATATGAACCCTATTACATCTGTATACACAGTAAAACATAGATAAAAGTAATCCTTTACGCGTTTCGACCCACTCAGGGGTCTTCTTCAGAAGGTTTATCTATTGTAAAAGAGAGGACAAACATAAATATATATCCATACATTATGATATATTGAAGGTAACCTACTATAGACATAGTGAATGTCTGATATAGTGATATTGTACAAATATCGGTTACTATATATCACAGGTGAATACCTGTATAATCCACGGTGGAGATCCTCTTTAAAAGACAGGAATATGCTCAGACACATCCCCCATATCAATCATTCATTGATGTGCCACAGCTCATCTAGCTGGTATAGGTCGCTGTGTCCTACCATCAAAGGAGGGCAGGGAAATGGAATCCAACAAACGGGATAGCTTGCGAGGGATCACATCCCTAATTCCACCTCCTGTGTGTAGGTTGGAGGGGAGTATAGACGTGGACAGCCCAGGGTCAAGGGCGACACCCTGCAGTAGGACAAAATATAAAGGTAATAAAAAAGTTTTTATATGTATAAGTGTATATAAAATACACTAATTGGGTACTATCTGGTCTATAAATGGAGAACACAGGTCCCACCAGAATAGTGTATAAATAGGGAAACTTGTGCATGGATTCCCAGATAGATCAGCACACTATGAAACCAAAAAGAGTAAACAACCATAGAAAAAAATCATAGAAAAAACACCTGTGAATGACACGGAAGTGTGAAGAAACTATAACCGTGAGAGTAAAGAAACAAAACAAGGGAAAGAAAAAAGAAAAAGGAAAGGAAAGAAAAAGAAAAGCCAAATACATCACATGCCACAGTGAGCACAGATCAGAAAAGGCTGAATGAAATGGTGAAGCTGTCTGTGTAATTACCTATGTAATCTTGCAATACGTGCTCATGTGTTGGATGAGCCCAAAGAAAGGCAATATATTAAAACAGGAGGAAGAGGTCCTGCGAATTTGCGCAGGTCCACCCCTTTCTATTCAGGAACCGTGCAAAAACAGAGGGAGACTTTCGTCTACAAATAAATAAAAATAATAAAGAGTGAGCAATACAATAACCCAATTGTATCAGAAAGAAGTTGCAGTGTCAGCAAAGACAGACCAGTAGCTTACCCTCAAGCATAATGTCAGTGTATCAGGTGTCCTGTCACAGATGGAATGAATTCCTTATCCATGAAGGTGAGGTATAAATACCTTATATCTAATTGGTTCAGCTGGCTCCATTACAAGCCCAGCTGAATCAGTTGTAAGCCCTATCAGGGAGTCCTGCCCTTCTGTCAGTCTAATAATTCGGTCGCCATCTTGGGCGACCGGATGTGATCCCCCCGGCGTTCTGGAAATGACCCTTCCAACATGGCGGAAGGGTACCCAGCTTTGTCGCACCGGCGTGACGTCGGCACGTCACTCCGCACGCGCAAAACGCGCGTGCGAAGTGAAGCGCCGCGTCCAAAGCTGTCCCAGAATGCCGCCGGCCAGATACAATCCCCCAGGGGGGCGGGTGGGATCACCCCGCTCATACCTGGGATCACAGGGGAGGGGCATGCGCGCACAATATGCCCCGCCCCTTCTCTGGCCGGGAAGCCATGCCGAAGGGGTCCGCCCTATATGCGACGCCAAGAGAGCACAACAGGTGGCACCATCTAGAGGAAAGAAAGGAGAGGTGCGTCTGGACATCCTGTCAGCAAGTAAAAAGAGCACATGTTAAATGAAACTATATCAAATAAAGACAACCGCTAAATAGTAAATATATATTACAGGTAATCTGAGCATACAAGAGAACAACATCTACTTAATGGTGTATAACTGGACATAACACAATGTTTCTAATGTGGCACAATCACAAGGGAATGTTACATATTTCTCTAAGGCATTGAATATAAATGAAAAAATGTATAAAGATAAAAATAAAATATAAATAGATAAATGACTGGGTAAGTAAGCAGCCCAATTTCCATAAATGTATACGTAAATATATAATGAGTCATGTATCTACTCATGAGGAATACAAGGAAATTCCTAAATGGCGACTAAATCGCAAAGCCGCAAAGTATCAAACTCAGTCTCAAAACTGGACATTGTGTTATTCCAGTCATCACCTTGAAAACTATTCGTTGTGGTTAATAAACAACACAACAATTACCGAATGAGTACCAATTCAAACAGTATTACACCAAGTTGAACTCATATCTCGAACCTCTTGTGTTACCAAATGGGGAAGGGTGTTTAACCACCCGGTTTCGTACTAGAAAAAAGAAAAAAGAAAAGAGAAAAGAGAAAAGAAAAAAGAAAAGAGAAAAGAAAAAAGAAAAAAGAAAAGACAGGAGGTGGAATTAGGGATGTGATCCCTCGCAAGCTATCCCGTTTGTTGGATTCCATTTCCCTGCCCTCCTTTGATGGTAGGACACAGCGACCTATACCAGCTAGATGAGCTGTGGCACATCAATGAATGATTGATATGGGGGATGTGTCTGAGCATATTCCTGTCTTTTAAAGAGGATCTCCACCGTGGATTATACAGGTATTCACCTGTGATATATAGTAACCGATATTTGTACAATATCACTATATCAGACATTCACTATGTCTATAGTAGGTTACCTTCAATATATCATAATGTATGGATATATATTTATGTTTGTCCTCTCTTTTACAATAGATAAACCTTCTGAAGAAGACCCCTGAGTGGGTCGAAACGCGTAAAGGATTACTTTTATCTATGTTTTACTGTGTATACAGATGTAATAGGGTTCATATGATGTAATTTCCCTGTCTATACATGTACCATTATTCACCAAGTGGAGTTCAATTTCCTGACCACGTGTCACCCATTTAATTCTTTTATCAATAAATAATTATATTACAAATTTTCCGCGTCATCTCAGTAGTTATTCCTACTGTGTATATATATATATCAGCCCTCACAGGTAATATATGCTGTTAAAAACCCCACCCAGGGGATATCTTTTTGTTTTTTCTTTACTGGCTATTGAACTTCCTTTTTCTCGTCCCGTCGCACGTCATCGTGTTCTAAACGATCGGACTTTGGTGTGATTGTGTGTAGGCAAGTCCGTTTCAGCGGAACGGCGTCGGAACGACCGTCAGAGTTTATTCTGATGGAAAGCCCGGCCGGGTGGAGGCGGCATTAGGTGACCCAAACCTCTTATACAGCCCGATATGAAGGAATGAAGGGATGTTATTATTATTATTATGGGTGATTATTTGTGAGTTTCATTTTATTTTATTTTTTTTGTGCAGTAATTCTGCATGCTCCGCGTATCTGGAAGGGGGTGTGGCAGTGGGCGTGGCAGTGGGCGTGTCCCTTACCTGCACACTTTGTGCTAAGGGCTGTCCCTCTTTTCCATTGTTAGAGAAGCTGGGACAGGGAGGTGCGGAGAGAAGGTCATTTCTAAAGAGGAGTTTCTCTCACTTTGGATACAAATCTAATAATAATATTATGAATGGTCTTCCATATAAGGATGCGCTCACCCAGTACAATCTACGGGGGAGGGGATTTGGATTGGCACTAACACCCCCCTCCTGCCCAGGCCATTTTTCAGCTTTCAGCGCTGTCACACTTTGAATGACAATTGCGCGGTCGTACTACACTGTACCCAAACTAATTTTTTTATCATTTTCTTCCCACAAATAGAGCTTTCATTTGGTGGTATATGATCACTGCTGGGATTTTTATTTTTTTACAAAAAAATAAAAAGACCAAAAATGTTGAAACTTTTTTTCTGTCAGTAAATTTTGTAACAAAGTCATTTTTCGCCTTCACTGATATGCGCTGATGAGGCGGCACTTATGGGCACTGATGAGGCGGCACTAATATGCCGCACTTATGGGCACTGATGAGCACCGATAGGCAGCACTGATGGGCACTGTTGGGTGGCACTGAAGGGCATTGATCGACAGCAGTGATAGGCATTGATGGGCAGCACTGATGGGTGGCACTGATTGCCAGCACTGACTGGCATCGCTAATGGGCACTGATTGATGGCACTTGTACCACCACCCCCCTCCCTTTAGAATGTAAGCTCTATGAGCCGGGTCCTCCTGTACCTTTTGTATTGTACTGTAATTGTGTTGTCCCCCCTATACATTGTAAAGCGCTGCGTAAACTGTTGGCGCTATATAAATCGTGAATAATAATAATAATAACTTGTGGGCACTGTATGCTGGCATTAGTGGGCAATGGTGGGCACTGTTTTGTGACACTGTATTTACTTATTGTAATCAGAGCCCAGATTACATCCCTAGATGTCCCCCTGTGAGGAGATGCCTCTGATCGACTCTCCTCTCCTCACGGTCTGTCAGTGTGAGGCGAGGAGAGCCGATTACCGGCACTTCTTTGTTTACATGTGACCGGCTGTGATTGGACACAGCCGATCACATGGTTAAAGAGCCGCGGACGCAGCTCTTTACAGAGATCGGGGGTTGCGGCGTGTCCTAGCGACACGGTGCAGCCGTTCTCAGACACCGTCACATGACGTCTTCCCAGAATGAGAGCCGCACCGCCCCACCGTCATTTGACGTTGGGCGGGCAGCAAGCAGTTAAAAGAAAGATGCAATGGTTGGATTCTAGGTCTGCAGGCTAACTATACCGCATTTTGGCCACTAGATGGAGCTAAAATACTATACTGCATTTGGCCACTAGATGGAGTTCAAAATATACCGCATTTTGGGCACTAGATGGAGCTAGAAAACTATACTTCATTTTGGCCACTAGATGGCGCTAAAAACTATACTGCATTTGGCCACTAGATGGAGCTTAAAAACGTTACTGCATTTTGGGCACTATGTGGTGCTAGAAAACAATACCGCATTTTGGCCACTAGATAGCAGTAGTAAACTATACTACATTTTGGTCACTAAATGGAGCTAGAAAACTATATTGCATTTTGGCAACTAGATGGAGCTAGAAAAGTATACTACATTTTGGCCACTAGATGGCGCTAGAAAACTATATTGCATTTTGGCCACTAGAAGGAGCTAGAAAAATATATTACATTTTGGCCACTAGATGGAGCTAAAAAAAGCTAGATGGCAGTAGTAAACTATACTACATTTTGGCCACTAGATGGAGCTAAAAAAAAACTATACAGCATTTGGCCACTAGATCAAGCTAGAAAACAATACTATATTTTGGCCACTAGATGGTGCTAGAAAACTATATTGCATTTTGGCCACTAGATGGAGCTAGAAAAATATATTGCAATTTGGCCACTAGCTGGCAGTAGTAAACTATACTACATTTTGGCCACTAGATGGCGCTAAAAAACAAATCTATACACCACTAGATGGAGCTAGAAAACAATACTATATTTTGGCAACTAGATGGAGCTAGAAAAGTATACTACATTTTGGCCACTAGATGGCGCTAGAAAACTATATTGCATTTTGGCCACTAGACGGAGCTTGAAAACTATACAGCATTTGGCCACTAGATGGCGCTAGAAAACAATACTATATTTTGGCCATTAGATGGCGCTAGAAAAATATACCATATTTTGGCCACTAGATGGAACTAAAAAAGGATATACTGCATTTTGACCACTAGATGGGAAAAAAATGTAATAAATGCCTCCACATTGACCTTTTGGGGGGGGTGTGTCCTGGCTGGAGCCGGGGCTGAGGCTGTCATACACCCATGTACAGTGATGTGCGGCTCATAGGACTTTTTTTTCTTCCCGGCAGAGTGGGTGGGCCTTAATGTCCATGTGCTGCATGTAACCAATGAGGCTCTTGTGTTCTGCGTTGAGCGTTCGCTCCCAGCACACTCCATGAGCAATCACTGATATTTGCCGGTCGTTTGTTTATAGGAGGTGATGGGTGGAGCTCTGGATCATGTGACTATTGTGACAGCCAATCACACAATCACTAACCCTGACTCCTGACATTAAGACCCCCTAAAGGTGAAAGAAATATCCCCCAATTATTTTTGTTGGCCCCAGCAGCTTTTAGCCATAATATGTTTGTATGTATTATCGTTTTTTTCTCAATGACCTCCGATCTCTCCATAAAGAGGACCTGTCATGCTTATTTCTATTACACGGGAGTCTACATTGCTTGTAATAGGAATAGTGTGATAGTGATCCAAAAAAATAAAATGAAAAGGGACAGTGTAAAAAAAGAAATAAGAAAAAAGTAAGACCCCTTCCACACTGAGGCGTTTGAAAAATGCCTTAAAAACGCCTAGCGCTTGTGTCACGCTCACCGCACTTGGCGTTTTTAAGGCGTTTTTGAAGCATTGCCCCACCCCCTCCCCCTCCACATCACTTCCTGTGCACTTCTTCAAATTTTGTCGAGGGAAAATAAAAGATGGAATTTGGGGAGCTGATGTTGCTGTTTGTGCTCCTATATGGGGGAAATATCCTTAAACAGAGGCAGCAACATTGCTGTTGGGTTCACCCCCATCCTAGAAGCGCACTCCTCCAGAGGACACTTCACATGTCTATATCAGGACTTGAGAGCACCCCGAAAAGGTCTGTAATTACAATCGGATGAGAATTGCAACGTAAGTGAAATTCTTCATTTTTGTTGTTCGGTGCTCTGCTCCTTTCATACTTGTTTGACTTGCTTCAAGTAGCCTATGCTCTGCAAAAGCACGTGACGTTTGTGTCGTACAAGTGTGAAAAGAGCCTAAAAGGATTAGCATCCTCTTTGCCTATGAGTAGCATAGTTGCTATAGGACTAGGGTTAGGATAGGACTAGTGTTAGGGTTAGCAGAGGACTACTATTAGGTTTATGGTTAGCATAGGACTAGGGTTAGCATAGGATTGGGGTTAGGGTAGGACTAGGGTTAGCATAGGACTAGGGTTAGGGTTAGCATAGGACTAGGGTTAGCATAGGATTGCGGTTAGTGTAGGACTAGGGTTAGCATAGGACTAGGGTTAGGGTTAGCATAGGACTAGGGTTAGGATAGGTTTAGGGTTAGCATAGGACTAGGGTTAGCATAGGACTAGGGTTAGCATAGGATTATCATAGGACTAGGGTTAGGGTTAGCATAGGACAGGGGTTAGGATAGGTTTAGGGGTAGCATAGGACTAGGGTTAGCAGAGGATTGCGGTTAGTGTAGGACTAGGGTTAGCAAAGGACTAGGGTTAGGGTTAGCATAGGACTAGGGTTAGGGTTAGCATAGGACTAGGGTTAGCATAGGATTGCGGTTAGTGTACGACTAGGGATAGCATAGGATTGCGGTTAGTGTAGGACTAGGGTTAGCATAGGACTAGGGTTAGGGTTAGTATAGGAGTAGGGTTAGGATAGGTTTAGGGTTAGCATAGGACTTTTGTTAGGATAGGTTTAGGGTTAGCATAGGATTATCATAGGACTAGGGTTAGGGTTAGCATAGGACAGGGGTTAGGATAGGTTTAAGGTTTGCATAGGACAAGGGTTAGGGTTAGCATAACACTAGGGTTAGCATAGGATTAGGGTTAGCATAGGACTAGGGTTAGGGTTAGCATAGGATTAGGGTTAGCATAGGAATAGGGTTAGCATAGGACTAGGGTTAGGGTTAGTATAACACTAGGGTTAGGGTCAGCATAGGACATGGGTTAGGGTTAGGATAAAACTAGGGTTAGGATAGGACTAGGGTTAGAGTCAGCATAGGACTAGGATTAGGATATAACTAGGGTTAGGATAGGACTAGTGTTAGGGTTAGCATAGGACTAAGTTTAGGGTTAGCATAGGACTACTATTAGGTTTAGGGTTAGCATAGGACTAGGGTTAGCATAGAATTGGGGTTAGGGTAGGACTAGGGTTAGCATAGGACTAGGGTTAGGGTTAGCATAGGACTAGGGTTAGCATAGGATTGCGGTTAGTGTACGACTAGGGTTAGCATAGGATTGCGGTTAGTGTAGGACTAGGGTTAGCATAGGACTAGGGTTAGGGTTAGTATAGGACTAGGGTTAGGATAGGTTTAGGGTTAGCATAGGACTTTTGTTAGGATAGGTTTAGGGTTAGCATAGGATTATCATAGGACGAGGGTTAGAGTTAGCATAGGACAGGGGTTAGGATAGGTTTAAGGTTTGCATAGGACAAGGGTTAGGGTTAGCATAACACTAGGGTTAGCATAGGACTAGGGTAAGGGTTAGCATAGGATTAGGGTTAGCATAGGAATAGGGTTAGCATAGGACTAGGGTTAGGGTTAGTATAACACTAGGGTTAGGGTCAGCATAGGACATGGGTTAGGGTTAGGATAAAACTAGGGTTAGGATAGGACTAGGGTTAGAGTCAGCATAGGACTAGGATTAGGATATAACTAGGGTTAGGATAGGACTAGTGTTAGGGTTAGCATAGGACTAAGTTTAGGGTTAGCATAGGACTACTATTAGGTTTAGGGTTAGCATAGGACTAGGGTTAGCATAGAATTGGGGTTAGGGTAGGACTAGGGTTAGCATAGGACTAGGTTTAGGGTTAGGATATAACTAGGGTTAGGATAGGACTAGGGTTAGAGTCAGCATAGGACTAGGGTTAGGGTTAGGATATAACTAGGGTTAGGATAGGACTAGTGTTAGGGTTAGCTTAGGACTAAGTTTAGGGTTAGCATAGGACTACTATTAAGTTTAGGGTTAGCATAGGACTAGGGTTAGCATAGAATTGGGGTTAGGGTAGGACTAGGCATAGCATAGGACTAGGTTTAGGGTTAGGAAAGGTTTAGGGTTAGCATAGGACTAGGGTTACCATAGGACTAGGGTTAGCATAGGATTATCATAGGACTAGGGTTATGATAGGTTAAGGGTTTGCATAGGACTAGGGTTAGCATAGGACTAGGGTTAGGGTTAGCATAGGGATATGGTTAAGCATAGGGTTAGCATAAAACTAGGGTTAGGGTCAGCATAGGGCATGGATTAGGGTTAGCATGGGATTGGGTTATGGTTAGCATGGTACTAGGGTTAGGGTTAGCATAGGACTAGGGTTGGGGTAGGACTAGGGTTAGGATAGGACTATGATTAGCGTAGGACTAGGGTTAGGGTAGGGTTAGGTTTAGAATAGAACTAGGGTTAGGGTAGGACTAGGGTTAGGGTCAGTATAGGACTAGGGTTAGAATAGGTCTAGGGTTACCATAGGGCTAGGGTTGGGGTAGGACTAGGGTTAGGGTCAGCATAGGACTAGAGTTAGGGTCAGCATAGGACTAGGGTTATAGTCAGAATAGGACTAGGGTTAGGGTCAGCATAGGACTAGGGTTATCATAGGACTAGAGTTAGGGTCAGCATAGGACTAGGGTTATAGTCAGCATAGGACTAGGGTTAGCATAGGACTAGAGTTAGGGTCAGCATAGGACTAGGGTTATAGTCCGCATAGGACTAGGGTTAGGTTTAGGATATAACTAGGGTTAGGATAGGACCAGGGTTAGCATAGAATTGGGGTTAGGGTAGGACTAGGGTTAGCATAGGACTAGGGTTAGCATAGGACTAGGTTTAGGGTTAGGATATAACTAGGGTTAGGATAGGACTAGGGTTAGAGTCAGCATAGGACTAGGGTTAGGGTTAGGATATAACTAGGGTTGGGATAGGACTAGTGTTAGGGTTAGCATAGGACTAAGTTTAGGGTTAGCATAGGACTACTATTAGGTTTAGGGTTAGCATAGGACTAGGGTTAGCATAGAATTGGGGTTAGGGTAGGACTAGGGTTAGCATAGGACTAGGTTTAGGGTTAGGAAAGGTTTAGGGTTAGCATAGGACTAGGGTTACCATAGGACTAGGGTTAGCATAGGATTATCATAGGACTAGGGTTATGATAGGTTAAGGGTTTGCATAGGACTAGGGTTAGGGTTAGCATAGGGTTAGGGTTAAGCATAGGGTTAGCATAAAACTAAGGTTAGGGTCAGCATAGGGCATGGATTAGGGTTAGCATGGGATTGGGTTATGGTTAGCATGGGACTAGGGTTAGGGTTAGCATAGGACTAGGGTTGGGGTAGGACTAGGGTTAGGATAGGACTATGATTAGCGTAGGACTAGGGTTAGGGTAGGGTTAGGTTTAGAATAGAACTAGGGTTAGGGTAGGACTAGGGTTAGGGTCAGTATAGGACTAGGGTTAGGGTCAGCATAGGACT
Organism: Lithobates pipiens; assembly: GCF_037356315.1. Taxonomy (NCBI): domain Eukaryota; kingdom Metazoa; phylum Chordata; class Amphibia; order Anura; family Ranidae; genus Lithobates; species Lithobates pipiens. The sequence goes on along the minus strand of NW_027507764.1, from coordinate 581,556,290 downwards.
AGGGTTATAGTCAGCATAGGACTAGGGTTAGCATAGGACTAGAGTTAGGGTCAGCATAGGACTAGGGTTATAGTCAGCATAGGACTAGGGTTAGGTTTAGGATATAACTAGGGTTAGGATAGGACCAGGGTTAGAGTCAGCATAGGGTTAGGGTTAGGATATAACTAGGGTTAGGATAGGACCAGGGTTAGAGTCAGCATAGGGTTAGGGTTAGGATATAACTAGGGTTAGGATAGGACTAGGGTTAGAGTCAGCATAGGACTAGGGTTAGGGTTAGGATATAACTAGGGTTAGGATAGGACTAGTGTTAGGGTTTGCATAGGACTAAGTTTAGGGTTAGCATAGGACTACTATTAGGTTTAGGGTTAGCATAGGACTAGGGTTAGCATAGAATTGGGGTTAGGGTAGGACTAGGGTTAGCATAGGACTAGGTTTAGGGTTAGGAAAGGTTTAGGGTTAGCATAGGACTAGGGTTACCATAGGACTAGGGTTAGCATAGGATTATCATAGGACTAGGGTTATGATAGGTTAAGGGTTTGCATAGGACTAGGGTTAGCATAGGACTAGGGTTAGGGTTAGCATAGGGTTAGGGTTAAGCATAGGGTTAGCATAAAACTAAGGTTAGGGTCAGCATATGGCATAGATTAGGGTTAGCATGGGATTGGGTTATGGTTAGCATGGGACTAGGGTTAGGGTTAGCATAGGACTAGGGTTGGGGTAGGACTAGGGTTAGGATTGGACTATGATTAGCGTAGGACTAGGGTTAGGGTAGGGTTAGGTTTAGAATAGAACTAGGGTTAGGGTAGGACTAGGGTTAGGGTCAGTATAGGACTAGGGTTAGAATAGGACTAGGGTTACCATAGGGCTAGGGTTGGGGTAGGACTAGGGTTAGGGTCAGCATAGGACTAGAGTTAGGGTCAGCATAGGACTAGGGTTATAGTCAGAATAGGACTAGGGTTAGGGTCAGCATAGGACTAGGGTTATCATAGGACTAGAGTTAGGGTCAGCATAGGACTAGGGTTATAGTCAGCATAGGACTAGGGTTAGCATAGGACTAGAGTTAGGGTCAGCATAGGACTAGGGTTATAGTCAGCATAGGACTAGGGTTAGGTTTAGGATATAACTAGGGTTAGGATAGGACCAGGGTTAGCATAGAATTGGGGTTAGGGTAGGACTAGGGTTAGCATAGGACTAGGTTTAGGGTTAGGATATAACTAGGGTTAGGATAGGACTAGGGTTAGAGTCAGCATAGGACTAGGGTTAGGGTTAGGATATAACTAGGGTTGGGATAGGACTAGTGTTAGGGTTAGCATAGGACTAAGTTTAGGGTTAGCATAGGACTACTATTAGGTTTAGGGTTAGCATAGGACTAGGGTTAGCATAGAATTGGGGTTAGGGTAGGACTAGGGTTAGCATAGGACTAGGTTTAGGGTTAGCATAGGACTAGGGTTACCATAGGACTAGGGTTAGCATAGGATTATCATAGGACTAGGGTTATGATAGGTTAAGGGTTTGCATAGGACTAGGGTTAGCATAGGACTAGGGTTAGGGTTAGCATAGGGTTAGGGTTAAGCATAGGGTTAGCATAAAACTAAGGTTAGGGTCAGCATAGGGCATGGATTAGGGTTAGCATGGGATTGGGTTATGGTTAGCATGGGACTAGGGTTAGGGTTAGCATAGGACTAGGGTTGGGGTAGGACTAGGGTTAGGATAGGACTATGATTAGCGTAGGACTAGGGTTAGGGTAGGGTTAGGTTTAGAATAGAACTAGGGTTAGGGTAGGACTAGGGTTAGGGTCAGTATAGGACTAGGGTTAGAATAGGACTAGGGTTACCATAGGGCTAGGGTTGGGGTAGGACTAGGGTTAGGGTCAGCATAGGACTAGAGTTAGGGTCAGCATAGGACTAGGGTTATAGTCAGCATAGGACTAGGGTTAGCATAGGACTAGAGTTAGGGTCAGCATAGGACTAGGGTTATAGTCAGCATAGGACTAGGGTTAGGTTTAGGATATAACTAGGGTTAGGATAGGACCAGGGTTAGAGTCAGCATAGGGTTAGGGTTAGGATATAACTAATGTTAGGATAGGACCAGGGTTAGAGTCAGCATAGGGTTAGGGTTAGGATATAACTAGGGTTAGGATAGGACTAGGGTTAGAGTCAGCATAGGACTAGGGTTAGGGTTAGGATATAACTAGGGTTAGGATAGGACTAGTGTTAGGGTTTGCATAGGACTAAGTTTAGGGTTAGCATAGGACTACTATTAGGTTTAGGGTTAGCATAGGACTAGGGTTAGCATAGAATTGGGGTTAGGGTAGGACTAGGGTTAGCATAGGACTAGGTTTAGGGTTAGGAAAGGTTTAGGGTTAGCATAGGACTAGGGTTACCATAGGACTAGGGTTAGCATAGGATTATCATAGGACTAGGGTTATGATAGGTTAAGGGTTTGCATAGGACTAGGGTTAGCATAGGACTAGGGTTAGGGTTAGCATAGGGTTAGGGTTAAGCATAGGGTTAGCATAAAACTAAGGTTAGGGTCAGCATATGGCATGGATTAGGGTTAGCATGGGATTGGGTTATGGTTAGCATGGGACTAGGGTTAGGGTTAGCATAGGACTAGGGTTGGGGTAGGACTAGGGTTAGGATTGGACTATGATTAGCGTAGGACTAGGGTTAGGGTAGGGTTAGGTTTAGAATAGAACTAGGGTTAGGGTAGGACTAGGGTTAGGGTCAGTATAGGACTAGGGTTAGAATAGGACTAGGGTTACCATAGGGCTAGGGTTGGGGTAGGACTAGGGTTAGGGTCAGCATAGGACTAGAGTTAGGGTCAGCATAGGACTAGGGTTATAGTCAGCATAGGACTAGGGTTAGCATAGGACTAGAGTTAGGGTCAGCATAGGACTAGGGTTATAGTCAGCATAGGACTAGGGTTAGGTTTAGGATATAACTAGGGTTAGGATAGGACCAGGGTTAGAGTCAGCATAGGGTTAGGGTTAGGATATAACTAGGGTTAGGATAGGACCAGGGTTAGAGTCAGCATAGGGTTAGGGTTAGGATATAACTAGGGTTAGGATAGGACTAGGGTTAGAGTCAGCATAGGACTAGGGTTAGGGTTAAGGTTAGCATAGGGTTAGGGTTAGCATGGGACTAGGGTTAGGGTTTTCATGGTTCTAAGGTCGTGGTTATGTGGGGTTAACAATTGACCTATTTTCTTTTCCAGATTTGACTTTCTCCTGGATATTTTGACGCCTGCCTTGTTGAGACAGGATACAAATTGCAGGGATGCAATACCTCCATGCGGTTGCTGATAACACTGTAGTACGTTAATTGCTGATGAATAGCTCCATCCCCACATAACCCAGTATCCACTATAAAAAACAACATACTTCAAACCGCAAAAATGTTTTATTGTACAACATATGCAAACAAAATTGCACTTAAAAAAACGTTCAATGCAACTGATCTAATCAGTCAATATAAACAAACATGTGCAGAGCACCAAACACAGTAACATTACTTTGGCAACACACCCCTGGCCAGTATTTTAGAACACAAACATTCTATTTTTCATATACAAAGTTCAAGTAATAAAATTGTCAAGTACTAGTAGAAACCTCAAGTATTAACCAAACCATTCAACCTTTTCTTTATAAACGGTGCGATGTGTGAACCAGTGAAATTGCAATGTCTGAACCGCATGGCGTCTCTATCTCATGCAGTTCACACTGCCCTCGGCAAACTTCTTATTCGTTCTCAAATTTAGGAAGCAAAGTGTGAAATTTGTCAGGAATCTGATCACATGTGAACACTAGGGTTGCCACCTGTCCAGGATTCACCCGGACAGCTTGGGTTTTGAATCATGTGTCCGGGTTTCAGTCCACCTGAAACCCGGACACATTATTCAGACCAGGCTGTGGCTCCCCAAGTAACCAACATAGTCACACACAAATCTGTTTTTCAGCTGTTGGAGGGCAGGTTTGGCATCACTGAAGGGTGGGGTGTGTCAAAAACCAGACTGAGACAGAAGTACAATTAAATCTTGCTTGTTTAACCACTTGAGATCCGCGCTATTGCCAAATGACGGCATTAGCGCGGATCTACTTTTCCGGGACTACGTCTATTGACGTCGTCCCGGTTACGAGCGGCCTGCGCGCCCCCTGAGGGGCGCGCTCTGTGATCGGCGAGTCCACGAGACTCGCCTGATCACCGATCCGTGCAAGGGGTCGATCCCGACCCCTTATCACGTGATCAGCTGTCAGCCAATGACAGCTGATCATGTGACAGAACGGAGCCGGCAATCGGCTATTATTCCGCTGACAGCACGAGGAGAGAAAAAAAAAGCCGATCACCGGCGGCCGTGATCGGGACATCAGTCCCGATCACGGCCAGCAATACAGCTGACCACCTGCCTCCTGCCAGTGCCCACCTGCCCACCGCAGTGCCATCCTGAATGAAAGTAAGTGCCCCCCATTAGTGCCACCCAGCAGTGCCCATAGTGCCCACAGTGCCACCCACAGTGCCACCCACAGTGCCACCCACAGTGCCATCCAGCAGTGCCACCCACAGTGCCCACAATCTTCCTTAAAGGTGCTGCACCCCAGTGCCGCCCATCAGTGCCCAGCAGTGCCGCCCATCAGTGCCCAGCAGTGCCGCCCATCAGTGCCCAGCAGTGCCACCTATCAGAGCCACCTATCAGTGCCACCTATCAGTGCCCATCAGTCCCATCTATCAGTGGTACATATCAGTGCCCATCCGTGCCACCCATCCGTGCCACTTATCCGTGCCACCCATCCATGCCATCTTATCTGTGCCCATCTTTGCCCATCAGTGCCGCCTTATCTGTGCCGATCGGTGCCGTCTTATCTGTGCCTATTAGTGCCGCCTTAACTATGCCTATCAGTGCCCACCAGTGCAGCCTATCAGTGCCCACCAATGCAGCCTATCAGTGCCCACCAATGCAGCCCATCAGTGCCCACCAATGCAGCCCATCAGTGCCGCCTAATCAGCGCACTTCAATGAAGGAGAAAAATGACCCGTTTGCAAAATTGTATAACAAACTATTAAAACATTATTATTATTTTTTTTTTTTTGCATCTTTTTTTGTTTGTTTAGCAAAAAATAAAACTCCGAGCTGTAACTAAATACCACCAAAAGAAAGCTCTATTTGTGGGAAAAAAATGATAAAAATTTCATTTGGGTACAGTGTTGTATGACCACGCAATTGTCATTCAAAGTGCATCAGCGCTGAAAGCTGAAAATTGGTCTGGGACTGAGGGGGGTTTAAGTGCCCAGTAAGCAAGTGGTTAATAATAAGAATAAAAAGGTAAACAATCAAAACATAGCCAGGAACCGGAATGAATAGTCAGACAAGCCAAAATGTCAGGGAGCCAGGGATGAGTGTAGTAGAACAGCAAGCAGGATCTGGAGCCAGAAGGAATGTCAGCCGAACAAGTCTTTAAAGAGGAAGTAAACCCTGATGAGTTTACTTCCTCTTTCATTGCCTGCAAAGGTAAAGCATAATGGACTACTGTGCTTTGCATAGTAGTCCATTATGTGTCACTTACCTGACACAGGAGCCAGCGAAGTCACCGCTGTCCCCTGTAGTCCGGCGCATCCATCTTCTCGGTGGGTCTCGCTGCTCCGCCGCTGTCATTTGGCGAAGCCGTCACTCCCGCGCATGCGCACGGGAGCCACCATGCGCGGCATATTTGCCGTTGACTGTGCCCCGCTCAGTGCACCTGCGTGCTGCTGTCTACGGCACATGTGCCGTAGACAGCGGTGCCTGTCTTTCGGCAAATATCTCCTAAACCGTGTAGGTTTAGGAGATATTTCTTGGACCTACAGGTAAGCCTTAATCTAGGCTTACCTGTAGGTCAAAGTGTGTTGTAAGGGTTTACAACCACTTTAACAGGAACACAGGAGAGCGTCTCTAGAGATGTGACCAAGGCGAAGGCAGAGATCATCTGGGCTGGATGGCTTAAAGCAGGATTCCACCCTAAAGTGGAACTTCCGCTCATCAGAACCCTCCCCCCCTCCGGTGTCACAGTTGGCACCTTTCAGGGGGGTGCAGATACCTAAGACAGGTATTTGCACCCACTTCTGGGGTCCCAGAGACAGCGCGGACCATTCCTATTGCGCTGCGCGACTCGCGCATGCGCAGTAGGGAAGCGGGAAGTGAAGCCGCAATGCTTCACTTACTGATTCCCTCACCTAGAATGGCAGCGGCAGCGGCCGAGAGCCGAGCGATCAATCGGTCTCGGCTGCCGATATCGCTGGATCCTGGGACAGGTGAGTGTCCATTTATTAAAAGTCAGCAGCTGCAGTATTTGTAGCTGCTGGCTTTTAATATTTTATTTTACAGTGAAATCCCTCTTTAAGTAGGCAGGACTGACGAGCAGGATATCATCAACAGGTGAATCACTGTGGAGAGAAAGGAGCTGGCAATTAACCGACAGCTGAGCGGCCAGCTTTGTGAAGGAAGGGCTGAGCCCGGACATGGTGATGATGTCAGCAAAAGCAATTTGGCCACACCCACCAGCACGCCCTGTGCGCTACATTACTACTCCCCTTGGGGCACCCAAATGTGTCCCAAGTCTTTTATAATCCTGTAGTGTTTACTGCAAAATAAAGATTGCCCTGTGCCGCAAAAGTGTTTTTCGGGTTTGGCTTGAAGAAAAGGTGGCAACCCTAGTGAACACCCATGTGGTCAGATCGCAGTGCAGACCCCAAAAACTTTAAAGAACATGAAGTTTTGCATAAACAAGTAAATGTGGAAATGTATTCAGGCATATAATTCCCAGCTCATGAGACGATGGAGGAGCATCAGAATTGTTCAAACCTGAATGTTGTGATTCTTCTCGAGGGGGAAGAGGAGGATGTTGGGCTTGTTGCCTATACATAGGCGGTTCAAATGCCCCTCCCTGAACATGTGTGCGGTTGTATGAAGGGTCATTTTGAGGAGGGAAGGCATAGCCTGGGCCATAGCTTGACCCAACAACAGCGGGGTACGGCATGTTTCGACCTTGAAAAAGAGGTACCTTGGGATACCGATGGGTCGTTAAATCTTGGTGTATATTGTGAGGAGTTGGGGACATCATACACTGTTAGGACTTGTGGCCTGACTGATGGTGATACTGATCTTTTCTGGAATGACATCGCGCAGGACTTCCATTCACATACCAATGATGGAACGACGCGATCTGTTTGTGGAATCAGACTTTTCGCAAATTACAAATTTTCACCAAGGTCCCTTTGCTGGGTATCTAATAGTTTTTTTAACCACATCAACAAATTTCAGAGACTGCTCTCATATGGTTTTCCTTTTGGATTTTTTGTGTTGTGTGTTGTTGACTCAGGATCGGGGGTTGTCAATTACATTTTATGGGTTGTCACATCCTCATCCTCTCATCCAAAAAGTAGTTGTGTCTCTTCGACATCTTGTGATTCATCTGGATATGGTGTCTCGTTTTCGTCACTCTAAGGCCGCGTACACACGGGCGGACTGTTCGCCCAACTTAGTTCGTCAAACAATCCGACAGACAGTCCGCTCAAAATTTGCATGAACGGACTTGACCACACACGATGAACGAACAGTCCGCTGAAAACGAGCGTGATGACGTGTACAGCACGTACGATGGGACTAGAAAAACGACATCCTATACACTGCAATGCAACCTTCGGCCGTGTAAACCCTTTCTGAGCATGCGCCATACTTAGTCCGTCCAACTTGCCTACACACGAGCGGACTGTCCGCTGAAACCAAGTTTGGACGGACAAAACCAAGTTTCAGCGGACTGTCTTACGGAAATTCCGTAAAACTTTGTTCGTCAGACTGTCCGCTGAAACTGTCCGCTGAAGCCCACACACGAGCGGATTGTCCGCTGAAACACTGTTCAGCGGACTAAGTTGGGCGAACAGTCCGCCCGTGTGTACGCGGCCTCAGATTTCATGTTGCTTTGAATCCTAAAAAATATTAAAAACAAATTATAAAATTAAAAAATATTACTCCTTAAGATTAAGGATTGGGACTAGAGTATGGAGATTAGGGGGATTGGGGATTAGGGGGATTGAGATCAGGGGATTGGGATTAAAGCATTGGGACTAGAGTATTGGGATTGGGGGATTGTGACTAGGGTATTGGAATTGGCGGATTGTGACTAGAGTATTGGGATTAGGCGAGTGGGACTAGAGTATTTAGTTTAGGGGTTTGGAACTAGAGTATTGAGATTAGGTGAGTGGGACTAGAGTATTGAGATTAGGACTAGAGTATTAAGATTAGAGGATTGGGACTAGACTATTGAGATTAGGGGAGTAGGACTAGAGTATTAAGATTAGAGGATTGGGACTAGAGTATTGAGATTAGAGGAGTGGGACTAGAGTATTGAGATTAGGTGAGTGGGACTAGAGTATTGTGATTAGGGGATTGTGACTAGAGTATTGGGATTAGGACTAGAGTATTAAGATTAGAGGATTGGGACTAGACTATTGAGATTAGGGGAGTAGGACTAGAGTATTAAGATTAGAGGATTGGGATTACAGTATTGAGATTAGGGGAGTGGGACTAGAGTATTTATATTAGGGGGATTGAGATTAGGGGATTGGGACTAGAGTATTAGGATTGGGGGATTGGGATTAGGGGGATTGGGACTAGAGTATTAGGATGGGGGATTGGGACTAGAGTATTAGGACCGGGGGATTGGGATTAGGGGGATGGGACTAGAGTATTAGGATTGGGGATGGGGATTAGGGGATTGGGACTAGAGTATTCATATTAGGGGATTGGGACTAGAGTATAGAGATTAGGGGGATTGAGATTAGGGGATTGGGACTAGAGTATAAGGACTGGGGGATTGGGATTAGAGGGATTGGGACTAGAGTATTGAGATTAGGAGGGTTGGGACTAGAGTATTGAGATTAGGGGATTGGGACTAGAGTATTCATATTAGGGGATTGGGACTAGAGTATTGAGATTAGAGGAGTGGGACTAGAGTATTGAGATTAGGTGAGTGGGACTAGAGTATTGAGATTAGGACTAGAGTATTAAGATTAGAGGATTGGGACTAGAGTATTGAGATTAGGGGAGTAGGACTAGAGTATTAAGATTAGAGGATTGGGACTACAGTATTGAGATTAGGGGAGTGGGACTAGAGTATTGAGATTAGGGGATTGGGACTAGAGTATTGAGATTAGGGGATTGGGACTAGAGTATTGAGATTAGGGGAGTGGGACTAGAATATTCGGATTAGGGGACTGGGACTAGAGTATTGAGATTAGAGGATTGGGACTAGAGTATTTAGATTAGGGGGATTGAGATTAGGGGATTGGGACTAGAGTATTAGGATTGGGGGCTTGGGATTAGGGGGATTGGGACTAGAGTATTAGGATTGGGATTAGGGGGATTGGGACTAGAGTATTAGGATTGGGGGATTGGGACTAGAGTATTAGGACCGGGGGATTGGGATTAGGGGGATGGGACTAGAGTATTAGGACCGGGGGATTGGGATTAGGGGGATGGGACTAGAGTACTAGGATCGGGGGATTGGGATTAGGGGGATGGGACTAGAGTATTAGGACCGGGGTATTGGGATTAGGGGGATGGGACTAGAGTATTAGGATTGGGGATGGGGATTAGGGGATTGGGACTAGTGTATTCATATTAGGGGATTGGGACTAGAGTATAGAGATTAGGGGATTGAGATTAGGGGATTGGGACTAGAGTAGTAGGACTGGGGATTGGGATTAGAGGGATTGGGACTAGAGTATTGAGATTAGGAGGGTTGGGACTAGAGTATTGAGATTAGGGGATTGGGACTAGAGTATTCATATTAGGGGATTGGGACTAGAGTATTGAGATTAGTCTCAACCCCCTATTCCCAATACTGTAGTACCAATCCCCTAATCTTAATCCCCTATCTGTGAACCATGGTAATCCTATACCTGCACCATTGCACTTACTTTTACTGGCCTTTTGCTGTCACTGAAGGATACTCTAGTCTAGGATGTGATGGGCAGCTATTTCCTCCCACACTTTCCCTTTTCTGTTCCTGTTGCCATAGTTTGGGTTGGTTAGATGGATGGATGTAGGGATGGATGAATTCCTCTGGCTCAAAGGAAAGCCGCGTACACACGGGCGGACTGTATGGCCTACTTAGTCCGCCGAAACACATTTCAGCGGACAGTCCGCTCGTGTATGGGCTTCAGCGGACTTTTTCAGTGTGCAGTCCGGAGTACTAAGTATTTCGGAATTTCCGTAATTCTGTCCGTCATACTTTGGTTTCAGCGGACAGTCCGCTCGTCAGTAGGCTAGTTCGACGGACTAAGTATGGCGCATGCTCAGAAATGATTTACACGGCGGAAGGGTGCATTGCTGTGTATTGGACTTCCTATTTCTAGTCCCGTCGTACGTGCTGTACACGTCATCGCACAAGCTTTCGACGGACTGTTTGTGCATCCGTGTGTGGTCAAGTACGTTCATTCGAAAGTAGGACGGACTGTCCGTCGGATTGTATGACGGACTAAGTAGGCCATACAGTCCGCCCGTGTGTACGCGGCCGAAGAGGTTCTTGCCTGTCTGCCACCCTCTTCTCTGGCCAGATTCTCCATTCTGTCTCCCTCCATTCTCTGCCTCCATGCTTTCTTCTTCTCCTCTCAAGAGGATTTCCTGATACCCCAGCACCCTACACTGCACTCCGGACATGTGACCTTTCCACAGCTGCGGGGCGCTTTTCAGGTGCTTTTGAAGTGCTTCCTATTCATTTCAATAGAGAGGGGCGTTTTTTGAGGCACTTTTTCAAGCGCTTCAAAAAAATGCAGCTTGCAGGACTTTTTTTCACCGCACCACCCCAATGTGAAAGGTTCCATTGCCATTAATGGGAAGCAGTTTTCAGGCGGTATTTTTTTTTTTTTTAGCACCTGAAAGGTGCCTCAGTGTGAAAGTCGTCTAAAGTAAAGTTAAAGTAAAGTGCCCCCAGCCCTCCGTGCTCACGCGCAGAAGCGAAAACATACGCAAGTCGCGCGGTGTTCACGCCACACATGTGAGATATCGCCACGAACGTCAGAGCGAGAGCACTAATTCTAGCACTAGACCTCCTCAGTAACTCTAAACATGTAACTGTAAAAAAAATTTAAATCGTCACCTATGGAGATTTATAAGTACTGAATTTTAGCGCCATTCCACAAGCGTGTGCAATTTTAAAGCGTGACATGTTGGGTATCTATTTACTCAGCGTAACGTCATCTTTCACATATAGAAAAAAATTGTGTATTATATTGTGTTTTTTGCATTAAAATTCATTAGATTCAATTTTTTCCCCAAAAATTGCATTTGTAAAATGACTGCGCAAATACCGCGTGGCATAAAAATATAAATCTCATAATCTGATTGATCGAATATCATTGTTTTCTTGGACAACGTATATACCAGTGCTGCTGATCAATGCAAAACCATCAATAATTTTCTTCCCTGGGTGATCAACTCAGTTTTATCAAATTGAGGGAAAACTAAATGGGAAGCTCTGCCTTTATTTATTCAATCATTTTGATCGGAACTCACATTGATCGGCTAATAAAACAGAAGTGTGTATGGCCACCATTATGGTTGTAGGTTACAATTGTATCTGAACTATCAGCAGGGCCGTCTTTAATATTGATTGGACCCTGGGCAAAAATTTTCTTAGGGCCCCCCCCCCATGTAATTTCGCTCTCCACCTTCTATGAGACATACAATAAATATCAGCTAGGCTTAAAATCAGTTTACTGTATCAGATCAGGCATTGATTGCGATTGGTTGCCAGAGGTTACAGCATATCATTACTGCTTACTGACTGGTTGCTAGAGGTTACAGCACTCCTTAAGGCTCACTGATTAGTTGCTAGAAGTTACAGCACATTTCTGCTTGTTGATTGGCTGCTAGAGATTGCTGTACATTAATACTGCTCACTGGTTGCTATAGGTTACAGCACATCTTCTCCTCACTGCAGGGGGGTATGATATACCTATGAATGCTGCCTTTATTTACATATCAATGCAGTTGGCCTCGGCTATTTAAATATGCATGTCACTGCTATTTACATATGAATGCCAGTATTTACATGTAAACACAGGTCTGCAGGTGAGTCATCTGTACACAACAATAGGGCAGAGCTGGGCAGCATTAGTAGCAGCACAGGACTAAAACTTCAAGGGACAAGGGAATGTAAATTGGGATAGTTGGCAAGTATGAGGCAGCAGCTTTGGGCCCCACAACAATGACAGGGCCCAGGGCAGCTGCCCCTTTTGCCCTGCCTTAAAGACGGCCCTGACTATCAGTCTAAATCCACTTCCCTGTGTGTGTGTGTGTCGTGTCGATCAAACGGGTTGTTAACTATAGATTGATTATTCCTATCAGAAGAGATTGATTGGAAAACAAATCAATCATTTATTAGTGTGTATGGCCACCATTACACCTCCTCACGTCATAAAACGAAGAGCTTTCGGTCCATATTAAATGACGTATTCGTTGGATGGAATCATTTTGATACAATGTACACTTTGCAGTCATTGTGTTCCTTTTTTTTTTTTTTTAGCTGTTATGTTTTGGGGAGAATTGACACAAATAATCTCACGAATCGATTTCTAGGTGTGCGAATGTAAAATGCGTCATCTGTGGACGATCGGTTGGATATCTGCAGATCTTCAGCCTTTGTGGAACTACAAGTCACAGAATGTCTTGAGGGCCTTCTCTTTCCTTCACCCAATGGCCTTGAAACGGTGTAAAGATTTTCTATCAGGGAAGGAAAGAGGAATTGTATTTAGTCCTGTAACTCTTGGAGCCGTCTCATAACACGACAAAAATAAACTTTTCCTGCACCAAAAAAGGAAAGGAGGATTATTCCAGAATAGAAAAGTATTTCAGAAGATCGTGCCAAGTCCATACAAGCCTCTAATTTGGATTTTATAACCTAAAAGTGACTTTTTATCATTTATAGCACTTTGTTTTTTTTTTTACTTTCCAGAGACAATGAACAAACTTAGAAGGGGAACTCTGAGCAAAGAGGTGACTACTGGGCTGGAATACATTAATAGAGGCTGCTCTAGCTGCAGGGCTGGTGCAAGGATTTTTGACACCCTAGGCGAAACCTCATTTTGCTGCCCCTTTGGCTCCACCCCCATTGCCCTGCCCATGTATACCCACCTTTTTAATGAAGTGCCCATCAATGCATCCTACCAGCGCTCCCATCAATGCAGCCTACCAGTGCCCTCAACTGCATCCTACCAGCGCCCATCAATGCAGCCTACCAGCACTCATCAATGCAGCCTACCAGTGCCCATGAATGTAGACTACTAGCGGCTATCAAAGCAGCCTACCAGTGCCCATCAATGCAGCCTACTAGCGCCCATCAATGCAGCCTACCAGCGCCCATCAATAAAACCTACCAGCGCCCATCAATGCAGCCTACTAGTGCCCATAACTGCAGCCAATCAGCGCCCATCAATGCATCCTACCAGCGCTCATCAATGCAGGCTACCAGTGCCCATCAATGAATGTTTTCTTGCTTCTATTCTTTCGGGAGTCGGGACACAGACACTGTCCTTCGCCGCTGCTGCACCTCTGACACTACCAGTGCCCATTAATGCATCCTACCAGTGCACATCAATGCAGCCTACCAGCGCCCATCAATGCAGCCTACCAGCGCCCATCAATGCAGCCTACCAGCGCCCATCAATGCAGCCTACTAGCGCCCATCAATGTAGCCTACCAATGCCCATCAATGCATCCTACCAATGCCCTTAACTGCATCCTATCAATGCCCTTAACTGCATCCTACCAGCGCCCATCAATGCATCCAACCAGCGCTCATGAATGCAGCCTACCAGCGCCCATCACTGCATCCTAACAGCGCCCATCAATGCATCCTACCAGTGCCCATCAATGCAGCCTACCAGTGCCCTCAACTGCATCCTACCAGCGCCCATCAATGCAGCCTACCAGCGCCCATCAATGCATCCTACCAGCGCTCATCAATGCAGCCTACCAGTGCCCATGAATGCAGACTACTAGCTGCAATCAATGCAGCCTACCAGCGCCCATCAATGCAGCCTACCAGTGCCCATCAATGCAGCCTACCAGCGCCCATCAATGAAACCTACCAGTACCCATCAATGCAGCCTACCAGCTCCCCATCAATGCAGCCTACTAGTGCCCATAACTGCAGCCAATCAGCGCCCATCAATGCATCCTACCAGCGCCCATCAATGCAGCCTACCAGCGCCCATCAATGCAGCCTACCAGTGCGCTTAACTGCATCCTACCAGCGCCCATCAATGCAGCCTACCAGTGCCCGTCAATGCATCCTACCAGCGCCCATCAATGCATCCTACCAGTGCCTATCAATGAATGTTTTCTTGCTTCTATTCTTTCGGGAGTCGGGACACAGACACTGTCCTTCGCCGCTGCTGCACCTCTGATCCTACCAGTGCACATCAATGCAGCCTACCAGCGCCCATCAATGCAGCCTACTAGCGCCCATCAATGCATCCTACCAATGCCCTTAACTGCATCCTACCAGCGCCCATCAATGCAGCCTACCAGTGCCCATCAATGCATCCAACCAGCGCTCATCAATGCAGCCTACCAGTGTCCATCAATGCAGCCTACCAGTGCCTATCAATGAATGTTTTCTTGCTTCTATTCTTTCAGGAGTCAGGACACAGACACTGTCCTCCACCGCTGCTGCACCTCTGACACTACCAGTGCCCATTAATGCATCCTGCCAGTGCACATCAATGCAGCCTACCAGCGCCCATCGATGCAGCCTACCAGCGCCCATCAATGAATGTTTGTTTGCTTCCATTCATTCGGGAGTCGGGACACAGAAACTGTCCTCCTCCACTGCTCCTCTGATACTATGTGCGAACGGAGCGGCGGCTGCCTGCTGATGCTGAGACTTAGTTGCTTGCTGCAGAGAGAAGAGAGTAGGAACACCAGTGGCCGCGCGCCCTAGGCAGCTGCCTAGTTTGCCTAGTGGTAGCACCGGCCCTGTCTACTGGTAAGGCATATGTGACTCTGTGCAGGCAGTCTTGTGATCCAGACACCCCTGTCAAACAGCACAGCCAGGTGCAAAGTTTTTTGTTTTTTTTAAACTCCTCACTGCAGTGCTTTGTAGAACCCCTGGAAACAAAAAAAAGTGAACTGTGAAAGAAAAGCATGCAAAAAATGCACAGAGGGTACAGTATGGCCAACACCCTGAAGAAGAGCCTTTAACCCTGAAACCCCCCCCCCCCCCCCAGGGTGCAAGGCTCCTGACCGTGGCAAGGTACATCATGGGCTACATAGGTCAAAGCCAGGAGGACCCTACTCCTTAAGGAGCAACCAAAGTCAGTCCATCAAGTACTTGGTGAGGGGCTCCCCCAAAAAGGGACCCCTTCAGATGGGGACCCAAAGGCCCCACCCCCGATGATGACTGGTATTCTTGTGATCCTTGTGCTGGTGACAAAAATGTGACTAGTACAGCAAAAAAATTGCCATGTGCTGTACACAGCAGGTATTTTGGCCTATATAAAAATGTCCCTATCTAGCTAAAAGGCATAGTGCGGTCTGCTACTGATGGCTTGGAGCAGATGCTACAGCATACCTTCAGAGATCTAGTCGAGGCCATGCCTGGATGGGTCAGGGCTGCTTTGGTTGCAAAAGGCCTCCTACTTAACCACTTCACTCCTGTGCTATAGCTGAAAGACGGCTACAGCGCGGACGCTACCTGCCGGGAGGGTGTCCCTGGACGTCCTCCTGTTTACTTCCGCAATGCACGCTACTGAGATCACACATCGCTGTAAACGGCCAATCACAGTGGCCGTTTACAGCGCGATCAGTGTGTCCAATGATCATCTCTCAGTGCCGCTCTCCCTCCTCACACAGAGACAGCGTGTGAGGAGGGAGAGATGAGATGAATGGCTGCAGCGGCCGTAAGTTCCAAAAAAAAACCTTAAAATAAACTGCCATCTGTCCCCACTGCCACCTGTTAGTGCCATCTGTCGTCAGTGCCACCTGTCAGTACCATCTGTCGTCAGTGCCACCTGTCCCCAGTGCCATTTTTCCCCAGTGCCACGTATAAGTGCCATCTGTCATCAGTGTCACGTATAAGTGCCATCTGTCATAGGTGCCACGTGTCATCAGTGCCATATCAGTGTCATGTGTCATCAGTGCCACATATTAGTGCCATATGTCATCAGTGCCATGTATCAGTGCCATCTGTTATCGGTGCCACCTGTCAGTGTCACGGGTCATCAATGCCACGTATCAGTGCCATCTGTAATCAGTGTCACATGTCATCAGTGCCATCTGTTATCAGTGCCACGTATAAGTGCCATCTGTCATCAGTGCCACATATTAGTGCCATCTGTCATCAGTGTCACGTGTCATCAGTGCCCCGTATTAGTGGCATCTGTCATCAGTGCCACATCAGTGTCACGTGTTATCAGTGATACGTATCAGTGCCATCTGTCATCAGTGCCACGTCTCATCAGTGCCACGTATAAGTGTCATCAGTGCCACGTATCAGTGCCATCTTTCATCAGTGCCACGTGTCATTATCCTGGTGCTCCAGGGCCTTCAAAAGTGTAATAGGTAGTCAACAAGTTAGATGTGTAATTTATGCTCCTAGAACACGTGATGGCGCTCCCTGCATGTTGGGCCTCTCTAAGGGGCCAGGCTGTGAAAAAGTCCCACACATGTGGTATCGTAATACAGTAGCAGAATTTTTTGGGGGGTGTCATTTGTGGTATACACATGCCATGTGAGAGAAATAACCTATTACAATGACAATTTTGTGGAAAAAAATAAATAAAAAATCTTAATTTTGCAAAGAATTGAAGGAAAAAAATGACAACATCAAAAAGCTCACCATGCCTCTTACTAAATACCTTGGAATGTCTACTTTCAAAAAAGGGGTCAATTGGGGGGTATTTGTACTTTCCTGGCTTGTTCGGGTCACAAGAAGCGAGATAGTCCACCAGTACATCAGATGTGATCAATTTTGTTTCAGCTTGTAGACTCTCTAACTTTCACAAAGACCAAATAATATCCACTAATTTGGGTTATTTTTACCAAAGATATGTAGCAGTATAAATTGTGGCCAAAATTTATGAAGAAAAATTAATAATTTGCATAATTTTATCACAGAAACAAAGAAAAATTTGTTTTTGTTTTTTTCTAAATTTTTGGTCTTTTTTCATTTATAGCGCAAAAAATAAAAACCCCAGAGGTGATCAAATACCACCAAAAGAAAGCTCTGTTTGTGGAAAAAAAAGGACAAAAAATTCATTTGGGTACAGTGTTGCATAACTGAGTAATTGTCATTCAAAGTGTGAGAGCACCAAAAGCTGAAAATTGGCCTGGGCAGGAGGGGGGTTTAAGTGCCCAGTAGGCAAGTGTTTAATATTAGGTCAGTGGCAATAAAGTTTAGGACTGATCATTGTATACCTGCGGGATCCCCATGGAAAATGGAAATTAATGTATAGACGCTGCTACTCCAGTCATCTCCACTAGATTCCGGGCCCCGTGTGGCTGCCCTGCTACAACGTGAACACAGGAGGTCACAGCCGCTCGGCACAGGTGTCATTCATTTTCTAAAAGAATGCAAAGAGTTCTCTGATTGGACAAGGTGGAGATCATAATGTCACCACCAGTGGCGGCTGGTGGTATATATTTTTTGGGGTGGGGGGCGGAAAACAGTCCAGCCAAGAACACCCCCCCCCTCCCCCCGTTAGTCAGTCGCCAGTACCACACTTAGCCCATCTAGTTCGCGGGCAGCGCTTCCTCTGCGCTTTGTGAATGGCCCGGCCGCGGGGGAAGGAGAAGGGGGGGCGAACTTCTGGGTGATCTCACCGTGTCAAAAACAGGTACCAGTTCCCCCCTCCCCCTGGAAAGGTGCCAAATGTGGCACCGGAGGGGGGGGGGGGGGGAGAGGAGGCAGATAAGAGGAGGTTCCCCTTTTGAGTGGTGCTCTGCTTTAATAGTGGGTTGGGGGAGCTCAATTCTGAATGGTTGCCCTGGGCTCGGGGCAACTCCGTCCATTAGGGGCACCGTCCCCTCTCTCCTCGCCACCCCCTACATCGTAATAGATAGATTCATGCACAGCATGAATCTATCCATGGCTGCCCCCTATACATGCGCCCGGCCCCTTTCGGGTCACTGGGTGCATGAATTACAGCGGCGGAGATTTTTTTTTTTTAATCTGCTTCCCGACCACCTCACACAGATATACTGCGGCAGAAGGGCATGTACAGGCAGAATCACATACCTGTACGTTGCCCTTTAAGAGGCGGGTTGCTGGCGCCCGCCCGCCGGGAGCTTCATGAGCGCGGTCGTGGGTTCCGTGGACTCTGTGACCACGGGGATACCGCCGATCTTCTCACAGAGAAGAAGAACGAGGAGATGCTGAGGTAAACAAGCATTTGCCCGTTCTGCCTAGTGACACTGTCACTGATTTCTGCTCCCCGCAATCAGGAGAGGCGATCAGTGTCGTGTCACATACAGCCCCCCCCTGTTAGAATCACTCCCTAGGACACACTTAACCCCTACAGCACCACCTAGCAGTTAACCCTTTCACTGCCAGTCACATTTACACAGTAATCAATGCATTTTTAATTGCACTGATCGCTGTATAAATGTGAATGGTCCAAAAATCGTGCCAAAAATTGTCCAATCTGTCCGTCATAATTTCGCAGTCACAATATAAAAATTAAAAACAAAAAAAATCACTGATCGCCCCCATTACTAATAAAAAAAATATTAATAAAAATGCCATAAAACTATCCCCTATTTTGTAAACGCTATACATTTTGTGCAAACTAATCAAATGCTTATTACGATTTTTTTTTTTACCAAAAATATGTAGAAGAATACGTATCGGCCTAAACTGAGGGGAAAAAATTTTTTTATATATTTTTGGGGGATATTTATTATAGCAAAAAGTAAAAAAATAAAATGTGTTTTTTTCAAAATTGTCGCTATTTTTTTATGTTTATAACGCAAAAAATAAAAACCGCAGAGGTGATCAAATACCACCAAAAGAAATCTCTATTTGTGGGGGAAAAAAAGGACGCCGATTTTGTTTGGGAGCCACGTTAACTTGTGAGTTAAAGCGACGCAGTGCCGAATCGCAAAAAAACTCTCTGGTCTTTGGCCAGCCAAATGGCCCAGGGCTTAAGTGGTTGTAAACCCTTACAAACCACTTTGATTTAGGAGATATTTCTTGGATCTACAGGTAAGGTTTACCTGTAGGTCCAAGAAATATCTCCTAAACCTACACGGTTTAGGAGATATTTACAAAAAGACAGGCACCGCTGTCTACGCAGGCGCACTGAGCCGGCCACAGATCACTGCGATATGCCGCTTGTGACGGCTCCCGTGCGACGTCATCACGGCTCCAGCGAATCACAGCGCCAGAGCAGCGAGACCCGGAAGTTACTCCGGGATACATGGCAGCGGTGAAGATGAAGACGGAGGACCGCTTCAGGGGCTTCGTTCTCCGGTAAGTTATTCATAATGAGCTAGTATGCTATGCATACTAGCTCATTATGCCTTTGCCTTGCAGGTTGCCTTTTTTTTTGTTTTTTTGTTTTTTTAATAAGTGGTTAAGCACCTGATTAGAGCCATAGGCTCCAATAGGCTTCAAAATCGGGTGTGCTCAGGATGCTGAGCATGCGTCCGGAGCCCACCCAGGTGTGTCGCAACAGCGAATGAACATTCGCTGTTGCAACACTGATCCTCCTCCCGGCCAATTGGGAAGCGGGACTGATACCCAACACCCAATTGGCTGAAAGGACAGGCGATCCTATTGGTTGCCTAGGAGGAGGGGAGGAGATGCACAGCGGATCATCTCTTCAGTTTTTATATAGACCGACAACTTTGGAGAAAAAAAAAACTATATTTTTTTACTTTCACCTATAAAACATATACAATAAAAAAAATGTAAAAAAAATCTAATTTCTTTATCAATTTAGGCCTATACATATTCTGCTTAACAAAAAAAATCCCAATAAGTGTATATTGATTGGTTTCCGCAAACGTTATAGCGCCTACAAACTATGGGATATTTTTATTTATTTATTACTAGTAATAGCGGCGATCAGCGACTTATAGTGGGGCTGCGATACTGTGGTGGACATTCTGAAACTTGGTGGGAACCAGTGATCAGTGCTAAAAATATGCACTGTCACTGTACTAATGACACTGGCAGGAAAGGGGTTAACATCTAGGGGCAATAAAGGGTTAACTGTGCGTGCCCCATCAGCGTTTTACTACAGTGTAGGAGGTGCTTTTACCAGGAGAAGAGATGGAATTTATTCCCTGCTTTGCAGGAACACAAGATCCGTGCCTTCCCTCCCATCAGAACAGCCATTGCCGTTCTGGCTCTCTGCCTAATGAATGGCTTCCGCTGTGTGTAAATATCACAGGGACATTTTTGTCACTTGTTCCCTGGGGACGTTTGGCTGAACTGGATTATTTTTTATTTATTTTTTGCAAAATTGGATTTGCATTCTTTATAGAAGGCACGTGATTTGGATATGGTTATGCATCTGCTTAGATTTTATAAAGGTATATGATTGGTTTTGCATCATTTAATTTGCATTTTCTCCATATGACATATGATTTGGATACGTATCGCTATGCACATGTTTATATGACATAAACAGCTTGCTTTATATGCATGCATTTAGAGGGGCTGTGCAACACATGCACTTGTTAGGTTTTCAAGTTAAAGGGATATTGCGGTTGTTTTTTGACATTATATTGTATATCTAAAAATATTGTGCGGCCTGCTTACCCTTTTGAATGTTTATAGCCTAAGCACGGAATTCATATTTTTACAATTCAATTTTAACCACTTCAGCCCCGGACCATTTTGATGGACAAAGACCAGACCACTTTTTGCGATTCTGCACTGCGCCGCTTTAACTGACAATTGCGCGGTCGTGCGACGTGGCTCCCAAACAAAATTGGCGTTCTTTTTCCCACACAAATAGAGCTTTCTTTTGGTGGTATTTGATCACCTCTGCAGTTTTTATTTTTTGCGCTATAAACAAAAATAGAGCGACAATTTTGAAAAAAAAACAAAACATTTTTTTAAACTTTTTGCTATAATAAATATCCCCATAAAATGTATAAAAAAATGTTTTTTTTCCCTCAGTTTAGGCCGACACATATTCTTCTACATATTTTTGGTAAAAAAAAAAAATCGCGATTATGGATCGGTTTGTGCAAAAGTTATAGTGTTTGCAAAATAGGGGATAGCTGGCGGCGCGCACGCGAGGGCACAGGGGCAAATATAAAGGGAAGAACCTGTATGCCCATTTGCCTGTCCGTGCCATTCTGCCGACGTACATCGGTGTGCGCCGGTCGGGAAGTGGTTAAAGAGGAAGTAAGGTCTTCCTTTTTAATTGTACATACTGGTAAAGCCTATAATAAGGCTTACCTGTATGTAGCACCCTGGTGTTTAGGAAGGGTTGCTACTAAATATACCTGCCTGGTGTAGTTACATTGGCTCATTGTTAGGGATCAATTGAGTTCACCCCAAGTCTGGAATTGCTGCACTTCTCTATTCTGCCGCTAGGTGCCCAGGTACTTAGTGGCATTAGATGGAAGGACAAAGCAAGGACAGATTAGGATTATATGGGGTATCTCAGCCAATGGGCAGGGGTTTTCTTAAATCCCTTGGCCTGCTGTGAGAACCTATATATTCGGGTGCAGTCAGGTGATCGGGGTTCTGTGCCACCTGTAGCAGCCCTGGCAGCACAACACATGTCTAGCCAGACAGCCGTCTGGGTGGACATGTGTTGTGCTGCCCGGGCTGCTAGGCCGGAGTTTGGGCCTATCCTGGGCACATATGACTGCTAGGGCCTATCCAGAAGCAAGAGAGCAGGGCAGAGTTGGGATTGCGGCTCGCAGTCCAACCAGAAGTGACGGTTCTGCCGGCCGGAGAACCTGTCCTGGTCAGCGGTAGAGGGGAAGTTGTCACCACTAAGGGACCAACCACCTTATTACCAGGGACCACAGTGAGTAGCTGAAGTACCGGAGCAGCATTCTCACCAACCGGGTACGGTGAAGAATCAAGAAACTTCAGTGGGTATCATGCCAGGGACCCAACCAGCGGAGGCGTCGCTTGTAGAGCAGCCTTGTGTGTCAAGCCAGGGGCCAAGGAGGCCGGTCGGGTGAAGCTTGGGAAGTACCGGGAGTGCCAATCTAGGGGGCCCAGCAGAGAAGCAGGGGTGACACTTGAGGAAGATACCACTGTGAAGATTGGAAGAACTCAAAGGATTCGGTAGCAGTGAATCAGCTGGTCTAGTGAGAGAGACTGGGAGCTCAGTGGGTTGAGAACCTACAAGAAGAAATTGTAGAAAAGTAAAGGAATTCATTACAATTTGTTCTAGGAACTGTTCTAAGACTGTTGCCATAGGAGACAGCATTCACTAACATGCAGAAGTGGTGTCTTGCTGGATGCCTTTCCCTGTATGGCTGTCTACCTGTAGAAATCTCTGTCTGACCATGAACATTGCAACTATCTAAGGGTGTCCTGGCCCTAACCCTCTCCCCCAACGTTCTGTTCAAGAGAAATAAAATCTCTTTGCATTCAAGAAGTGTCCGGCGCCCATGAATCTATCTTGCCCTACACACACTATGCCTTATAACCCACGCTCCACAGAAGGAAGGATGTCAGCAGCTCTTGGCCCTGGAAGTTCTCATTAGACTAAAGGAGGCCTGGGACCTCGCTACATGTAGGTATTGTAAATATCTCCTGAACTTGCACCGTTTAGGAGATATTTACTGTATACGCCGACTCCATTGGCACATGCACTCTGAAGAAACGGCCGCTGGTGCTATTTCTTCAGGACCCTGTGCCGTGACTGGTGGCTCCTGTGTGCGTGCGTCATCGCGGCCCCGGCCAATCACAGCACCGGAGCCTGCAAACCCAGAAAAAACACCAGGGAAAATGCCAGCCGCTTCATTCTAAGGTATTTCATAATGAGCTAGTATGTGATGCATACTAGCTCGTTATGCCTTTGTCTTGCATGTTTATTTTTATTCTTTTTGGGGGGGGGGGGGGGGGGTTTACAACCGCTTTAATATTCAGCAAACGCATCCATCCATCATTTCATGTCTCCATGCTTTATTTTGTTCATTTTGTAAAACCCCTGCTAGCATTTCTAGCTGCAGCCATCTTGAGTAAGGGAAGATGATTCATGTAGCATTTACTTCCTGGAATCCATCTGCCCTTAGCTCGGGCCTACGGGCAGAAGGGTGTTTTTAGCCAAGAAAGCCCATCCTCCCCTAGAAAGAAAAAAAAATGTAAATGAAGACTCCTGGGATGTATGACATCATTTGGCCTAGACCAGAAACCAGGAAGCGACTGAAGAAATGTAAAAAAAAAAAAAAAAATTAAGAGTTTAAAAAACAAACAAACAATAAATATAAAAATTGTAAGAGATGGTAACGTTACTGGCTGCAAAATTATTTTTCCATCATAAAATGGCAGTAACAGGTGTGCCTTGTTTAGCCAGTACCTGACCTGTAGTTTGGAGTAGGATTTGGACTGCAACTGTAAAGGAAATGTGTAAGTTCTGTATATAATTGTATTCTATTTTGTATGTATTGCACAATGCCCTCTCTGTGCGCACAGAACTAATAATGTTTTCAGTACATGTTTGCATTTTTTACAGTCCTGATTAGAATTAGCCTGCCTATGTTACGCCCCTTGTTACCATACAAGTACAATTGTAATATTAATGTGATACCTACGTAATCATGTGTATAAAAAAAACAATTACGTCATAATAAAGCAGTCATACCTGGGAAGCAACTACAATGCCCAGGAGTATCTGAGAGCAGAAGGGATCATATAGAAAGGAAAGCCAAGGAAGGAGTGGGGCAGTTGGGAAGCTGGAGCGAGGAAGGGAGAAGAAGTGCTATGCAGTTTTGTGCTTGCGGAGCTGTTCCTGTGATCAAGTAATTGCTGGACACGGTCACATCCAGAGACTGGGGGGCTGTACTGAGACAGAGTTCGCTGCATACTCGGGCGTTCAGGGGCCCGCTCCAGGATAAATATAACCAAAGAAAATTCCCAGCTCAACTCACCAACCAGTCTGCTACAAACCGAAATTATCCGTCTAAAAGTTTTTACGTTAAAAACAAAGGGTTGAGTTAGCACACATTTGCAAATACGTTAGGACTACAGAAAAATTGGGGAGCCTTGGAGGGACTCTGTAGCTTACACGTGTATTTGCAAATGTGTGCTGACGAAACCCCAATTTTTTTTAACGCAAACTGTTAGATAGGAATATCAACATTGTAACAAAATTTATAGGGACACTTTTTGGCCTGTAGGCAGAGTCTTATTATAATCAGGGGTGGGGCATCCATTTGTAGGAGTGGCATAGCAGAAAAAGAAAATGCGGCACGCTGAGCGAGCAATGGGCAGGGTTTCTGCAAAATATTGGGCGTGGCGTAAATGGGGCATGGCTCAAAGGGGTGTGGTTAGATTCTGAGATGAACGAGGGATGGAGGGAGAGAGAGGGATGGAGGGACAGCAGGCCCAGATTCTACACCACAATAGAAATGTGTTCTCCCATCAGTGGAGCCCTCCTCACATCAGTGTCCCCACCAGCAGAGCCCCTCCGTCTGTATGCGTCTGCCCCCAGTAGCGGGAGCTACACAGTCCCCGGCTTTCTCGTGTGTTGAGTGGAGAGGGGGATGGCCTTTGGGCCATGCAACCAATCGGCTTCAGTGTACAAGAGAATTGTCTACTTGTACACTGAAGAGAGAAGCCGATTGGCTGCCCCTCCCCTCTCCACTGAACACACGGGGATTAGTCCTCGTGGCGGCAGCCATCTTTTTGTAGCCCACCGGCCTTTTTTGACTAAAACATTCCCGATTTTCCCGGGACAAAGGCAAAATCCTGGGAATTTAATTAGAACAAGGGTCCCAAGATCGGGATTGGCCCCAGAAAAAAATCGGGACTGTTGGCAAGTATGGAATATTCAGTTGGTAGCAGACTGGTTGGTGAGTTGAGCTGGGAGTTTTCTTTTGCATCCGTTGTCCTTCCATATGCTCCTTGTTGTGAAGGCCAGTTATAGGTGGGGGCAGTGGCCATTTGTTTTTTTACTGATGTAATATTGCTGAGGGGACGCACTGGACACCTTTTCTGTGCTATGTGCTGGGTGTCCAGTGTGCTCCTGTGCCTTTATGGTGGGTTGGGCTCCTTCCTGGCCCTCTATCCATTATAATTCATGTGCTTCTACCATTGGATGTTCTCACAAATTTACAAGAGTTAGGACTACAGAAATATTGGGGTGCCCTGGAACGGCTCCGCAGCTTTACGCATGTATTTGCAAATGTGTGCTGACTAAACCCCTGTTTATAACGCAAACTGTTAATTTGGTTGGTAGCAGACTGGTTGGTGAGTGGAGCTGGGATATTTCTTTGGTTTTGTTTTGCATGTGTTGCCCTTCCATGTGTACCTTGCTGTGAAGGCCAGTTATAGGTGGGGGCCATTTGTTTGTTGCCCACTCCAGGATGCTTGCTGGTGATCCTGGCCACCATTGGCCAGATCTGCTGAGGAGTCGCCAAGGTTGTCTCACCTGACCGGGGTCACAGCCCAAACCTAAGTAATTGAGAGACTTGGAACATCAGACTTTCAAAGAGGATGGAAGGCTGAATTTAGAGGGCCTTGATGCTGTAGGGGGGGGAGAAGTTGAGAAATGAAGGGGATGTTTATTGACAGGCAGTCAGGCAGATGACTTTGCTGCCCGGCACCTTATGCTTCTTCCACTGGGGAAGATGGTGTACTTGCCACCATTAGCATCCTCGATGATCTTATCAAGAGCCAGTCCAAAGAGATGTTGTCCCTCAAAGGCCATGTGGATCATACATTTTATTTTATTTTATTATTTACACAAAGGTTTTGCAATCCAGCACTTTTGACAAACTACCCTACATACCCCACTCTGAAGCTTCACACATGTATGCAGTGGACGGGAGACTTTCATCAAACAATCACAGATGAAAATCAATGCCACAGCCATCCACTCCACATACCAGTCAAGCAAGGGATCAACCACAGCAATTGTTAGATCATTTCTAAGGGTTTTTAACCAATCTGACATAGTTTGACAATGCCATGACCAGAGTCAGGTGCAGGGTGGGAGTCCGGTGCAGGCCTGCCAAAGAGAACAGAAATCTAGATAAAGTCCCAACTAATAAGCAGTTGGAAGCCCTTAAAATAATCCATTAGTCAGCAGAGCTGAAGAAAAGATGCCTAGGAAAGGCTCTCCACAAGATAAGGCCACACTCTGTGACCCATCTCACTGTCATGATAGCCATGAGGAAAAACTAGATTACGAGCAAGGTCAGCTTAGAGGTTGACCCAAATGGGCTCAAAAGAGAGGCCTTTGTAAAGCTGACAAGACTAGATTAAGACCAACACCTGGGAACTAATGGGGGCAAAACTATATAAGATGCACAAAAGGCTTTTACCAGAGTTTGCAGCTAAGGCTGCTTTCACACTGGGGCGGGAGCAGCGTCGGCGGTAAAGCGCCGCTATTTTTAGCGGCACTTTACCGTCGTTTTAGCGGCGGTGTGCGGGCGCTAGTGGGGTGGTTTTAACCCCCGCTAGCGGCCGAAAAGGGGTTAAACCCGCCCGCGGTATTGCCGCGGTGTCCCATTGATTTCAATGGGTAGGAGCGGTTTAGGAGCGGTGAATACACCGCTCCTTCACCGCTGCAAAGATGCGGCTAGCAGGACTTTTTTCACCGTCCTGCCAGCGCATCGCTCCAGTGTGAAAGCCCTCCGGCTTTCACACTGGAGGAGTTAAAGGGGCCGGTTTTTTTCAGGCGTTACACAGGCGCTATTTTTAGCGCTGTAACGCCTGAATACCGCCCCAGTGTGAAAGCAGCCTAAAGGTTTTAAAAAAAAGAAAAGCCAAGACTAAGATTTGACATTTGAGAGTATTCAAGGCCAAGTGCTGACTCAGATCAGACTGCACACATGACGGGACACATCATCCAGAGCACTTTCTAGTATGGAATTTGTATTCCTGACACTACATGAAGTATGCCTTTCAAGTGCAATGATAGACTTTACAAGAAGTCAGCTTCACAGCCTGCAAAAGTGTAAGAATAACAGAGACAGAAAGACCCTGGTCCCTTAGGACCTGGGCTTCGACAGCAAAGCTGTCAAAGACAGCAACCTTGAAGCAGGATGGTGGACTGGCTCTTAAGACAACAGGTTGGATCTATCAGAAAGAGCC
The DNA here is from genome assembly GCF_037356315.1 of Lithobates pipiens. Classification (NCBI taxonomy): domain Eukaryota; kingdom Metazoa; phylum Chordata; class Amphibia; order Anura; family Ranidae; genus Lithobates; species Lithobates pipiens. The sequence goes on along the minus strand of NW_027507764.1, from coordinate 581,529,016 downwards.
CACGATGAGCCTCCCAGGAGTCAGAGGATGTCTGAGTACCAGTTTCTTCTAAACCAGTTCAGAGTCACCAGGCTCACAGGAAACTCTTGTGTGTCAATCTTGTAAGCAGCCAAAGGAAGAATCCATATTGGAGAGAAAGAATAGATCAACCAAAAACCTATGCCACACAGTCACCAACACATCCACTGCAAAGGCCTGAGGATCCCTGGCCATGGCCACAAAGCTACACCCCTTGTTGTGTAAGTGTGATGCAAGATCATCCACGTCTGGCATTCCCCCAACGGCGACAGATGTCACAGAACACTTTGAAGTGATCATTCCCCGGATCCAGGTGTTGAAAAAGTACACCTGATACCTGTCTACCATGGACAAAATCATAACATGCCTTTTGGCCCATGGTTAAAATCAAGTATGCCATCTTTTGCGCCATTCGTGCCCCACTGATGATTTATATAAGCCATGGCCAACTGAACCCGCGTTAATCATTCCTGAAAATGGTCAGTCTACTAATGAAAGGAACAGGCGAATAGCCCTTAGCTCCAGAATGTTGATAAGGAAGTCTGGACTCCCTCTATGACCAAATTCCTGAACCATCTCCCTCCTGAGGACTTCTCCCTAGCCTGAGAGGCTGGTATCTGTCGTAAAAACTGTCCAGGTTAATGGATGAAAGGACTTCTACTGGTTCCAGTGCATGGCTGCTCAACCCGCAAGCCAGTGAGATCCTGGTCTTGGAGGACCAGTGCATAGGGCAATCCAGAGTTTGGGTTAAGTTGTCCCATGCAGTGAGAACACTGCCGGGGCCTGGTGCCAAACAGGGCGAACCTCATTGCCTTGAAAGAAGCTACTATTGAGGCCAAAACTAAAGGCAAAAATGGACCGGTGTAAACCTTCTGGAGTGAAGAGTCCAAACATGAAATCGGAGTGTCTATAAATGCCAAAAACTCCCCTAGATGCAGTGATGCAATGACAGTCTGGGCAGATTCAATGCTACATTTTTGGACCTGTAGGAAGGTGTTCAGGACCTTCAGGTCCAGGATGGGGTAAACACCCCTGTTGGGATTGGGAACCATAAATAGGTTGGAGTAAAACCCCTGAAAACATTTCTCCAAGTAGAACAATCACACCTAAAGAGTGCAGTTGCTGCAAGGCAGCATAAAGATCTCCTAAACTCAACAGAGAAGAGAGAAAATTTGAGAGCATGAAGGACTTAGGAGGAAAGAACCAAAATTCCAACTCTAGCCCCAAGACACTATTAATCCAGGTGGCCCAGAAGGCTGACACCCATCCCGCCACTTGAAGAGGTGGGAGCACCATCTCATTACGAAGTGGGCTTGGAACCAGACTAGGCTGGTTTAGACATCCAGGATTTGCAACAGAACTGAGTGAAGGATTTGGTCTCAGAAGCAGAGGTCTTCTGAAATCCAGAGTGGCAGACTCCATTGGAGGAACTTTTGCTTTTTTTTTTCTGGCTAGGTAATCTAGTTCTCTTCCCAATAGTTTCTTCCTTAATAAAGGTGTCTAAGGGCTCTCTAAAGAGTCATTCCCTGTCAAACTGAATCCTTTCCAGATGTTGCTGCATTTCTCCAAAACAGGGGCAGCACAGCCACAAAATCCTGCAAATCTGGACTGACAAAAGGGCCAATAGAGAACTATGACAAAGAGAAAAGAGAAAGTTCACCAAACAGCCAACACAGTAGGTTAAGGCCAGTGGGAGGGGTTCAACTTTCAGAGGCCAGAGGGATCTGTGGGGATTGTCCCAGGTGCCAAACGCTTGACCCAGACCACGAATATCTGACAAATGGCCATAGAGCCCATTGTTGAATGCATGGCTGAGCTGGACAGACCCTTGTTCAGACAAGATCTGGATATCCTCAACCAGAACCATCAGCAGGATTCACCACTGGAGCTTTTCACTTTTTCTGTCCTCAACAGGGTTCTGCTGAGCAAACTGTTTAGGAGGGCCATATACTTCAGCTAGAGCCAGCCCTTGTACAGAACATTCAGTTCTGGTGGGTGGACCAGAAACACCTTAGTGGGATTCTTGGCTTTCTTCAGAGTCCCCATACTTGTGACCTTAGGATCAAGAGTAGAGGTCGACCGATATATCGGCCGATATTTGGCGTTTTTTAATTAATCGGCGTCGGCCGATTGTGCTGTTAAAAAAGGCCGATGATATATTCAGCGCGACTTGCAAATGACTTCAGTAATAGAAGTCAGTGCAAGTTGCCTGGAGACTTGAGTGAAGCGACTTGTCTCCTCTCTGGGCAGGCTGCCAAGAAAAGATCAAAAAGATACAATGTTTACACTTCTGAATGAATGAACTCAACTCAGTGTGTAGAGTTCTCAGTTTAACCATTTAAAGACTAAATCTTTTGACACTTGATGCTTACAAATAGTGATGGCCGAACGGTTCGCCCGGCGGTCGTTTCGCGGCGAATTTCCGACATTCGCGGTCCGCACGTTCGAACGCCTTTTTCCGTCGTTCGCCGCGGCGGACTTACGTGTTTAATGTATACAAGAACTTTAACCTTTGGTGACACGTTTATCATGTGATACAGGACAGCCAATTGAGACATGACAGCACATGGACACTTGTACATTCCCCCTAACCTATAAATACACCCGATCCGGTGGCCATTTTACATTCTTTCTTCTGTCACGATAGGGACAGGTTCCTGTGTGGAGTAGGGAGAGATAAACCACTAGCTATTTGGTACACAAAAGTTCTTTTCAGGACTGGTATAGGTGTTAGGTGTTGATAGGTTTGCTGTGCTGCTGATTCTTGCAGCAGCCTGAGTGTCTTTTGTTAGTTTAGAGAAAGGGAAAGGACGGTGTATGCTACAGGGACAGCCAGATTAGTCTTTCATCATCATCATCATCATCATCATCATTAGCTGTTACTATCAAGGTCCACAAAAGAGCTGTTCCAGTAACCACTAATCGTTCTCTTTTTTTGCCAATTTGTATAGGGACAGGAAGGAAGCAGTGTTGTCAGGCAGTGAGGGTAATTTTAAAGACTTGCTGTTATTATTAGTTCCACAAAGGTTCTTTTCAGGACTGGTATCAGTGGTACAGTAATAGGCTTGTACATGTATAATATTCTTTCTTCCAAATATAGAAAGGATATTATACTTGACTGCTGCCCTTCTGCTGCAGTCTGCTAAACATTCACAACTCACTTGTTCCACAAAAGTTCTTATAAGGACTGGTAACTTGGTATAGGGTGCTACGGTACATAGGCTTGAGTGCGGTACAGTCTGCTGTTCTGTAAGGACCGCTATCGGTCCACAATAGATAGGGTTGACGTGCACCACTGCTGACCGCTGCCCTATACTGCAGCAGTCCTTCAGCGGTATAGGGACTGACGTACAGTCTGCTAATCACTAACACACAACCTGCTTGTTCCACAAAAGTTCTTATAAGGACTGGTAACTTGGTATAGGGTGCTACGGTACATAGGCTTGAGTGCGGTACAGTCTGCTGTTCTGTAAGGACCGCTATCGGTCCACAATAGATAGGGTTGACGTGCACCACTGCTGACCGCTGCCCTATACTGCAGCAGTCCTTCAGCGGTATAGGGACTGACGTACAGTCTGCTAAACACTAATACACAACCTGCTTGGTCCACAAAAGTTCTTATAAGGACTGGTAACTTGGTATAGGGTGCTACGGTACATAGGCTTGAGTGCGGTACAGTCTGCTGTTCTGTAAGGACCGCTATCGGTCCACAATAGATAGGGTTGACGTGCACCACTGCTGACCGCTCACCTATACTGCAGCAGTCCTTCAGCGGTATAGGGACTGACGTACAGTCTGCTAATCACTAACACACAACCTGCTTGTTCCACAAAAGTTCTTATAAGGACTGGTAACTTGGTATAGGGTGCTACGGTACATAGGCTTGAGTGCGGTACAGTCTGCTGTTCTGTAAGGACCGCTATCGGTCCACAATAGATAGGGTTGACGTGCACCACTGCTGACCGCTGCCCTATACTGCAGCAGTCCTTCAGCGGTATAGGGACTGACGTACAGTCTGCTAAACACTAATACACAACCTGCTTGGTCCACAAAAGTTCTTATAAGGACTGGTAACTTGGTATAGGGTGCTACGGTACATAGGCTTGAGTGCGGTACAGTCTGCTGTTCTGTAAGGACCGCTATCGGTCCACAATAGATAGGGTTGACGTGCACCACTGCTGACCGCTGCCCTATACTGCAGCAGTCCTTCAGCGGTATAGGGACTGACGTACAGTCTGCTAAACACTAATACACAACCTGCTTGGTCCACAAAAGTTCTTATAAGGACTGGTAACTTGGTATAGGGTGCTACGGTACATAGGCTTGAGTGCGGTACAGTCTGCTGTTCTGTAAGGACCGCTATAGGTCCACAATAGATAGGGTTGACGTGCACCACTGCTGACCGCTCACCTATACTGCAGCAGTCCTTCAGCGGTATAGGGACTGACGTACAGTCTGCTAATCACTAACACACAACCTGCTTGTTCCACAAAAGTTCTTATAAGGACTGGTAACTTGGTATAGGGTGCTACGGTACATAGGCTTGAGTGCGGTACAGTCTGCTGTTCTGTAAGGACCGCTATCGGTCCACAATAGATAGGGTTGACGTGCACCACTGCTGACCGCTGCCCTATACTGCAGCAGTCCTTCAGCGGTATAGGGACTGACGTACAGTCTGCTAAACACTAATACACAACCTGCTTGGTCCACAAAAGTTCTTATAAGGACTGGTAACTTGGTATAGGGTGCTACGGTACATAGGCTTGAGTGCGGTACAGTCTGCTGTTCTGTAAGGACCGCTATCGGTCCACAATAGATAGGGTTGACGTGCACCACTGCTGACCGCTCACCTATACTGCAGCAGTCCTTCAGCGGTATAGGGACTGACGTACAGTCTGCTAATCACTAACACACAACCTGCTTGTTCCACAAAAGTTCTTATAAGGACTGGTAACTTGGTATAGGGTGCTACGGTACATAGGCTTGAGTGCGGTACAGTCTGCTGTTCTGTAAGGACCGCTATCGGTCCACAATAGATAGGGTTGACGTGCACCACTGCTGACCGCTGCCCTATACTGCAGCAGTCCTTCAGCGGTATAGGGACTGACGTACAGTCTGCTAAACACTAATACACAACCTGCTTGGTCCACAAAAGTTCTTATAAGGACTGGTAACTTGGTATAGGGTGCTACGGTACATAGGCTTGAGTGCGGTACAGTCTGCTGTTCTGTAAGGACCGCTATCGGTCCACAATAGATAGGGTTGACGTGCACCACTGCTGACCGCTGCCCTATACTGCAGCAGTCCTTCAGCGGTATAGGGACTGACGTACAGTCTGCTAAACACTAATACACAACCTGCTTGGTCCACAAAAGTTCTTATAAGGACTGGTAACTTGGTATAGGGTGCTACGGTACATAGGCTTGAGTGCGGTACAGTCTGCTGTTCTGTAAGGACCGCTATCGGTCCACAATAGATAGGGTTGACGTGCACCACTGCTGACCGCTGCCCTATACTGCAGCAGTCCTTCATCGGTATAGGGACTAAGAGTTTTGTCACAGGGTCATTTAAAAAATGACAGGCAGAGGAAGAGGCAGGCCCTTCCGCAGGGGTGGTAGGGGTAGGGCAGGAGCAACAGGCTTGAGCCAAAGTGGGAAGTTGCAGAAGGTGCGTTCAATTACTTTAAAGGATGCACCAGACTTGGTTGAGTGGCTCGCTCAGCCTTACTCTTCTGCACCCTCCTCATCCTCTCGATCTGCACCCTCTTCTTCACTCTCTGCTATGTGCACCCCCAAAGACACTACCACCAACAACACGACCACCACCACCACCACCACATACCTTCCGCTTGAGTCACTGGAATTATTTTCCGATCCATATCAAGAGGACATTTCTGATGCGCAGCCACTCTTGGTATTGGATCAGGAAGAGGAGGTAGCAACAAGCGCTACTCAGCAGTCTGACGCCAGTACCCAGATCAGCCCAAGGAGGAGGTTGGTCCCCGGTGTTGCTGCCTACTCCGAGATCTCTACTTATAGCGGTGGGGAAGGTGACGTTGATGATGACGTGTCTAGTGATGTCACGTGGGTGCCCACAAGAGAGGAAGAGGAGGGGAGTTCAGAGGGAGATATGGACCAGCAGATAGGGAGGAGAAGCAGCAATGACTTACATTGCACAGCAGGGACAAAGCAGACTGCAAATGTATCAGGAGCGAGTCATCGACCATGTACGGTCACATCTGGCGCTCCCAGGACACCGGCACATGGCTCCGCAGTGTGGGCTTTTTTTAACGTGTCCGCTGCTGACAATAGCGTTGCCATCTGCAATCTTTGCAGTCAACGCGTTAGTCGCGGTAAGCCCAATACTCACCTAGGGACGACCGCCTTAAGAAGGCACATGAGCAGCCATCACCGAGCCCAGTGGGAGCAACGGAACACACAAAGCCACACTGCAGGCTCTCACCGTCCAGCCTCGTCTTCTACTTCTCCTTCTCCTCTCTCCTCACAATTGTCCTCCACTCCACCTTCCATCACGCCAAGCTCACATTTTTCTGCAAAAAGGCAGGCTTCCGTGGGCCTAATGTTTGAGCGTAAAAAAATGATGACGCCGGATAACCCTCTTGCCCAACGGTTGGCGGCTGGCTTGTCAGAACTCATAGCCCGCCAACTACTGCCATATAAACTGGTGGACTCGGAGGCCTTTCGCAAATTTGTGGCCATTGGAACACCACAATGGAAGGTCCCAGGAAGGAAGTATTTCTCAGAGAAGGGCATCCCAGAGCTATATGGCCATGTTCAGCGGCAAGTGAATGTATCTCTGGCACACAGTGTCGGTGCCAAGATACATCTGACCACAGACACGTGGTCTAGCAAACACGGGCAGGGAAGGTATATCAGTTTTACTGCCCACTGGGTGAACCTTCTGACGGCCGTCAAGCATGTAACCCGTGGCACCCGTGTAGATTTGGTTTTACCGCCACGGATTGCATGCAGGCCTGACTCTTCTTCTCCTCCTCCTACTCCATCCTCCTCCCTCTCCTCCTCAGCTGCCTCCTCCTTTTCCGCTGCTAGCGTCTCTTCCACTGCACCGCCCAAGCTCCCCAGAACCTATTCCACATGCCAGGTGAGACGTTGCCATGCCGTGCTGCGTCTGTTGTGCCTGGAAGCAAAGAGCCACACTGGCCCGGCACTCCTTTCAGCTTTGCGTTCACAGGCAGATGAGTGGCTAACACCGCTCAATTTGACAGTTGGTAAAGTGGTGTGTGACAACGGTGCCAATCTGCTTAGCGCATTGAAACAGGGCAAAATCACGCACGTGCCGTGCATGGCACACGTCTTAAACTTGGTCGTGCAGCGATTCCTTGTCAAATACCCTGGGGTCCAGGACATCTTGCGGCAGGCAAGGAAAATCTCGGCCCATTTCAGAAGATCTTACACGGCCATGGCTCGCCTTGCTGACATTCAGCGGCGACACCATCTGCCGGTCAGACGTCTTATTTGCGATTGCCCGACGCGATGGAACTCAACCTTCTATATGCTTGATAGGCTGCTCCAGCAGAAACGTGCAGTTAACGTCTACCTGTATGAACTCTGCGAAAGAAACGGTTCTGGGGAGCTGGGTTTTTTTTCACCGCGCCAGTGGCTGCTCATGCGCGACACATGCAGACTTCTGCGGCCATTTGAGGAGATCACCAAACTGGTCAGTCGCAGCCATGGCGCCATCAGTGACATGGTACCTTATGCCTTCTTTCTGGAGCGTGCATTGCGTCGTGTCATTGATCAGGCTGTGGAGGAGCAGGAGCGGGAAGATGAGGAAGTCGCAATGCTGGATGAATTCCCAGGGGGGGCTACTCTATCTGAGACAAGTCAACAACAGGAGTCTGATGAGGAGTCAGAGGAGGATGGTGCCGGGGCGGATGAGCAGGAGCAAGAAGAGCATGCTTTAAACCTTTCTGGGATCCCTGTTGTGCGAGGATGGGGAGAGGAGAATGAAGAGGACGACATTATCCTGGATGATGAGCAGGAGCCAGGCCACCACACCGCTTCCACTTTAGTGCAAATGGGGGCCTTCATGCTCCAGTGTTTTAATAGGGACCCCCGTATAAAAAGCATGAGGGTCAAGGACCAGTACTGGGTGGCAACGTACTTAGACCCCCGGTACAAACACAAAATGGCGGAAATGTTACCGCCGTCGCAGAGGGCTGTCAGAATGCAGCACTTCCAGGCCTTGCTTCGAGAAATGCTGCATTCTGCTTTTGCGTGCGCTGGCAGAGGAGCAATTCCCACTCCCAGAGAAGGATTTGCGGGTACCAATCCAACAGCGCCTGCAAGAAGAGGCCGGTTTGAAGATGTGTTGGTGACTTCGGATATGAGGTCATTCTTTCAGCCGACCCATCGACAGGTGTCATCCGGATCCAGCATCAGGGAACGCCTAGACCGTCAGGTGTCCGACTACATTGGGTTAACGGCCGATGTGGACGCTCTGAGGAGTGATGAACCCCTAGACTACTGGGTGGGCAGGCTTGACCTCTGGCCAGAGCTTGCCCAATTTGCAATCGAACTGTTGGCTTGCCCCTCATCCAGTGTCCTGTCCGAAAGGACGTTCAGCGCAGCAGGGGGGATTGTGACCGATAAGCGTACTCGCCTAGCTCACCACAGTGTTAACTACCTCACATTTCTAAAAATGAATGAGGCATGGATCTCGGAGGAATTCAACACATGTGACCAGTAGACCATGTATATGTCTATAAACTATTTTTTTAATCAAGCACACAGACCTTCTTAATTCATTTGGCTCACTTCCTTGACCCAAAAAAGCACACCGTACTATATGCCCCTACCCTCCTCTTTGAAGAGGTTGAGCGGTGTCATATTTCTACTGGGGCTGCTTATGATATCCCTGTGCTGTGCTGACTTCCTCCTGGGGGTTCTTATTATGAAGGGATCACACTATCCCTGTGCTGTGCTGACTTCCTCCTGGGGGTTCTTATTATGAGGGGATCACACCATCCCTGTGCTGTGCTGACTTCCTCCTGGGGCTGCTTACGGTGCTGCTGTCAGTGCTGTATGTCACGGTGCTGCTGTCAGCGCTGTATGTCACGGTGCTGCTGTCAGCGCTGTATGTCACGGTGCTGCTGTCAGCGCTGTATGTCACGGTGCTGCTGTCAGCGCTGTATGTCACGGTGCTGCTGTCAGCGCTGTATGTCACGGTGCTGCTGTCAGCGCTGTATGTCACGGTGCTGCTGTCAGCGCTGTATGTCACGGTGCTGCTGTCAGCGCTGTATGTCACGGTGCTGCTGTCAGCGCTGTATGTCACGGTGCTGCTGTCAGCGCTGTATGTCACGGTGCTGCTGTCAGTGCTCTGTATTACGGTGCTGCTGTCAGATGCCTCTATCACGGTGCATGTGTCATTCCGGTATGTCACGCTGCTGGTGATCATCTCCTGCACCCTCTTCTTTGCCTACCCTGGTCCCTGACCTTCCCTCTCCTCCATTGCCTTCATTAGCTCCATAGTCCTGAATTGTTAGAACAATTTCCCAAATAAAATAAAAATGCTTGTAGTTATCGATCCCAAATTCACCTCATACATGTATTATGTCATTGTCCAGATGGTGGGACTACGTTTTACCCCCTAATAATTACCACGTGGCCGCAAATTCGACATGAAGGTTTGCAAAGTTCGCCTCCCATTGAAGTCAATGGGGCCCGCGGCGAACATTCGGTTTCGCGAACGTTTGGGTCCGTTCGCATTTCGCTTTCGCGAAACGTCCCGTCGGAAGTTCGTCCATCACTACTTACAAATAAAAATCCTGTATTTTCTGCTAGAAAATCACTTAGAACCCCCAAAACTTATATATATTTTTTTAGCAGAGAAAAAAAAAAAAAAAACAGTAAAGTTAGCCCATTTTTTTTCATCCAAAAGTTTTGATTACCCGTTTTTGTGTAATATATATTAAAAAAAAATATTATATATATATATATATATATATTTATTTCATTCTAAATTATACATACACGTGAACTGTTTGGATGTTTGTTTTGTTTAATAAATGTAAGAAATTTTCTGTATCACTAAGACCCTTTCACACCACACCGCCGATAGCGTGGGCGGTAAAACACCGCTATTTTTAGCGGCATTTTACTGCCGGATTTGCGGCGCATTTCGGGCGCTAGTGGGGCGCTTTTACCCCCCGCTAGCGGCTGCGAAAGGGTTAAACCCGCCGGCAATAGCGGCGTTTTGATGGCAGTATTACAGCGCTGCCCCATTGATTTCAATAGGGAGCAGCGGTGGAGGAGTGGTAAACACACCGCTCCAAAGAAGCTGCTGGCAGGACTTTTTTCTGACGTTCTGCCAGTGCACCGCTGTAGTGTGAAAGCCCTCGGGCTTTCACACTACACACAATGGTGCGGCTTCTTTAGGGCATTTTGCAAGCGTTATTTCTAACGCTATAGCGCCTGCAAAACGCCCTGGTGTGAAAGGGGTCTTATGGCTGCTTTCACACTGGAGCGAGCAGGCATTGACGGTAAAATGCTGCCATTTTAGCAGGCACAATTCAGCTAGCGGCCCAGGAAGGGGTTAAATGCTGCCAAATCGCATTGCATGCGCTTCGGCAACGGTGCCCATTCATTTCAATGGGCAGGAGTGGTGGAGGAGCGGTATACACCACTCCAAAGATGCTGTTTGCAGGACTTTTTTTAACGTCCTGCCAGCGCATCTCCTCAGTGTGATAGCACTCGGGGCTTCCACACAGACTGCAGGGGAGCCGTTTTGCAGGCACTTTACAGGCGCTATTTTAAAGCGCCTGAAAAATGCCCCAGTGGGAAAGGTGTCTAACTGTTAGATTTTATGAGATGAAGGGGAAAAAATAAATAATCTGCCTAACATATCGGCCCAAAAAAAATCGGCATCATATATCGGCCATCGGCCGTGGCGATTTCTAAATATCGGTATTGGCATCGACCTCTAATCAAGAGGCAGTTCTGACTTCAAACATGTATCACGTCCACCAACACCACAATGATTCCTTTAAAAGAGAAGTATGGCAAAAGTTTTTTTTGGTCATACTTCTCTTGTGGGTCACAGGAGCATTACATCAATTCTCATAGACACACTCCTAAACCTTGTGGACAAATTGTGCACTCCCTAAGCCTCCCCAGAAGAGTTGATGCTGTTATAGTTGCAAAGGGTGGACCAACTCAATATTGAACCCTACGGACTAAGACTGGGATGCCATTAAAGTTCACGTGCACGTAAAGGCAGGAGTCACAATACTTTTGACAATATAGTGTATTGTTGAACTTACCAACCCCTTTGAAATCCCAAACAAATGAAACAAATAAATTAGCTTTCATTATAATTTATTTTGGATTAGCTGAAATGTATTACTATTGTGATTTAGAGATTTGGATAGTGTACATCTGAATCTCCGAATAATAAAAATTTTGTCTGAATTTTGATTCATAGCAAAACGAATAGCACATGTGTACTATTCTTTGGCTTCAATAATGGATCACTATGGAGCAGCATAAAGCTTGCCTGTTCAGGAAATCAGAATCAGCAATGGCAGCCCATATACTTCTCCCATCAAAGTTTTTCTCCAACCCCCAGCCAACTTATATGATATACAGTTAAAGATCAAATCTTTTCTTCTTTTTTTTACAATTTTGGATAGAGCAGAGAGGAATTAGATCCCCTTAGGCTCGGTTCACACAGTACGTGGCACGACTTTCAGCGCCGCAACCTGCCGCGACCTCAGAGGCCGACTTGCAAAACGACTTCTGTATAGAAGTCAATGCAAGTCGCCCGAAGTCGCCGCAAAAGTAGTACAGGAACCTTTTTTCTAAGTCGGAGCGACTTGAGTCGCTCCTATTAGAATGGTTCCATAGTACAGAACGGGGAGCGACTTGTCAGGCGGCGAAGTCGCCTGGACAAGTCGCCCCTGTGGGAACCGAGCCTTAAGGTTTTGATTCTGTCTGTGCTTGTGAAAGGGAAGGTCACCCTCCCTATTTGTCTTGTTTACTGGTACTGATTACTGGTTTACTGGTATTACCGATGGCGAATAAAAATCCCAAATTTTGCATCGTCACTAGAACAGGAATAGAGAGCAAATCTTCCAATAGAGACACTAGTTCTGGTACCAACTCACTTCCTGTTTGGCTATGGGACAGGAAGTGAAGGGAAATCTCGCCAGTGGGACACAAAGGGAAAAAAAAAAGACTGACAGGGGTTTTAGCCCTCTACTCAATCATAAAAAATAAAAAAAAGTTTTGCCTTTAGTTCTACAATAACATATATTTTCTTTAGGAAACCAATGCCAAGCTGTAGAAAGCGACTGCTGCATCTTCAACTGCCGTGCTCATCCTTTGACTAATAGTTTGAGGCGCAGTCCTTGAACAAGTAAATATCTGGAGTTCTGACTTTGCTTAGAGCATGAAGGAGAAGGGATCTCACTGCTTCAGGAGCGCACATGCAGGCTGTAAACTGTCTCTTCGGCTGGGAAGCCACAGGTGCCGGCTATTACCACTAGCAACAGATGAAAAACAAGCTCTGGACTGCCGTACTCTTCAGAAGACCACTTTCTTTTATTGGAAAATCACATCGCAGCTCAACAAACACAACGAACAAGGAAAAATTGCTGATGTTTCACACTAGCTGTAGTTCTTATTCATAGCTAAGGCACAGGCTATGAATAAGCACTACAGCTAGTGCCAAACGTCAACAATTTTTCCTTGTTCGTTGTGTTTGTTGAGCTGCGATGTGATTTTCCAATAAAAGAAAGTGGTCTTCTGAAGAGTGCGGCAGTCCAGAGCTTGTTTTTCGTCTGTTCACTTAGAGCATGCTTTTTCCAGGTCACTGACTCAGAAAGGAATAAAGACAAGCGGATTACTCAAGCAATTCATGTTTTCAGGAGGTTTTTAGCAACGGCAGTCTAAATCCTGAGGCTCCATGCACACTGGAGCTCATAAACTGCAGTTTATTGGAGTTTGGGCGTTTTTTTTTTAAAAGCCCATAAACTCCACTCTATGTTAGCCTATGTGTCCATGCACACATGGAAGTTTTTCAGCTTTAATGAGCAGTGGAGTTGATGGGCTTTTTTCTGAACGCCAGAAATTCGCGTTCAAAGTGCCGTTTTCACCGCCAAAAAACGACAAACGCTGATAAACGCTCAACGCGCGTTAATTAGTGTTCGGCATTCTATTTTTTCAATGCATTGTGGGAGTTTGGAATGTACTGTGGGATTTTTGGAGTGTCCTCTGTCTATTTTTATTGAAACGCCCATAAACGCTAACGCTAATAAACGCTCATAAACGCTAGTACAAAACACTGTTAAAAGCAAGTTTTTCAACCAGCGTTTTCTGCCAGCAATGTGGCGTCCAGAAAAAGCTTTTTTGAGCTTCAGTGTGCATGGAGCCTTACCCTTAGAACAGTTTTCCTTTCATGCATAATGGCATAGCTCCCAACTGTTCCCGATTTCTAAGGACTGTCCCTCATTCAGAACAAAGTCCCTCTTTCCTCCTCATTTGTCCCTCGTTTTTGGTCTGATCTATATAGTTGTATATAAAATGCACTACTCATCTATAAAAGTGTTCCCCGGTGATAAAACTTACATCCAATTTTTTAAAATTGCTGCATTTGTGAAATCCAAAAATTTTGCCAATGAAAAGGAATAGCAAATGGTAAAAAAAAAAAAGCACTTTCGGGTTTAACCAATTTTTGTTTTGTACAGTTTTCCTTCTTTTATTTCTATTCCTTTGAAATAGAATAGAAATATATACCCCTTTTGTTAACCATATTGTTGTTTACAGTATATACTTTTTATAAATATAATTTATTGCACCTGCTTCAGAGAAAGTGGAGGGTATTCCATGAAACGCGTGAAGAAAATTAGAATGCAATTTTTATGTCAAATTGTACTCACATATGTCGGCTTTTTATATGAATTGTTGTTTATCATGTACCAACTTTGTATAGTCATCAGATCTTGCATGTAACCAGCTACGAGTTCTACAGTCTTATGTTCATGTGTTATGCCTTCACTGCTGTGATGTATTTGTTTTATCATGTGTATCATTGCAATTACAATTACTATGTACTTAAAGCGGGAGTTCGTCCGTTTTTTTTTTTTTTTTTTTAAAGTCAGCGGCTACAAATACTGCAGCTACTGACTTTTAAAATATGGACACTTACCCGCCCAGCGCGCCCGCGATGTCGGCACCCGAAGTCGATCTCTCGATTGTCTCTCGGCTGCTGCTGCCGCCGCCATCTTGGGTATGGGAATCAGGAAGTGGAGCCTTGCGGCTTCACTTCCCGGTTCCCTACTGCGCATGCGCGAATCACGCTGCGCAATAAGGATGGTCCCCGCTGTCCCTGGGATCCGTGTGTTTCCCAGCGGACAGCGGGGGACCCACAGGAAGTGGCGTAAATATCAGCAGATTCTGTGGATATTTATGCCGGAAGCGGGTGCAAATACCTGTACTGTACAGGTATCTGCACCCCCTCCCCCCTGAAAGGCGCCAATTGTGGCCCCGGAGGGGGGGAGGGTTCCGATGAGCGGAAGTTCCACTTTAGGGTGGAGCTCCGCTTAAAGGTTCTACAAACTGCTGTTGAGGCTATTGAATAAATATCAGATTTCTATATTATTCTTTCTTGTTGCTTATGGAAAAATATTTGTTTTGACCATTTTATCTTTTGGTAGTTGCGCACCTCACTCAAAGTCCCAACTCCTTCTTTTGCTAATAGGTGTCCCTCATTTGGATTTCAAAAAGTCTGTAGGTTTGCATAATGGTCCTAACTCACCAAGTTGGAATGGCACTCAAAGCTTGCTAAAATGACCCACTAATGTGGACTTATGCCCCATACACACTATCAGAGTTTCTGCAGATTTTTTTTCCTTCAGGCTAACCAAAACCATGTAGTAGAAGCGCCGGGCTGATTGCATACGAATCAAAACTCCTAAGGTTTGACCTTGTATTATATGGTTTTAGTAAATATGAAGGAAAAACTCAGCAGAAAAACTGATGGTGTGTATGGGGCTTTAGAGGTCACTTTGGCATTAGAAAGTAGATGTACGCCTTATCTCAGGCTTTCTCAACCAGGGTTCCTCCAGAGGTTACTAGGGGTTCCTTGAGCAAATTCTGCCTCTCAGATAAGTTTCCACTCACACCATTGATTTTTTTTTTGTGATCTGTAAGGGGGTAATTCTTCCCAATGACCAAAAGTGTAAGGAACATTCTTGCCACTGACCATCAGGAGTGGACTGGTCACTACTGATCAGGTACGCAGGGGGGAGTAGAAGCACGAGAACAAGTGTATGCATTGACATGAAAGCAACTACAAGGAGAGGACGTGGGTGAGAGGAGGACCAATGCCTGCAGGCAACTACAGAAGGTCAGTGGCAGCTCTGTGGGGCAGTCACTGATGTACAGGGCGAGTGGAGACCCTCGGGTAAGGGGGGGGGCACAAAGAAAGGTCCCCCTTAGATCAGTGTCCTCACTCCCCTCTTACATCAGTGAACCCCTTTACCTTAGTGTAATTAGAAATTACACTTTGCTACAATGTAAAGTAGTGAGTGTACATTTGCTGTCCCCTCACAATAACTCAACACACAGCCATTAATGTCTAAACCACTGGCAGCAAAAGTGAGTACACCCCTAAGTGAGAATGTCCACATTGGGACAAAAGTGTTAATATTTTGTGTGGCTGCCATTATTTTCCAGCACCACCTTAACCCTCATGGGCATGGAGGTCACCAGAGCTTCACAGGTTGCCACTGGAGTCCTCTTCCCCCTCCTCCATGACGACATCACGGAGCTGGTGGATGTTAGAGACCTTGGCCAGTCCATCACCTTTACCCTCAGCTTCTTTAGCAAGGCAGTGGTCATCTTGGAGGTGTGTTTGGGGTCGTTATCATGTTGGAATACTGCCCTGCGGCCCAGTCTCCGAAGGGAGGGGATCATGCTCTGTTTCAGTATATCACAGTACATGTTGGCATTCATGGTCCCCTCAATGATCTGTAGCTCCCCAGTGCCAGCATCACTCATGCAGCTCCAGACCATGACACCCCCACCACCATGCTTGACTGTAGGCAGGACGCACTTATCTTTGTAATCCTCACCTGGTTGTCCCCACACACGCCTGACACCAAATAAGTTTATCTTGGCCTCATCAGACCACAGGACATGGTTCCAGTAATCCATGTCCTCAGTCTGGTTGTCTTCAGCAAACTGTGTGCAGGCTTTCTTGTGCATCATCTTTAGAAGAGGCTTCCTTCTGGGACGACAGCCACCCAGTGTGCGGCGTATGGTCTGAGCACCGACAGGCTGACCCCCCCCCCCCCCCCCCTTCAACTGCTGGCAGCACTCATACGTCTATTTCCCAAAGACAACCTCTGGGCATGACACTGAGCACGTGACCTCAACTTCTTTGGTCAACCATGGCAAGGCCTGTTCTGAGTGGAACCTGTCCTGTTATACCGCTGTATGGTCTTGGCCACCAACATGCTGCAGCTCAGTTTCAGGGTCTTAGAAATCGTCTTATAGCTTATGCCAGGTATATGCAATTAGAGGACCTCCAGCTGTTGCAAAACTACAAGGCTTATCATGCTTTTGCCTCTGGGTGTCATGCTTGTGGCTGTCAGAGTCTTGCTATGCCTCATGGGACTTGTAATTATGCAACAGCTGGAGGACCGCTAAATGCATATCCCTGAATCTTTTACGTAACAATTCTTTTTTTCTGATCCTCAGAGAGTTCTTTGCCATGAGGTGCCATGTTGAACTTTCAGTGACGAGTATGAGGGAGTGAGAGTAATAACACCAAATGTAACACACCTGCGACCTTGTAACACCACCAAGTCACATGACACCGGGCAGTGAAAATGGCTAATTGGGCCCACTTTGGACATTTTCACTTAGGGGTGTACTCACTTTTGTTGCCAGCGGTTTAGACATTAATGGCTGTGTGTTGAGTTATTTTGAGGGGACATCAAATTTACACTGTTATACAAGCTGTACACTCACTACTTTACATTGTAGACAAGTGTCATTTCTTCAGTGTTGTCACATGAAAAGATAGAATAAAATTTTTACAAAAATGTGAGGGGTGTACTTACTTTTGTGAGCTACTGTATTTTTATGCAGCTATAGACATTATATTGTAATTGTAATCAGCAACTTAGGCCGGCAGGGACTGGCCAAGATTCAAACCATTAATAATGAGCAGGCTGAATGTAACAAGTTGATGGATTGATCAACTCGGGTACAGCCTGTCGGATTCTCTTGCAATTATCGCTAGCGGCTGCTATAGCTGCAAGCAACAATCACTGTTTTCTCCCGGCAGGGGCAACGTTCCCCAGGGAGAAAACAATTGCGGATTCCCCTGTCAACACTTTCTGTGATCGCAGGGAAGAAATTTGCACCGTGTATGGCCAGTCTTATAGTAGGACTAGGGTGGTGGGCAATCTGGTACTGACATCACCAGTGACACTACAGTGCTCAGTGATCATACTATATACTGTCACTCTACTAATGACACTGGCTAGGAAGGGGTTAACATCTAGGGGGCGATCAAGGGGTTAACTATGTGTCCAACAATGTATAATGTGTGCTGCTTTTACTTACAGATCTGGCTGTTTTTTTCTCCCTGCATTTCAGGGAGAAGAAACAGCCAGATCTCGGTTTTCTGTACAGAAGTTCTGTATGCTTGTAAAAAAAACAAAAAAAACAGGACCCCGTGCTTTGATTGGACAGCCAATCAGTAGATTTTAGCCAAAATCTTTGGCTAAAATCTGCTGCCAAACTTGTACGGTGTCCAATCACAGCAGGGGTCGCGTGCACCACGATGTGAGCGTGTCAGCAAGCGGTTAAAGCTTATATGAGATTTTAATGATCATATTTCGATATTTTTTAGTGCTTCAGTGTAATGTGTGCTCCCTCCCCCCCCTCCCCAGCTGTAGAATACTTTGGAAGGATCCTGAGAGGACCCCACAGTAGTAGTATCTGTCCACCTGACATGCCATTGACTTGGAGCAGGAGGTCAGAATTATACCGTTTATCGGAGATCCCCGGTGTACACAGGCTCCGCCCACTCGCAGGACCACAGAGATAATGTAAAGTAAACTTTATTGTTTGTGAGCCACAAAATAAAGTTCTTTGGTTGTACAAATATCACTAGTTACAGCCTTCAGGGGCTCTGCGCGGCCCCCCGTTTAGTGCTCAAGGGGAGCTGAAGACGGGCCCCCAAAAATATAGGTCCTCGCCCTTTATGAAGGGGGTGGGGCAATAAATTTGAAATATTCCATAGAAAACCCCCTGGATGAGGAGGGGAGAACGTCATTCATAAAAGATCTTCCCCGCTCCCCCCCTCCTCCGCATAACCCGGTCCATGGCAACAATAAGGCACCACACACAGGAGCTGGGGCAACGTGGCATCCCCTCTTCAGTGGCACAATGGAACAGTCCGAACTCTTCATGGCGAGGACCCGCCCACTCACCTTACTAATCCTATTTAAAAAAAAAAAAAAAAAAAAAAACTAAACTCCAATAGATCAGCAACCCTCCACCAGATGCAATGTCGATATCAGGCTGAGCAACAAATGTATCTGCACATTTCCAGCACGGAGCAATTCCTTTTCACAGATCGGAGCTTTAACAGTGTCATATTTCAGGCAAGGTGGGTTTGTGAGTCCAATGATTTCAGCCTCACTCTTGCAGTAACGGTGGACACACATAGAAGTGGATTGGCTGCTTAGAAAACATTGATATGGATTGATGGCGGCCATTAGAACTGCATGGATATGAGCTCTACCCAACCGGAATTCTTGATGTATGCCAACTATATACAGCCCCCCTGCCACCTCTGCAAGCCGACGCTGACCCCGAGCCACGCCCATCTCACACACACACACAGCCATACAGCATGCTGGACAGATGTAGAAGGACACCAGGGGGCGGAGCTCTGACACAGAAAACAGGACAATTCCTTTAAGTGACGGCCTGTCCCTGACCCGCCCATTTCATTCATTGGATCTCCTTTCTTTCACTCATGCAGGCTCAGCATCACGGGTGGGCGTTACCTATGCAAATACAGCCTGCCTAGGAACGCCCACTCCTCCAGACCGACACCCACCAACCCAGGCATTTTGATATTTGCATAACTCCTCCCAAGAGCCAGCTCGTGGCTTGCAACAGGACTGGGGGCTATTGAGGAGGACTGAGGGCAAGTACAGCAACCTGCTGGCTCCTCCCACCAGCCAGGATCTGCCTGAGTTGCATAGAAAAACACAGGAGGTCAAGTGATGATGTCACTGGGTCTAAAATTAAGATATGCAATGAAAATGAAAGTTCTTTTTTTTTTTAGACGTCAATTGCACTTTTATTTTTATTTTTTTAAGTTTGCCGTAATGGCGTTTCATACACATTTTCTTGAAAGCCAAATCTCTAGGTGCTCCCTCTAGTGGCTGCCTGTGTATCAGTCTGGAAAGGAAACTATGATAAGGCCTAATAAAGGAGGAAGCAGCGGCTGCCTATGTAAGGGGCAAATACAGCCTTTTCCCCATAGAATTAACAAAGCCAATTTTTTTTTCTATTTTTTTTTTTAACACAAAATCCATAAAGATAAAATCAGTTCTGATACCCTGACCACATGTTCATCTAAAAGTAGGACATTAGGACAAGCCGAATCTCCCTTTAACCCACTGCTCAGAGTGGCTGATATAGGAAGCAATTCAAAGATCACATGGATAGAACACCATGGAGGATTACACAATGACATTTGGGCTTCTATCATCTATCATAACCACCAAGTCGTGGTGATGGGGGTGGGATGGGCCTAGTGGGCGCTCTGAATAATCTGCAGGTGATTCAATTTCCACTGTCACTCCTATTGTGTCCTAATATGTATTCTGTGTGATATGTCAACCGTCAGACCACCTGCTTTTGTGAATTACAAGTCCTGCATGCCGTGCTGCTGGAAGGCACAGGATGACCAATAAGGTCGGGTACAGGTGAGAATCGGCTCTACAGGGGCAGAATCCAGACACTAACTCAGCCGCTGGTCAGAGGATTAATATAGCTCTCACTAGGGGCCACCTGCAAGTCAGAAGGTGAATGTCCCCCGACTAGTTAGCACCTGCTGGTCAGGAGGTGAAAGTCCCCCCTGACTACAGGCCACCTGCTGGTCAGGAGGTGAAAGTACCCTCAACTAGTTAGCACCTGCTGGTCAGAAGGTGAATGTCCCCCCCCCCCACTAGTGACCACCTGCTGGTCAGAACGTGAATGTTCCCCCGACTAGGACCATTTGCTGGTCAGAAGGTGACTGTTCCCCTGACTAGTGACCACCTGCTGGTCAGAAGGTGAATGTTCCCCCGACTAGTGACCGCCTGCTGGTCAGAAGGTGAATGTTCCCCCGACTAGTGACCGCCTGCTGGTCAGAAGGTGAATGTCCTCCCGACTAGTGACCACCTGCTGGTCAAAAGGTGAATGTCCTCCCGACTAGTGACCACCTGCTGGTCAAAAGGTGAATGTCCCCCCAACTAGTGACCATCTGCTGGTCTGAGGATATACGATTGTATTCCTGAATAGTGGCCGTCTGCTGGTCAGAGGGTGAATGATTCTGTGTTCCTGGCTTGCGACAGTCCACTGGTCAGAGTGCAAGTAACTCTGGTCCTTGGGCCAGACGTCGCTAATCTGATGTCCTTGGGCTATGACCTGATTGCGGACCATTTGCTATTAGGAGGTCAAATTATTCTGTGCCACTGGCTGTCTACTGATCAGAATGAAAGTAGATCTGGGTCTTGAATGCGTCCTCAACCAGCGACCATCTGCTGGTCAAAAGGTGAATATGTCCCAAAACAGTGAGCATTTGTCAGACAGTGTATGACTATGTCCCCGACAAGTGACCACCTGCTGGTCAGAGGATAAATGACCATTTCTGAATAGTGACCGCCTGCTGGTCAGACGGTGAATGATTCTGTGTCCCTATCTAGGCTAGGCAAGTAGATCTGGATCCTGAGCTGGCCACTGATTAGAGGGTGAAGGATTCTGTGCCTTTGGCAACTGACTGCTCATTGGGCAGTGTAAGGTCTTTGGGCAGACCAGGCTAATGCTATGTCTTTAACCCTGACCTGGCTGTTGTTCATCTTCTGGTCATAGGATGAGTGATTCCAAGTTCTTGGCTACTGAAGGTCCATAAAGTAACTCACTCAGGGTCGTTGGCCCAGACCTGGCTAATGCTATATTAATGGTTTTGATCTTGCTGCTGTTGATCAGAAGGTGAATGATTCAGCACTCTGGCTAGTAAACTTTGCTGGTTTAGAAGGCGAATGATTCTGTGTCCATGGTAAGGGACCATCTGCTGGACATAAGAACAATGATTCTGTGTCCCAGCAGGTGACTATCTGCTAGTCAGATGGTGAATCATCCCGTTACCTCCACTACTGACCATCTGTTGGTTAAAGGATGAGTGATCCTGTGTCCCCAGCTATGGACACACTGCTGGTGAGGGGGGGCAAGTGATTTTTTTTATCTCTGGCCACAAACCATTTACTGGTCCAAAGGCAAGTGTGTCCTTAACCCTGACATGGCTGAAGATCATCCCTTCGTCACCAGAAGATTGATCCTGTGTCTCCAGCTACTGATAAATCTGCTGGTCAGGGTGTGAGCGATTTTATGTCTTTGGCCAACCAAACCGTCTGCCATGGCCCTAGACCTGATATGGCTGATGGACATCCCTTCATCACCAGATGATTGATCCTGTGGACCAGCAGGTATGGCACCCTATGTACTTGGCAGCACCCAGAGAATAAGCTAAAAGCAACTTAAATTACAAAAGAAAGAAAAAAATGTAGACCCAAAGACATCACACATACTCATTTTACTTTTCCCCTCATAATTAAAAAAAATAAAATAAAAAATCCAGAATCTGATATTTTTAATAAAAAATGATATGTGACAGAAGATGAAGCAATGGCAGTGATGTGATGCCCCCTTCCTGGCAGTAACAGACACAGAATAGTGCCCTCTAGTCTCTGATCCCCAAACTGCAGTTCGGAATAGAATCTCCGCAGGGGAATATTTTTCTAGGATGGGAGATGATGGTGGGTTGCAGGCGTGGAATTTAAGGCTACTGGAACTTGGGAATATCAGTATACAGGAAAACTACCCCACTCCTTGTATTAGCGGGAATGGCAATCTTTTACACACTCAGCCAGAGAAGAATACATAACTGAGAAGTGTTTTATTCTCCCAGAACTCCCTTTGCAGCTTGATAACAGACTTGTATGTATGAAGACTTAAAAAAAAAAAAAAAAAAAAAAAAGCAAGCCCACCCCCTGCACACTCCAGCATACCACCCCTGCTATCCCCACCAGCTCATCACCAACAAAGACTGGAGGAATGTTGGGAGGATATGGTTTTCAAGGGACTTTAGGACTCTGGTCCACTGAATTTCTCACTGCCCCTCTAGTCCTCCTTTGTACAGAGTCTCACTCCTGATGCATTCTACAAACTCTAAGGCTCGGTTCACACATGGGCGACTTGTCCAGGCGACTTCGCCACCTGACAAGTCGCTCCCCGTTCTGTAATACGGAACCGTTCTAATAGGAGCGACTCGAGTCGCTCCGACTTAGAAAAAAAGGTTCCTGTTCTACTTTTGCGGCAACTTCGGGCGACTTGCATTGACTTCTATACAGAAGTCGTTTTGCAAGTCGCGCCGCGTACTGTGTGAACCGAGCCTAAAATGCAAAAATGCATTAAAAAACAAAACAAAACAAAAAACAAAAAGAGCATGGACAGCAGGAACTACACTTCTTGGATGCAGAAGGTGGGCAGGGCCAGATGCTATCATGGGGTAAAAATAAAGTATGGCGCACTGGCATCTCCCCTAATTGAGGACAGGATGTGCTCTTACCCTTTCAGATATAATGCAACATGACTAATATGATTAATGCTCTTCACACTACATCACATGAGATGAAGCAGAAGCCAATTTAAAAGGGGTTGCCCCACCTGAAAACAGACACTGGGGAGGCATTACTTTATCTCTCTTAGGGATGGTCCAATCTCTGCAATTTTGTTTTTAACAAAAAAACACATTACAGGGCGCTTCTAAAAGCAATATGCAAGATCAATTTATTATTAATAAAAAGCAAATAAACCCACTCACACGTAGTAAAACAAAAATCGCATGGCATAAGCCTTGTTGCCGTCACCCAGAAACCTAGGCAGTGCAAAGATGATAGGAAGCAGAAACCACCAATAAGAGAGGATTAAGAGAGAATATACAAGCTCTGGAGCTGATCTGGGAGGTATGGCTAAAGGTTTCAAGGCAGTGCTGCCTCTTTCTCAAGCCTTGGCGCTTCTGCCTTGAAACATGTAGCCATACTTACCCTCTCAGCATCTGATTTCATCAGCCAAGTTCCCATGCTGTCAGATCAGTTCCAGAGCTTGTATATCCTTCTCTTATTCTCGGGTTCCGTTTCGTATCAGATTTGCTCTGCCTGGGCTTCTGGATGACGGCAACAGAGCTTATGACATGATTTTATTCTATGAGTGCTTTGTTTGGTTTTATTAGTAAATTGATCTTACATACTGCACTTAGAAGCACCCTTTTGTAGTTTTTTTTTTTTTTGCTGTTGCATTGTTACAGATATTCCTTTCATTTGCTGAGGAGCTGCACTAAAGCTGGATACACACTATACAATTTTCTGTAGATTTTTTTTTTCCTTCAGATTTACCAAAACTATATAATATGAGGCCAAACCTTAAGAGATTCAATTTGTATGCAATCAGGCAAGCCCTTGCACTAAGATAGAAGAAAAACCAAAGAGGGCGCACCAGCCATGTGCATTATCCTTAGGTGATATTTATTAGAAAGATAAGAAGAAAACTACTCGCAAACAATAATAGAAGTTCTTGCCATGTGAGTAGTAGCATCCAGTCACAGATGGAGACTTCTCAATAGTATCATAGAAAAACCACAAAGGTCACTGCCAGCTGACGCGTTTCGAGGGACATGTGTCCCTCGGAAGAGTTATGCGTGCCTCGAAATGTGTCAGCTGGCAGTGACCTTTGTGTTTTTTCCATGATACTTTTGAGAAGTCTTGTTCATCTGTAACTGGATGCTGCTACTTGTTGACTACTCATATGGCAAGAACTTCTATTACTGTTTGTGAGTAGTTTTCTTCTTATCTTTCTAATATCACCTAAGGATAATGCACATGGCTGGCACGCCCCTCTTTGTTGTTCTTCCATTTCTGAATTCTAGGGTCCCCCCACTCTTGAGGGCAGCAAGGCCTGTGCTTGCTGGTCTGGTGGTTCGCTTGTGCGCAGGAGTGTATCGTCTCTGTGTGTGGCAAAAAGCCCTTGCACTACTTGGTTTTGGTAAATCTAAAGGAAATCAAACAAAAGTTGTATAGTGTATATGGAGGTCTAAGTCTTAATGAAGCCATCTGAGCCTACCCGTGATATAGCCTATGTGGTCTTTTTGAACTTTCCAGCTTGGACTATAACCATTCTGGAGTTTACTCGTTTTGCACTGTAACAGATTTGGTTTATTGAATTTTTAGAACCCCTACTAAAAAGATAACCCCCCCCCCACTTGATTTTCAATACATTTTACATTAAGAGAATACAGTCAGAGGAGTAAGACTCTGTGGCAGGCGGAGGCATAGTTCAGGAACATAACCGAGAGAATACATAGCCAAAGTCCTTACCGTATACAAACTGCATTTTAACTGCCCAACCGCTTAATTAAAGCGGGCCTTAGGTGAATGACGTGCACACTGCCCGCTATTGCCCCCGGGATATACACATCGCATATCCCAGGATGCATAGCGTTCAATTCAGGAAAAGGAGGAGGGGGCGGGCCTCTTTAATGTGTTTCATAAGGGCTGGCCCCATGGGGCGAAGGAAGATGATTTTTTTTGTACAAAATATGAAAAACAGATGATGGGGCATGACCCTCAAAAGAAGGTTTAGAACCGGCAGGGAGGTCACGGGTTAACCTTAGAGGATGGGGTCAGAAACCGGATGGCAAGATTTCCCCCACCCTTCAAGAAACATAGCAGGACCCCCAGAGCAACAGGAACCCCCACCACCCCCCAAAGCAGGACCCCCAGAGCAACAGGATACCCCCCAAAGCAGGACCCCAGAGCAATAGGACCCCCCCCCCCCATGACCTCTGAGAAGGCAGTGAGATCAGATATGTTTCCTGCATACACACACACACACTATAAATATTCACACCCACTCATAAATATACCACACTCCCACTTCAAACAGCCAGTCCTAACCTACTCTAAGAAGACACACTTCTTCCACCCTCTTACATCATACACTCACCCAGTTCCATTAAAACTCCACGGCACCACAAGCGCCGGATAACCTCCCGCCTGGTATCGGGGTGCCTACTTAGCAGTGAATAAAAATTAAAGCCTTGGAAGACTTATCTAAGCTACGTAGGTTGGAGGGGGGCACAGGGTCAGGAAAAAGTCTATCTACTAAAACCTATACAAGTAGTGTGATGAAAAGGTGTCAGGGGAGGAATTATATCAACACAAAAAGGTTCAGAAAAGCAAAAAAAAAAAACATCCTATAAAATACAGTTTAAAACTAAAATGAGACAAAGCCAGTTCCCGGCATGTGAATGATAAGTGAGAGACAGATCCCACCACAGCCACCGTAATATGACCAGCAGGTTTGCACATACAAAATACTTCCCCGTCAAGGCTTATGCGGCGCGTGCGCGCCCCCCCGGGTCGCTACGGACAAACTGAGCACCCGACGACAGTCAATAAAAAAAAGGCAAGGGTGCCCCGGGGCCGCACTATCCAAAGTCTTCACAAACTTGCTGGTTAAACGTTTTTCCGAATAAACCGCTGGGCTATCTACGAGTGACTTTGACACGTTGGCTGCTCATCCTGATTGATGCCAGCGTGCCAATATAGTGAAAACTGCCACCCATACAGAGAGTGAAAAGCAAGTCATCACCAGAAGCCAAAATCAGTACACTTCCCTCCACCAAAGCAGGGAAACCCCCAGCAGCGAGCTCTTCTAGCAGTGTCTCTGACCGAGCGCGGCGCCTCTTGAGAAGAGAGGGGGCGCTACTCTGCGCGGCTCAAAGCGCAGTTTTTGTGTAGTGAGTATTCACAGTGCTGGGCTGTGTGCGCCGAGGTGACCGTTTATGTGGGGACGGCCGTCTCCAGGCTCCTCCGGGTGTGGCGAAGCTTGCGCTTGTTGCTGTAGTTGGCCATCTCTTCTAATGTGGATGTGTTGGGTGCTGGGATTGGGGGGGCATCTCCATGCTCCTCCTCGGCCTCTTCATATCCCTCCGGCTGCTCCGCTTCCTCTATACTACATGATGCTGTAGGGAGAAGGAGAACAGGACGTTAGCATGGAGATACTCAACGAAGGTTGGCACAACGAAAAGGCATTTAGACCAATCAAAACAACTCCTGTGAAAGATGCCACAAAGGCGCCTGGTGGATGGTTCTCGTTAGAATAATATATCTCCTTTGTGTAAGTCAGTAGCGGTGGAAATCCTCCCAGGTGGGCACATCAATGATATGGAGAAATGGAATGGGGACCCAAATAGTGAAGTATGTAAAACTGGGTATTTATTTAACAACCAAGATTGGAATAGACGGGCACTGGAAGTGACATCAGGCTATGTTTTGTTTTATACATCTGCTTTTATGTGAGTACCAATCTCGGTTGTTATATACACTCAGTTCTACATACTTCACTATTTGGGTCCCCTGTTCTCTTTCTCCATATCATTGATGTGCCCACCTGGGAGGATTTACTCACTTACACAAAAGGAGAAGTATTATTCTGAGAGCCATTCACCAGGCTCCACAGATGATATTTATAATATTGCCATCCATAAGAAATTCTCAAGGTGACCTACTGCAGGACCCCGAATTTCACAGGCTACTTTCACGCTGTTACCTTACAGCGGTAAGGTAAGCAGCCATTGCACACTGAGGTGTGACTGCACTGAAGAGGAAAACCACTAATTCCCATTACTACACCTGTACAGAGTGTCAGTTGGAGCGCAGCAATTTCTTGCACTGTATCCACAAGCATCCGTTTGAAGACTTATGCTCACTTTGGACCTTATTCCTTTGTTTTTTTTGGCACTAGCACTTTATTCTTGTTTAGGATATCATTGACCTGGATGCTATTCCTTTGTATTACTATTTGCACCTACATTGTACATCAGGAGTTTACCACCCATACATTTTGAGCACTTACCATTTTAGTTTGTTTATTATCATTTGCACTCATACTGTGTCTTTTGGAGTTCATCTCATTCATGAAATCGAACACTCAGCACTTTATAGTAGTTACTTTTACCTGTTTGCTATCACTTTAGAAAGCAGCACCATCTATTGATTTTATTAATTTCTTCCTTGGCTTAAGATTGACTATCAACACTGAAGAAATGGCTGCACTCCGAGATCCATCAAAATTCTTATTTAGTAACGAACATCCCAAGTGTTACAGACAGTACAAATGGGAGACGTGTCTCACACGTTAACAGGTGCGCTTATTCATTAATGAATGAATAAGTGCAGCTGTTAGCGTGTGAGACACGTCTACCATTTGTACTGTAACACTTGGGATGTTCGTTACTAAATAAGAATTTTGATGGATCTCGGAGTGCAGCCATTTCTTCAGTGTTGATAGTCAATCTTAAGCCAAGGAAGAAATTAATAAAATCAATAGATGGTGCTGCTTTCTAAAGTGATAGCAAACAGGTAAAAGTAACTACTATAAAGTGCTGAGTGTTCGATTTCATGAATGAGATGAACTCCAAAAGACACAGTATGAGTGCAAATGATAATAAACAAACTAAAATGGTAAGTGCAGCCATTTCTTCAGTGTTGATTGTATGCGGAGGCGAGCCGAGGCGGCACCTGTGATATCATTAGGCTTCCTGTCTCACCTGGAGCAGCGAGTTCTTTTGTTTGGATAGTGATTGATCATTCTGGTGTTTGCTGCAACTAATATCCCTTTCACACCAGGGCGTTTTGCAGGCGCTATAGCATTAGAAATAGCGCCTACAATCCGCCCTAAAAAAGCCGCACCATTGTCTGTAGTGTGAAGGCCCCGAGGGCTTTCACACTACAGCAGTGCGCTGGCAGGACATCAGGGAAAAGTCCTGCCAGCAGCTTCTTTGGAGCAGTGAAGGAGCAGTGTGTTTACCGCTCCTCCACCACAGCTCCCCATTGAAGTCAATGGGGCAGCGCTGTAATACCGCCAGCAAAATGCCGCTATTGCGGCGTATTGCCGGCGGTTTTAACTCTCTCGACCGCTAGCGGGGGGTAAAAGCGCCCCACTAGCGTCCGAAATGCGCCGCAAATCCGGTGGTAAAACGCTGCTAAAAATAGCAGCGTTTTACCGCCCACGCTATAGGCGCTGTGGTGTGAAAGGGGTTTAAGTGCCCTACCCCTTCCTGGATCAAGTAGCGCAGGAATATTCATTTTATCCATCTAGGAGACAGATGGTGTTCTGTAATCCTGTCTAAAGCGCCATACACACTATCAGATTTTCTGCAGATTTTTTGTCTTCAGATTTACCAAAACCATGTAGTGCAAGGGCCTGCCTGATTGCATACACATTGAAACTCCTAAGGTTTGACCTCATAATATATGGTTTTGGTAAATCCGATAAAAAGATAAAAATCAGCAGAAAATCTCACAGTGTGTATGGGGCAGCTTTAGAGCTAGATTTTGTTATAGGCAAAATGAAGGAAAAGGCCACAAAAAGGAAAAGAAAAAAAAAAAAGAAAAAAAAAAAAAAGAAGGAAAGGAAAAGAAAAGAAAAAAGAAAAGAAAAAAGAAAAGAAAAAAGAAAAAGGAAGAAAAGGAAAAAAAAAAAAAAAAAAAAAAGGAAAGGAAAAGAAAAAAGGAAAAGAAAAAAGGGAAAGGAGAAAGGGAAAGGAGAAAGGGAAAGGAGAAAGGGAAAGGAGAAAGGGAAAGGAGAAAGGGAAAGGAGAAAGGGAAAGGAGAAAGGAAGAAAAGGAAAAAGGAAAGGAAAAAGTTAAAGAAAAAAAGGAAAGGAAAAGAAAAGAAAAAAAAGGAAAGGAAAAGAAAAAAGGAAAGGAAAAGAAAAAAGGGAAAGAAAAAAGGAAAAGAAAAAAGGAAAAGAAAAACGGAAAAGAAAAAGGAAAAGAAAAAAGGAAAAGAAAAACGGAAAAGAAAAACGGAAAAGAAAAAGGAAAAGAAAAAGGGCAAAAGAAAAAAAGGAAAGTAAAATAAAGGAAAAGGTAGAAGGGAAAAAAATAAAAATGAAAATAAAAGGGAAAAGGAAAAATACCATCACCTATAAGGATTGATAGGCTGCAATAGATCACATTTTTTTGTTCTTGGGTTTAGATGTTGTAGGTCATATCACAAGGTGTATGGCCAGTTTTCGGGTGAACACATACATATAGACCAGGGATATGCAGTTTGCGGACCTCCAGCTGTTGTAGAACTACAATTCCCATGAGGCATAGCAAGACTGACAGCCTCAAGCATGACACCCAGACCCAGAGGCATGATGGGACTTGTAGTTTTGTAACAGCTGGAGGTCCACTAATTGCATATCCCTGATATAGAGTAACTGATAGAGATGAAAGCAACAATTGTATTTTTTTTAAATATAAAAAGAAAAATGGCAAAATACTGATTTCAACCATTGATAAGCAGACCCCATGGTGAGAAGTGGAAGCGTTGCCCAGCATTCAGGCCAATTACACCTCACAGGAAACTAGTCGGGACATAAATGTCATCTTGATCTTTTGTTTCACTTGCTGGCTCAGAAGAGTGAAGTCAGAACTCGAGTCACAAGTACTGAGATAAAGTGTTCTGGAGCCGACTCCTGGCATTAGAGCAGAACTCACGACACCTGAACCATGGTCCTTCTTGCTCTTCCAGTGTCAGCCATGTCTGGACAGATCATGCGAGACAGAACCAAGTGCTGAGCTATATTTGGATTGTAATAGGCAAACAACTCCACTTTCACCCCCTCAAACACCACAGGCAGTTGTTAGTTTGTGTGTTTATAGAGCTGTTAAGTTCACACCATGCCTGAACACACCAAACAGCTGTAACACAATACTCCTACCCAGAATGCAGGGCTGCCAGGATGGAGAGAGGACGGCGGGAGGAGATCAGTCTAGAGCAGAGTAAAGAGATTATTAGGAAAACAGAGAGAAGGCTAAGGAGACCTGCTGACCCTTCAGGAGCCATTCCTACAGAATAATCCATAAAATCAGATGAATTTCAGTGTGAGAAGAACCTGAAAACCATCATAGCGCCTCCATGTGACAGCAGAGTACTGCGTGTACAGTGGGGAGAAGTAGTATTTGATACACGGACGATTTTGCAGGTTTTCCCACTTACAAAGCATGTAGAGGTCTGCAATTTTTTATCACAGGTACTCTTCAACTGTGAGAGACTGAATCTAAAACAAACATCCAGAAAGTCACATTGTACGATTTAAAAAAAATTAATTTGCATTTTATTGCACGACATAAGTATTTGATACATCAGAAAAGCAGAATTTTTAGTACAGAAACCTTTGTTTGCAATTACAAAGATCATACGTTTCCCGCAGTTCTTGACCAGGTTTGCACACACTGCAGCAGGGATTTTGGCCCACTTCTCCATACAGACCTTCTCCAGATCCTTCAGGTTTCAGTACTGTTGCTGGGCAATACGGTCTTTCAGTTCCCTCCAAAGATTTTCTATTGGTTTCAGGTCTGGAGACTGGCTAGGCCACTCCATGACCTTGAGATGCTTCTTACGGAACCGCTTCTTAGTTGCCCCGGCTGTATGTTTCAGGTTGTTGTCATGCTGAAGACCCATCTTCAATGCTCTTACTGAGGGAAGGAGGTTGTTGGCCAAGATTTCATGATACATGGCCTCATCCATCCTCCCCTCAATACGGTGCAGTCGTTCTGTCCCCTTTGCAGAAAAAGCAGCCCCGAAGAATGATGTTTCCACCTCCATGCTTCACGGTTGGGATGGTGTTCTTGGAGTTGTACTCATCCTCTTTCTTCCTCCAAACACGGCAAGTGGAGTTTAGACCAAAAAGCTCTATTTTTGTCTCATCAGACCACATGACCTTCTCCCATTCCTCCTCTGGATCATCCAGCTGGTCACTGGCAAACGTCAGACAAGCCTGGACATGCGCTGGCTTGAGCAGGGGAACCTTGCGTGCGCTGCAGGGTTTTAATCCATGACGGCGTAGTGTGTTACTAATGGTTTTCTTTGAGACTGTGGTCCCAACTCCCTTCAGGTCATTGACCAGGTCCTGCCATGTAGTTTTGGGCTGATCTCTCACCTTCCTCATGATCACCGATGCCCCCCACGAGGTGATATCTCGCATGGAGCCCCAGACCAAAGGAGATTGACAGTCATCTTGAACTTCTTCCATTTTCTAATAATTGTGCCAACAATGGCTTCTCACCAAGCTGCTTGCCTATTGTCCTGTATAGCCAATGCCACCCTTGTGCAGGTCTACAATTTTATCCCCAATGTCCTTACACAGCTCCCTGGTCTTGGCCATTGTGGAGAGGTTGGAGTCAGTCTGATCGAGTGTGTGGACAGGCGTCTCTTATACAGGTAATTAGTTCAAACAGGTGCAGTTAAATACAGGTAATGAGTGGAGAACAGGAGGGCTTCTTAAAGAAAAAAATAACAGGTCTGTGAGAGCCGGAATTCCTACTGGTTGGTAGGTGATCAAATAAATTATTCAAAAATCATACAATCTGATTTTCTGGATCTTTGTTTTGGATCCAACCTCTCACAGTTGAAGAGTACCTATGATAAAAATGACAGACCTCTACATGCTTTGTAAGCAGGAAAACCTACAAAATCATCAGTATCAAATACTTGTTCTCCCCACTGTATATCTGTACCTAGGGAGTGAACTAAGGCCACACTAGTGATCCTGTCACTGCCACCAGGGACCTATACATTGTGCAGGGAAAACACTTACCTGCTTCTGTCGCTGCTGCATAATGTGTTGCCAGCAAGGGTGACACAAGCAGGAAGATTAAAGAGGAACTTACTGTAGCTGCCGATTTTTAAAAATCCAGTACTTTACAGTGCCTGGGGTCCAGCGCAGTGTTCCTGCAGCCAGTTCTTTACTACTGCTGTGGGTCCCCGGCACCACCATCTTGGATACAGGAGCGGTTTCCTCCTGTGGAACAACAGCAGGCTGCCCACTGCGCATGCGCAAGCTGCTTTGTGAATGGTCTTAGAGCCTCAGACATGTCCCAGGGGGTTGCAGGAGAGGAAGGGCAAGGTGAGGATTGTGGAAGTGGGAACAGATACTTGCTTCACCCCTCTTCACAAAACCGCCCCCCCCATGACTCAGTCATAAGTTGGGGGAGGGAGCAAACCTGCTGGACTTCACTTTCTGCGTTCCACTAGAACTTTATTATTCTGCATAGAAATCTTGCTGCTGGCAGGTCCTCATCAGCATCAGGATCGCATAAGGGCCTTTTCATTGCGGCTGTTACTGGTCACAGTCAAGGATTTCACCCAGCTTCTCTGAGGCTCCCATTGCCCAACTTCTAGGAGAAGCGATCAGCACCATAGGACTCTCTCTGCATACCTCCCCTGGGCTTGTGTGGCTTTCCTCTGGGTAATATAGTTTCCTCCCACAGTGCAGACATGCTAGGAGGAAAATTAGCTGCCATCTAAATTGGGCCTAGTATGTGTGCAAGATAGGGATGTTAGATTGTAAGCTTCTTGGGGGGCAGAGACTGATGTGAAAGCAAAGTAAGTAAAGTGCAGCGTAAATTGTCGGGACTATATAAATGCCTGTAGTATCACACTGTTACAAGTAACCTCCCTTCTGCTAGGCCCCTTTTAAACACGCTGTTAAAAAAATTTTTTAAAGGAGGAGAAGTATCTTTTTTTTTGGGGAAAAAAAACAAACATCTATACTCGCCTCCATGCTGCAGCTGTCCCACGTTGGCCATACATTATGCAATTTTCTTTCCTTCAAAATAAGATTGCTCGCTGTCCCCATCAACACTGATTGCGCCATTGTATTCTGACAGTGGGAGGTTTATCCAACGGCAGCGATCGTTATAAAAAAAAAAAAAAACCCAACAGGTTGGTAGACTTCAGTACAATCAGCCTGCCCCATAGACGGATCTTAATTCAGCTGGCTCCAGCTGGACTAGCTGAATTCTGATCCGTCTATGGCCAGCTTAAGATCTTAAGACTTCTTGGTCTGCTTGGAGCAGAGAGCAGTTACTGTCAGTCACCGCAAGCCCCGGTGCTCCTCCTCCAGTGCTCACTGGAGTGCTGGGCTGTGTGGGTGGGGGACGGCGCAGCTGGCTCTGGCTCTCAGCCGCGTGGCAAATTCAGCTGTCAAACAGTTGAGATGGATCCCAACAATGTTGTCAGGATCCTTTCAGATGGTAACAGGTGTATTAGCGCTTCCACCTTCTGTATAGCATGAATCACTGGAGTAAGAGTCGGCACTGGGGATATCAGCAGCTAGCGGTCTTCCTTTATTGAAATAACATTAACAGCAGCTGCAAAAGATCCAACGCGTTTCGGCTGCAAGGCCTTAAAGGGGTTGTAAAGCCTCGCTTTTTGTTCACCTTTATGCATTAAGGTGAAAAACCTTCTGGAGTGCAGCAGCCCCCAGAGACTCCCTTTTTACTTACCTGAGCCCGGTCTCGTCAGCGATGAGAACGAGCACACCAGCTCCAGCCGGTGTCTCGGGCCCTCATTGGATAGATTGATAGCAGCTGGAACCATTGGCTCCCGGCTGCTGTCAATCAAATAACAGTGACACAGGAGCCAGGGCCGAGTCATGCTGTCTGTGTCAATGGACGCAGCAGGAGGACACGGAAACGCGCCCAAACGAGTGCACCTGAGAAGAGGAGGAGCCAGGAGTGACGCTGAGAGACCCCAGAAGAGGAGGATCGGGGCCACTCTGCAAAACCAACTGCATGGAGGAGAAAAGTATGATTTTTTTTTTTTTAAAACAAACCTTTACATATCCTTAAACCACTTAAAGGATTTGGTGTTTACAAGTTAAAATCTGTTTTTTTTTCTTTTTTTGTTAGAAAATTACTTAGAAGCCCCAAACATTATATATATTTTCTAACACCCTAGAGAATAAAATGGCGGTCGTTGCAATACTTTATTACACCGTATTTGCGCAGCGGTCTTATAAGCGCACTTTTTTGGGAAAAAAAAATACACTTTTTTGAATTATAAAATAAGACAACAGAAAAGTTAGTCCAATTCTTTTTTTAGATTGTAAAAGAGAACGTTCCGACGAGTAAATTGTTACCCAACATGTCACGCTTCAAAATTGTGCTAGCTCGTGGAATGGCGACAAACTTTTACCCTTAAAAATCTCCATAGGCGACGTTTAGAAAAAAATTCTACAGGTTACCAGTTTTGAGTTACAGAGGAGGTCTAGGGCTAGAATTATTGCTCTTACTCGAACGTGTGGTTTGAACAGCGTTTTCATATGCGGGCGCTACTCACGTGTGCGTTTGCTTCTGCACGCGAGCCCTCAATTATTTTACTTTTTATTTTTCATTTTTACACTGTCCTTTAAAAAAAATATTTGGGTCACTTTTATTCCTATTACAAGGAATGTAAACATCCCTTGTAATAAAAAAAAAAGCATGACAGGTTCTCTTAAATATGAGATCTGGGGTCAAAAAGACCTCAGATCTCATATTTACACTAAATTGCTCCGGTAACCACGGTGGGAGGGGCCCCTCTCCCGCCACCGATAAAAGTGATCTTGCTGTGAATCCACCACAGAAGAAGAGGATAACGAGATTATGGTAGCTAGCTGCTGCCATAACAACAATACTCCTCTTCAAAGTGCCAACGTATAACAATGGTGGGCGATCGGCAAGTGGTTAAAGTGTTCGTTATTCAAAAAATAAAAAATAAATATGTGATCCTGTTCCCTTAAAGCATATTATGCAGGACGGTGCTTGTGTTTGGTAATTTGGCCCCTTCCATCACCTGAAATACCTGGCTGATCCTGCCGGGTTCTGCCCACGTCTCTGTAAACTGACCACGGTTTATCATGGCTGCTGAGCTTACTTGTCTCCGTCATTCGCAGCTCCCCTCTGTCCGCTCCCCCCTCTCTCCCTGCCTGTCAACTCTGTCATTTCCTCCCACTTCTTCCTTAAATGCCGCTTGAAACTAAAACGGTGTTTTTGATGGAGTAGGCAAGGCTTAGCGCTTCAGGTTTTGCGGTGTCCCATGCTGGGGAGATGTCACTGCCTAATTTTGTGTGGTCACCCAGACAGGAAGTTAAAGTTATTGTAATGGCTTGCTTTAAAAAAAAAAAAAAAAAAAAAAAACATGTTATACTTGCCTCCTCTGTGAAGTTGGTTTTGCAGAAAGCAGCCCTCGTCTTCTCGGGTCCCTCTTTGCTGCTCCTAATCCCTCCCTCCTTTGATTGCCCCTCAGCCAGCAGCTTGCTACAGGTTGTCACCCAAGCCGAGTTAGAGCTACGTGTATCCATTCAAACACAGAGCCCTGACCTGGCCCTGCCCCCTCTCTCCCCTGATTGGCTGACTGACTTTGATTGACAGTGGCGGGAGCAAATAGCGCTGCTGCCTTTACAACTCCTTTAATGAAAAAAATGTTTTAATGGTAAAACACAAACATCAATAAAAGCAGCAGGGCAGAG
Organism: Lithobates pipiens; assembly: GCF_037356315.1. Lineage (NCBI taxonomy): Eukaryota > Metazoa > Chordata > Amphibia > Anura > Ranidae > Lithobates > Lithobates pipiens. The sequence goes on along the minus strand of NW_027507764.1, from coordinate 581,493,317 downwards.
GTAGAATCCTTCCTCACTCTGTTAAAGCTAAACTCTAAGATAAGCGAATATGTATCAATCCATTTATCTTGGATCTTGTTGTGCTTTGTGCATTCCTTCCAGATCTGCTCAGTAATCCAGTGTGAGACTTCCTGTAATAAAGACCGCTCACTGCTGCCCCCTCTCCTTGTGCAGGGTGACTGGTCTCATCTCCACCTCTCCCGTAGTTTTTCTGCAGGCAGCCTGTAGTGGGTGGAGCCTACTGGGACCCTCCCACAGCTCTCTCCTGTGCACAGGCTATGTACAACACAGTGATGATGTCATTGCTACGTTTACAAAGCAATGTCTAGATTCGCAAAGCCATAAGGTGCACACAAAGTGGATTAATAACCTTTGTGGCTACTAACATAATTATATACATTTTTTTGTGCCCCGGGTTTAGCCTCAACAATGCCAACAACCGTATTTACAAAAGCAGTGCTGGGTGTGGGACTGCCCGTTTTTTCCTCCTATATGGGAATGTTCAGCGGTAATGAAACTCACACACGAAGGTCTTGCCTCTACCTAGAGCGCACGGAGGGCTCTGTGTCATTGCCTCTGCCACTGTGTGCGCAAGGCATCTTGGCGAAGGGTAGGGCAGTAAAAGCACGCCTCAATCATGGGGTTTTACCACTCCCCAACCAGACGTGTGAAGTAGCCCTAAAGCAAGGCAGCAGTGTTACACCAGCATATCTATTCATCACTGTTGGGCCACATGGGTGTTCCACTACCCCTCACCTGATGTTCGTCCATCCTCGTACTTCAGACCCGGCGTTGTGTCAGGGGACTAGATACGGGAGACAGATAAATTTGTATTACAGCGGGAACTCATGATACATATATATATATAACACTCAGTACAAAGCATGCAGCAAGGTTTATATGCATCATCACACACTTCAAGCAAAGAGGAAATTCCCAGCACACAAAGCATAGGGGGATAAATGACAAGTGTGGTGGGGCCTGAGAGGGGCAGATGGGGGGCCTCCTAATACCACCTTTACTTTCCAATCCCAGGAAATGTGGTTGGAGATTCATTAAGCGACTCTGCGAGCTGGGAATAAGGAGTGCGTCAGGCGGGGAGGGGTTGGGGCCTAGAAATATCTGTGCACAGAGCAAGACAGAAGTTTGTGAAATTATTTAAAGGGAAACTATAGCCAACTATTGTATATCTCAAGTCACTGCTACACTGACCCGATAGTATGTCATAATAATGCCTATATATGTTTTCATAATACTCTTTTCCTATTGGGTTATCAGGTTATCTTTGCCTTGTGACATTGGGGGAGATTTCCTTCCACTTCCTGTCCTAAAGACGCAGAATGAAGTGTAAGGAAATCTCCATTAAAGGTAGATGAATCTTGTTCCAGTGACAACTGTAAAGGCTCATTTATTGTGGGCCCCATGCAGGCCTGTGTTTTTTGTGCATGCAGATGCACAGCTGTTTTTTGCATCCCCATGCTGGCATCCCATTAATTTCTATAGGGAGACCCAGCTGCAAGGACACAGCCGTGGTGTCTTAATATGGCATGCAGAGAAGGGTCCCCGAATGCACCCCCGTATGCATTTGGGGACCCACACTCATCTGTATGTCATATTAGGACGCAGCGGCTGTGTCTGTGCAGCAACGTGTACAGATAGAAATTAATGGGAAGCCAGTATGGGGCTGCATGCGACACCAATGCATCCCCATGACGGCATCTTATTCATATCTATTGGGGCACTCGGCAGAACGGACACAGCCGCTGCGCCCTTATATGGCATGCAGGCAAGGGTTCCCTGTACATGTTCAGGGCCCCCGCCGCACTCACCTGCATGTCATATTAAGAGACCACGACTTTGTCGGTGCAGCCACGTGTCCCAATAGAAACAAATGGGACTACATGTAATCCCTGTGCATCCTCATGCCAGGAAAACGTGGACCTGCACGGGACCTGGAGTAAAGCACCCTGTGTGAATGAGCCATAAAATACAAGATTTCCCATCACCTTTTGTCCCTGTGATAATGGTCACTAGGATACAAGGAGAGGATGAATCTACCCCTGAGGGGGCATAGACTGCAATAATATCTTGAAAGAGGGTTTTATCCATCTACTCCATCCAAAGCTAGAACAAAAAATAAAATAAAAATAAAGGGGGGGGGGGGCACATACACTTTAGTCCTCTAGCTTCAGGCTGATGATTTTGGGGATTTCCATTGAGAAAAGCAGGAAATGGCTGATGGTCAATGCTGATGATGATGTTTTCTGAGAACGTTGGTAAAATAAAGCGGCTTTCAGAGTTATATGCTCCATTCCATATAAGAACAGTTCCACCAAAAAGCCATATTTAACTTTATGAACTGACGGCCAAAATTATCATGGGATAAACTGACCGCGTTAAAGTAACTCATCCATCCTAGTGGATTGGGTCTAGTGTTTGCCATTTCCAAGCAGTCGGGCAGACTCCAACAGAGTGGAACATTAAAGAGTAGTCACCGTGCAAATATACCAAAACAGGACGCACAGCTTGCTTATGTAAAATACATAACGCAGATACAGGAAATATATGGCGTCAAGGCCTGCAAAATAGTAATACGCACAGATAGGTCGCTGACATAACTCCAAACCTGACAAAGTGCTATAGGTTCCCTTTAATAAGCACAAAGTTAAAAATCATGGGCAGTAACCACAGTGACCAACCTGAAGCCCGAAATCTGATTGTTGGTTGGTTTCTATAAAATTCGACACTCTGACCTATGAGAGCTTGTGTGCCTCCATAATGCAGGTGACCTTACTATGGGAGGTGTGATAGAGGAACATACGAGACATAATACACAGATAGGAGAGGCCCTCACCACACTGTACAAGGCCAACAAGAAACCAACACCACCCTCCTCCACTCCCCCCCCCCATCACCAAAGCACTCAGGACCACAATGCACCACAAACAGACCCGATATTGAGAGACTCCGGTGTTCTAGCCAGACAGAGATAGGCTGCCAGCCGGGTCATGTGACAGCATGCAGACAGTACCTGAATCTCATATACGGGTTTGGAAGACGGAATAGCAGCAAATTGTCTGTAGTCAAACTTCTTGTCTGAGTGAGACTGGAAAGCAGAGCAAGGGGGTAAGAAAGGCGAGAGAGCAAGGCAATGGGTAAGAGAGGCACAAACAAAAATGAGAGCTACACACTGGATGAGAGAGAGGGGAGAAACAGAGGGGAGAAACAGAGAGGGGAGACAGAGAGGGCAGAGAGGGGGGGAGACCGAGAGGGGAGAGAGGGGGGGAGACAGAGAGGGGAGAGAGGGGGGGGAGACAGAGAGGGGAGAGAGGGGGGGAGACAGAGAGGGGAGAGAGGGGGGGGAGACAGAGAGGGGAGAGAGGGGGGGAGACAGAGAGGGGAGAGAGGGGGGGAGACAGAGAGGGGAGAGAGGGGGGGGAGACAGAGAGGGGAGAGAGGGGGGGGAGACAGAGAGGGGAGAGAGGGGGGGAGACAGAGAGGGGGGGAGACAGAGAGGGGAGAGAGGGGGGGAGACAGAGAGGGGAGAGAGGGGGGGAGACAGAGAGGGGAGAGAGGGGGGGGAGACAGAGAGGGGAGAGAGGGGGGGAGACAGAGAGGGGAGAGAGGGGGGGGAGACAGAGAGGGGAGAGAGGGGGGGGAGACAGAGAGGGGAGAGAGGGGGGGGGGAGACAGAGGGGACAGAGGGGAGAGAGGGGAGGAGAGAGGGGGGGAGAGGGGGGGAGACAGAGAGGGGAGAGAGGGGGGGAGACAGAGAGGGGAGAGAGGGGGGGAGACAGAGAGGGGAGAGGGGGGGGAGACAGAGAGGGGAGAGGGGGGGAGACGGGGGGAGACAGAGAGGGGAGAGGGGGGGGAGACAGAGAGGGGAGAGGGGGGGAGACAGAGGGGAGACAGAGAGGGGAGAGGGGGGGGAGACAGAGAGGGGAGAGGGGGGGAGACGGAGAGGGGGGGAGACAGAGAGGGGAGAGGGGGGGAGACAGAGAGGGGAGAGGGGGGGGGAGACAGAGAGGGGAGAGGGGGGGAGACAGAGAGGGGAGAGGGGGGGGGAGACAGAGAGGGGAGAGGGGGGGAGACAGAGAGGGGAGAGGGGGGGGAGACAGAGAGGGGAGAGGGGGGGAGACAGAGAGGGGAGAGGGGGGGGGAGACAGAGAGGGGAGAGGGGGGGAGACAGAGAGGGGAGAGGGGGGGGAGACAGAGAGGGGAGAGGGGGGGGGAGACAGAGAGGGGAGAGGGGGGAGACAGAGAGGGGGGGAGACAGAGAGGGGAGAGGGGGGGAGACAGAGAGGGGAGAGGGGGGGAGACAGAGAGGGGAGAGGGGGGGAGACAGAGAGGGGAGAGGGGGGAGACAGAGAGGGGAGAGGGGGGGAGACAGAGAGGGGAGAGGGGGGGAGACAGAGAGGGGAGAGGGGGGGAGACAGAGGGGGGAGAGGGGGGGAGACAGAGCGCCGAGCCAGCGAGAGAGGGGAGACAGAGCGCCGAGCCAGCGAGAGAGGGGAGACAGAGCGACGCGCCAGAGAGAGAGCGAGAGGAGGGGACAGAGCGACGCGCCAGAGAGAGAGCGAGAGGAGGGGACAGAGCGACGCGCCAGAGAGAGAGCGAGAGGAGGGGACAGAGCGACGCGCCAGAGAGAGAGCGAGAGGAGGGGACAGAGCGACGCGCCAGAGAGAGAGCGAGGAGAGGGGACAGAGCGACGCGCCAGAGAGAGAGCGAGGAGAGGGGACAGAGCGACGCGCCAGAGAGAGAGCGAGGAGAGGGGACAGAGCGACGAGTCAGGGAGAGGGGACAGAGCGACGAGTCAGGGAGAGGGGACAGAGCGACGAGTCAGGGAGAGGGGACAGAGCGACGAGTCAGGGAGAGGGGACAGAGCGACGAGTCAGGGAGAGGGGACAGAGCGACGAGTCAGGGAGAGGGGACAGAGCAACGAGTCAGGGAGAGGGGACAGAGCAACGAGTCAGGGAGAGGGGACAGAGCAACGAGTCAGGGAGAGGGGACAGAGCAACGAGTCAGGGAGAGGGGACAGAGCAACGAGTCAGGGAGAGGGGACAGAGCAACGAGTCAGGGAGAGGGGACAGAGCAACGAGTCAGGGAGAGGGGACAGAGCAACGAGTCAGGGAGAGGGGACAGAGCAACGAGTCAGGGAGAGGGGACAGAGCAACGAGTCAGGGAGAGGGGACAGAGCAACGAGTCAGGGAGAGGGGACAGAGCAACGAGTCAGGGAGAGGGGACAGAGCAACGAGTCAGGGAGAGGGGACAGAGCAACGAGTCAGGGAGAGGGGACAGAGCAACGAGTCAGGGAGAGATGAGTGAGGGAGCAAAAAGCCAGAGAGTGAGCCAGCGGACAGAGCAACAAGGCAAAATGAGATTGGGGACAGACAAGCAAGTAAAAGTGAGGTAAAAGTGCAACAATCACAAAGACAGTACAGATGAGATAGTGACAAGGAGGATAGAAGACAGAACAAAGCAGCAAACAGGACAGGTAATACACAGCAGGTAACAAGCCATCAGCACATAAACCTGTCCCCAACTGAACAATTATTTCTGGCTAGGTATGACTGTGAAATCAGTCTATTAGCACTGTACAACCTCTGCAGTCACCCCTTAGATAATCAATCACCAAAGCAGACTAAACTGTACCTCATGGATTTTCCCAGCCAGCTGCTGCCCTTGCCCTGAGATGAGGCCAGCACAGGACCCAAACACATATGTCCATCTAAAATCGTGTCTCCTGCTTACATAATCATTCTACAGAACACGAGTGCCATAGTCAACCAGTTAACTGTCAACCAACAACTATGAGTAGATTTAGGTAGATGATTAGAGCAATACATGAGATACTTGATACAAAAATGTAATCCGACAAAAAAAAAAGAAAGAAATGGCTAGATGTGCATTAGCTTATTAAAGTAGAAAACTTTTTTTCCCCCCATTTTGGATAGAGTAATGGAGGGTCATTTTTTTTTCTTGACATCTGTGTCCCTTCACTTCCTGTCCTATAGCCAAAATAGGAAGTAAGAGGAATTCCCTCGAAAGTGTGGGAATCCTGGGGTGTCACCAGAACTAGGGACATCATTGGAAGATTTTTTATCTATTGCTGTTCTGGTGTTAACCCAACATTTGGGATGTTCTTTTACTTTCACGGTTTCACTTTCGAGAAACCAGCAATAAAAAGTGACAGGTGTTCTAATCCCACCTCACTCTATCCGAAACAAAAAAAAAAGTTTGCATTTAGTTATCCTCTAAAAAATTTTTTTTATAATATATATATATATATATATATATATATATATATATATATATATATATATATATATATATATATATATATATATATATATATATATATATATATATATATATACATACACAGAATTGAGAGACCCTGTGATCCCACAAAAGGGATTGGGGGTGGGATTGTATAGGTGAGCAATGCAGAGAGATGCTCCCTTTGGGACAATGCAGGAAAGGACTACAATCCAGCAACAGGGAACTGCACTGATGGAAACATGCAAAGTGACTCACGTCATCCAGAAACCAGCCAGGCAATCTACAAGGCACTTTTAGGCAGGAAAAAAAAACTCCCTACTAATAAGAATGTTACAAATAACAAATAAATATATTTGGCATTAGCTGTGATATGTGGGTATTTAGCTGTCCGGCTCCAGTGGTTTAGGAAGCTCAGTGGTCAGCTATCCAGCCAGAGGGTCTAGAAAATCTGGGGTCCAGATCATAGATATCACTGATTTTTGTACGGCATAACCTAATCAAATTGTGCTGCTCAATTTTTCTTCCATTTATTAAATTTAAAAAAATGTAATTGCAATGTTAAAAAAAAAAAAAATCAAAAAAAATAAAATAAAAAATCAAGCAGATGGACTGCCAGAAGAGCAGTAGGGCACAACTAAAAAAACAATTCCATCACCCCGAAAAACTGCTTATTTGGCTTCCTTTAATTAAACATAAGGACCATCACTGTATCACTATATTCAAGAAAAAAGGAGGACAACGACTACTGTTACACGAGATGACACATATAGTATATAAAATTCATATTCCAAATTACACATCTTTTGCTATTTTAGATACTCAATGTCAACGGATTTCTCATACCTCGCTTCTTCAGGACCATCCAAGGATCCAAAGGCGAGAATATTGAACCTAGCTAATAGAAAACAACTCAACCATAAAAATCTATAGATATGAACATTGAAAATGTATAGATTTTTATGGTTAGTGTAGTTTTCTATTAGCTAGGTACAACATCTCTTCTTTGGATCCTTGGATGGTCCTGAAGAAGCTAGATATGAGAAATCCGTTGACCTTGGGGATCTAAAACGGCATAAGCTGTACAATTTTTTGCATATTTTGTAATTCCGCAAATCTTATTTCATTGGGCAATTGTGAGACAAGATTGTTAACCACACAGCAGTAAATCTTTTAAGATCTGATTTGAAAACAATAAAATGTAATATGAATTTTATGTACTATATTTGCCATCTTATGTGTGCCAGTAAAGCCCGCAGACTCCTCCTTTTTTCTTGAATTCCTTCAATTAAAAACAAAATCACACTAGGCATCGTGTCGTTTAAAATGGCATAAAGCCTTTATATTGTTTTTTATTATAGACCAGGGATTTGCAACTAGTGGACCACCAGCTGTTGCAGAACTACAATTCCCATAAGGCATAGCAAGACTGACAGCCACAAGCATGACACCGAGAGGCATGATGGGACTTGTAGTTTTGCAACAGTCGGTGGTCCGCTAATTGCAGATCCGTGTTATTGACCAAAATAAAAAAAATAAGAATAAAAAAGGTTACTTCTGAACTTAACCAACAGACTCCATTGTGCTGCTAATTAGGTACTACAGAAATGGGACAAAAGGTAAGAATGATGACGCCCTGATGGATGGTGGATAAATTAGGTGCAGAGGGTAGTCGTGAACAGGATGGGAATACTCACAACACGAACACTGGGAAACCCGGCTATTGTACTCACCAGTCTACCGGGAGATGTCAGCAGACGAGGGCTGTAATCTGCAAACAGACAGAAAGTCACAAACCGTGGAACAAGGACAATCTCCAATGAGACCCTTCTGTTCCTCCAGAGCTTTATGGCTTACCTTCCAGAGGGGTCGGGGATGGAGTAGGAACTGGGGACGGGGATTCTACCAGCTGGTCCAGTGTTCCCCGTTTCCGGTTCTCCTTGGAGCGAGCGATCACAACCTGAGCCTTTAGCGCATCCTGTTCCAGAGACTTCATTCTGCAAATGAGAGGCAAATAAAACATGAGGGGAGAAGTAGCAGGATGGAGAGAAAGCGATCACAGAGTCAGCGGTGGTGGATACAGGACGGGTGAGAGACACTAGGGGAAGAAGTCGGAGAGGTACGAGGAGCCAAGCCCAATATTAACCGAGACTGAGGAATGGTTCTGGTATAACCCAACTAAAAAAGGATTGAGAGAAAATTTTAGTCTTAGGTGGGTTAAGTAACTGGTACAATGATTAACTTTGAGGATCCGTTCTTTACATCTTGTGCTTGGAAGGTTCCCCCAACGCTACCTTCTCTGCCCAATGACTGTGCCTCCGGGAAATCAGTCTAAACATTTACCAAAATCTCAAAATATTCCATCCCCAACATTCACCAGACAACATTTTCATCTATAATTCCTGGATCTTTATTTGCCATAAAGAGGAAAAACACTCAAAACATTTTCTTAGGGCTGTAAAAACAATCGTACCCCACCACTGCTGCTCCCAGACAGTTCCTATGATTGGGGAATAGAAGATTATAACACGGCTAAAAAGAATGTTTTCCGGGCCAGTGTGGTTTGTAACTAAATAATATAATTAAAATAGAATTTCAGCCCAAACCCAGAGAGAGTTTAGTTCTGTTTTAACAATTTCTCTCTCTCCCACTAAGGACTGGGAACTAATCTGAGTGGTTCCAGATCATGTGATCACTGTCAGCTATGACATAGCCACCACATGCACGCTAAAGGTCAATTCATAAAGAATTAGCATTTCAGCTGTGGATGCCTTTGAAGCCTATGTGGCTGTTTGCTTCTGTTTAATGTGGTAATTATAAAATACAATTCCAGTACTAAAAAAAAACAAAAAACAAAAAAAAAAAATGTAAAATATCTATCTTTTTTGGCCATAATAAAAATAGAAGCAATGATGTTTTTAATAAACAGTGGCCAAATAAAAGTGTCCATGTCCTAAAAAAGAAAAAAAAAAAAAAAAAAGTCAAAATATTTCAAGCGGTAGTAAACCGCAGTTGTTGAAAGGAAAAAAAAATCCCTGTAAGGCAATGTCATAATGTGCTAGTATGCATCGCGTACTAGCATATGAAAACCTTACCGTAGAACGAAGCCGTCCAGCGCCACACTGTCACCTTCCCCTGGTCTTTATTCCATGTTTGCTGGCCTCTGGCTACATGAGTGGCCGAGGGTCGCAATGACATCACTCCCATGCATTCGTGCAGGAGCTGCCGTTTATGGCACAGGCCCTGAAGGTCCGACGCTGTATGTTGGACCTTCAGAGCGCATGCATCGACGACGTAAACCTGCTTTATGCATGGATTCTACAGGTAAGCCTTATTATAGGCTTACCTGTAGGTATAAGTGGTGTAACAGAGTTTACTACCACTTTAAATTGGAAGTAAACCCATCCATAAAACAGTTTCATTTCCGGGGCACGCTGGAAATGTAACACTCCCATTGGTTGTACTCTCAATCAAACTGTTAAACCATACAATGGCTGGTGTCATGACTGATCACATGTGCAGCATCATGGTATTTTTATATTAAACAGAGGCAAATATGGCAGCTTCCTTGGCTGAAAACGATAGGGGGGTTACTAAAGGCCCGTACACACGGTCGGACTTTTTGACAACAAACATGCAAATTAGCTGTTTTGGAGCAACATCCGACCGTGTGTATGCTCCATCGGACAAACTTTTTTGGTTTTCATCAGACTTTTGTTGGCTGTGCGAACGGACAAACTTTCTGGCAACAAAAGTCCGATGGAGCAAAGTCCGACCGTGTGTATGCAAAAGCATCGGACTTTTGTACAAGGTACAAACACGCATGCTCAGCACCAATGCAAACGATCGAACTACAATACAGAAGTTGACCAAAGGTGGCGCTGGAGTCATTGAACGTCCCTCTTTTGAAGTGTCGTCAGTACGTTGTGACGTCACTACGTTCGTGTTTGTTGTCAAAAAGTCAGATCGTGTGTATGCAATACAAACTTGTGGACCACGCCCTTTGTACAAAAGTCCACGGGAAAGTTTGTACAAAGTCCGATCGTGTGTATGGGGCTTTACACTTTAAACATGGAGGTTAGTCACATTTATAGCCAACTTAACTGACACATACTGAGACAGCTAAATTTGGCCTGGCCTTCTAGGATTTAAGAATTCCAACCTCAAGATAAACTAGTCCTAAAAATGTCCCCTCCCCCTCCTATCACCTATGCTGACTAACCTGTATATAAAAGTTGTACACACTTGCCTATTTTCATCCTGCTCCGGTCAGCCACGTGATCGGTCTTGCAGAGAGAGGAGGTAGCGCCGACAATGACTGGGAATTCTGAGAGTGGTGCCATCACCCATAAGCTCCCATGTCCCAGCTATTGTTAATGTTCCCTCCTCCTAATATTCCACTGCAGTCGCCACTGACTGGCACAGGGGATCATGTGACTGGACTGGAGCAGGTTGAGAACAGGTATTTACGGTATTTCACAAAAGTGAGTACACCGCTCACATTTTTGTAAATATTTTATTACATCTTTTCATGTGACAACACTGAAGAAATGACACTTTGCTACAATGTAAAGTAGTGAGCGTACAGCTTGTATAACAGAGTAAATTTACTATTTGCCGTCTCCTTAAAATAACTCAACACAGCCATTATTGTCCGAACCGCTGGCAACAAAAGTGAGTACACCCTAAGTGAAATTGTCCAAATTGGGCCCAAAGTGTCAATATTTTGTGTGGCCACCATTATTTTCCAGCACTGCCTTAACCCTCTTGGGCATGGAGGTCACCAGAGCTTCAGAAGTTGCAACCTTTAGGCCTCTTCCCCTCCTCCATGACAACATCACGGAGCTTGTGGATGTTAGAGACCTTGCGCTCCTCCACCTCTGGTTTGAGGATGCCCCACAGATGCTCAATAGGGTTTAGGTCTGGAGACATGCTTGGCCAGTCCATCACCTTTACCCTCAGCTTCTTTTGCAAGGCAGTGGTCATCTTGGAGGTGTGTTGGGGTCGTTATGTTGGAATATTGCCCTTCGGCTCAGTCTCTGAAGGGAGGGGATCATGCTCTGCTTCAGTATGTCACAGTACATGTTGGCATTCATGGTCCCCTCAATGAACTGTAGCTCCCCAGTGTCGGCAGCACTCGTGCAGCCCCAGACCATGACACTCCCACCACCATGCTTGACTGTAGGCAAGACACACTTGTCTTTGAACTGCTCACCTGGTTGCCCCCACACACGCTTGACACCCATCTGAACCAACCAAATAAGTTCATCTTGGTCTCATCAGACCACAGGACATGGTTCCAGTAATCCATGTGCTTAATCTGATTGTCTTCAGCAAACTGTTTGTGGGCTTTCTTGTACATCATTCTTTAGAAGAGGTTTCATTCTGGGATGACAGCCATGCAGACCAGTTTGATGCAGTGTGCGGCGTATGGTCTGAGCACTGACAGGCTGACCCCTCCCCCTTCAACCTCTGCAGCAATGCTGGCAGCACTCATACGTCTATTTGGCAAAGACAACCTCTGGATATGACGCTGAGCACGTGACCTCAACTTCTTTGGTGGACCATGGTGAGGCCTGTTCTGACTGGAATCAGTCCAGTTAAACCGCTGTATGGTCTTGGCCACTGTGCTGCGGCTCAGTTTCAGGGTCTTGGTAATCTTCTGATAGCCTAGACCATCTTTATATAGAGCAACAATTCCTTTTTTTCAGATCCTCAGAGTTTTGCATTGCCGTGAGGTGCCATGTTGAACTTCCAGTGACCAGTATGAGAGAGAGAGAGCGATAACACCAAATGTAACATACCTGCTCCCCCATTCACACCTGAGACCTTATAACAATAACGAGTCACATGACACCGGGGAGGGAAAATGGCTAATTGGGCCCAATTTGGACATTTTCACTTAGGGGTGTACTCACTTTTGTTGCCAGCGGTTTAGACATTAATGGCTGTGTGTTGAGTTATTTTGAGGGGACAGCAAATTTACACTGTTATACAAGCTGTACACTCACTACTTTACATTGTAGACAAGTGTCATTTCTTCAGTGTTGTCACATGAAAAGTTAATAAAATATTTACAAAAATGTGAGGGGTGTACTCACTTTTGTGAGATACTGTATATACTTTTTTGGTTTCCTCTTTTTTTACACAGACTAGTCAGCATAGGTGTTAGGGGAGGGGACATTTTTAAGATTGGTTAGGTTGAGGCTGGAATTCTATCTTAAATACTAGGACGACAGGCCAAATTTAGCTGCCTCAGTATGTGTCCGTTAACGTACCTATAACTGTGACTAACTTCCATACTTAAATATGTTTACATTATTTAAAGGACATAGAAGGCTTTTATTTGGCACGCTCTTATGAAAAAAAATTCTTGCTTAAAGTGATTGTAAAGTCTCGTTTTTTTTTCCTATAAAAATAACATACTACTTACCTGCTTTGTTGCAGTGGATTTTGCACAAAGCAGCCTGGACCCTCCACTTCTCGGGTCCCTCTCCTGTGCTCCCGGCCCCTCCCTCCTGTTCAGTGCCCCCACAGCAAGCAGCTTGCTATAGGGGCACCCAAGCCGAGTCACAGCTCCCCAAGTCCATTTAGACATGTAGCCCCGACCCTGCCCTATCCCCTCTCTCCCCCGATTGGCTAGCTGACTTTAATTGACAGCAGCTGGAGCCAATGGCGCTGCTGCTGTGTCTCAGCCAATCAGGAGGGAGAATCTCGGACGGCTGAGACACTTGTGGACATCGCTGGAAAGAGAGGGACCGGAGGGTAAGTTTCTGGGGGGCTGAGGGGGGTTTGCTGCACAAAGAAAGTTTTTTATTTAAATGCATAGAATCCATTAAGTTAAAAAAAACCTTCTGCCTTTTTATTATGGTCAACAAATGGGCAAAAAAATATAAAAATATATAATTTTTTACAATTATTTTTTTAGTACTGGAATTGTTTTTATAATTACCGCATTAAACAGAGGCAGACAGCCATCTTAGGCTGTGGAGGCATCTGCTAATGTTTTGTAAACTAACCTTTAGCTTGCATCAGATTGCCATGCCTGATTAGATCTCAGCCATTAGTGGGGGGAGAGAGGGTGCTTAAAGCAGAACTAAACTCTCTCAATTAACATTAAGGCCCCTTTCACACTGGGGCGCTTTTCAGGCGTTCTAGCGCTAAAAATAGCGCCTAAAAAGCGCCTCTCGTGCCTCCCTGTGCCCGAGTAATTTCACACTGGGGCGGTGCACTTGCAGGATGGGGGAAAAAAAAAGTCCTGCAAGCAACATCTTTAGGGCAGTGCGTGAGCGGTGTATACACCGCTCCCAAAAATGCTCTGCCCATTGAAATGAATGGGCAGCACTGCCGAAGCGTCTGCAAAGCGCAACACAGGCGCTTTTAAACTTTTCTTCTCCCGCTAGCGGGGGAGAGGGTTAAAAGAGCTTTACTGCCAGCGCCGGTGTTTCGTCACATATGGCGACCCATCACATTTAGCTACCCGCTGGACTGCTCATGCGCGATACCGCCATATGCGTTCCAACACTGTGGCGATCTGCGCTTGCAGAGAATTTTGTGCCCACACCCCTGAGTCCAGGTTCAAGTCCCACCACCCAAGTGGACATAGAGTTAGATTACAATTATGCCGAGCGAAGCGAGGCCGTGCCGGAAGCGTGGCAAGCGGCCCTGTGTTGGAACACATATGGCAGCATGCGCACTCCAGCGGGTAGCAAAATGTGATGGGTAGCCGAATGTGACGTGACACCGGCACCGACGCCAAAGTATGAAAGCACCCTATTTTTTAAATACTTGTGCTACTAAAGCCTCATATACACGATCGGCACTTTATACAAACTTTCCCATGGACTTTTGTACAAAGGGCGTTGGTCCTGAACTTGTATTGCATACACACGATCTGACTTTTTTAGACAACTTTCACCAACTTTTCTGCTCTTTACCGCCACCTTTTGTATTGTTGTCTGATCTTTTGCATTGGTTCTGAGCATGTGTGTTTGTAAAGTCCGATGGTTTTCTGTACACACGATCGGACTTTGCTCCATCAGACTTATGTTGTCGAAAAGTTTGTCCGTTCGCACAGGCAACAAAAGTCCGATGGAGCATACACACGGTCGGATGTTGCCTTAAAACAGCTAATTTTCATGTTTGTTGTCAAAAAGTCAGATAGTGTGTACGGGCCTTAATATTGTGTAGTCTTTTTTTTTCACTTTTACTTACAGGTAAGCTTATAATAAGGCTTACCTGTAGGTAAAAAAAATATCTCCTGTATGGTTTAGGAGATATTCCCCTGGCAATGAGCTGCTGATTGCAGAAGCGCATGCGCACAGGGGTTTCTCGGCTGGAAGCCCTGCAGACACCGGACCCTACCAGAAAGAAATCGCCGCTCCGGCCACTCACAGCGCCAGAGCCGCGATATCCGGAAGTCACGCCGAGGGAACATGTCAGCTCCCTCAGCGTGTATCGGGCGAGATGTCGGGGCCTCGTTTTAAGGCAAGTATTTCATAATGAGCTAGTATGCGGTGCATACTAGCTCATTATGCCCTTTCCCTTGTAGGTATGAAAAAATAAATGTTTTTTCAGCGGGTTTACTACCACTTTAATAGGTAAGAAGGTATATTTATTGGTTTAAGATTTTCTTTTTTCTACATTTCTTTAGTTGCTTCCTGGGTTCTGGCCTAGGCCAACATGACATCATACATACCAGGCGTCCTAGTGGGCTTTTTTTTTTTTCCATCTGCCGACTTGTCAATAAAGACACAGACTTTGAGACTCTCATCCTGATCTGTTATTTGTTACTTAGTGAGTCACTTGAAATGAGCATGCAGCTGGTGAACATTGGGATGACTTCTAGTCAGTAAATTGCAAGGAACATACATTCACCAAGAACAACATAACCAGGTCACAAAGAAACATTGCTGGAGACATCCGTATCCATTTCCACTTCAAGAAGTTTGGGGAGACGAAAGGACAAAAACAGAACAAGTGAGAAATCTTGCAGAGAAACGTGGTGAAGGAACCCTCCTGCCCATCTACCCCATGCAGGGCAGGAAATACATGCATAACAACCCCCACTCAATATTTAATAATCTGGTGCAGACAACAGAGGGATAGTGTGCGGGTGACAGACACATCACGGGCCCTCTTCCACAAGCGGGTGCTCTAGCTTCAACTTACATCACCACCGATTTGTTCCAGACCAGTAAAATCAATGCTTTGTTAAAGGGAATATAGAAGACCTTTGTACAGTACTCGTCTTATTATAAGCAGGAAAAAATTACGTAGTTTTCATTTAATTGGGGAAATATTGAAGGTGGATTTTTCCCCATTAACAAATTTCAGCCTACAGCTTCACACTTCTTTTACCATGATATGATAATCCTAATCTCTTTGCAATAATAATAATAAAAAAAAATCTGTTTAGAGAGCTCAATAGTGTAAGCTGTAACTTACACACATAAAGAAATGAGTCAGTCAGAGCAAGTGAAAATAAACAGCTTCTGCACACTGACAACAGTGCCATGGATGTAACTTATGGCTGATGTGAAACTGCAGGACTCCTCTGTGGTCATTCTGGGCATCTGATAAAATTGACATGTACCTTGCCCAGTGCTTTGCCATCTGCATCATTTTATTAAATACTTTATTATGTTTGCCAAGAGCAGCGATGCAAAAGGACAACACATCATGGTGCGGTGTACTGCGAGTGCTGCAAAAATACTTCAATCACAAGTCTGCAATGACGACAACAAAAGCACATTCTGATCAACACCTACGTTTCTCAAAGTTCTCAAATCTTAAAAAGGATATTCTAGTTATATGCAGAGTCTGCTTTCAAATCTGTTGGAGTGTCCTGCAGCAGGGCCTCCACATCATGGATTCTGCTAAAAATTCACTCCCCCCTGGAGTTTTGCATAACTTTAAGAATTGAGCATGAGTCGGTTCTGTCCATGTCATCAATGCACAAGGACTAGTGGATGGAGAGACTACATCGGACCAGTGGATGGAGAGACTACATCGGACCAGTGGATGGAGAGACTACATCGGACCAGTGGATGGAGAGACTACATCGGACCAGTGGATGGAGAGACTACATCGGACCAGTGGATGGAGAGACTACATCGGACCAGTGGATGGAGAGACTACATCGGACCAGTGGATGGAGAGACTACATCGGACCAGTGGATGGAGAGACTACATCGGACCAGTGGATGGAGAGACTACATTGGACCAGTGGATGGAGAGACTACATTGGACCAGTGGATGGAGAGACTACATTGGACCAGTGGATGGAGAGACTACATTGGACCAGTGGATGGAGAGACTACATTGGACCAGTGGATGGAAAGACTACATTGGACCAGTGGATGGAAAGACTACATTGGACCAGTGGATGGAAAGACGACATTGGACCAGTGGATGGAAAGACGACATTGGACCAGTGGATGGAGAGACGACATTGGACCAGTGGATGGAGAGACGACATTGGACCAGTGGATGGAGAGACGACATTGGACCAGTGGATGGAAAGACTACATTGGACCAGTGGATGGAGAGACAACATTGGACCAGTGGATGGAGAGACAACATTGGACCAGTGGATGGAGAGACGACATTGGACCAGAGAATGGAGAGACGACATTGGACCAGAGAATGGAGAGACGACATTGGACCAGAGAATGGAGAGACGACATTGGACCAGAGAACGGAGAGACGACATGGATTAGTGAATGGAGAGACGACATGGATCAGAGAACGGAGAGACGACATGGATTAGTGAATGGAGAGATGACATGGATCAGTGAACAGAAAGACTACATGGATCAGTGAACGGAAAGACTACACGTCCAACCTGCCGTTGGCAAATGGTGCATCATTTTTTTTCTCCAGCGCCATAACAGACGGTAGTCGGTGGTACCCCCATACAAATCTGGGGCTGGGTAAACAATGCAGGAGACTGCCCAATACACTGACACTGTACACTGATCGTAGTTGCAGGCTTCAATGCAAACATTTAATAAATGAACATTTTTCATTAATGTGGGGACATTTATTAAATGCTTGCAGAGGTGGACTACAGTATATCGTTAATGAAAGAACAGGCTTCCGGCTTTTTGATAAAGCCTGCTGGTTTAGACTGACTGTGTCCTGAACTCCACAGCACTTTGCCCATCTCCGATACCCACTGATAAGCCAATGTCTATGATAAGGTTAGAAGCTCGATAATGTAAACGAGATCTCCAACCCTCTGCTCCCACGGGCCAAAGGATGTAAAGATACCTGCCAGGCACCGGGCATGTCCCTGAATAAATAGAAATACATTTTGTACCCGAGAGTTTCATTCAAGGCCAAGCGTTTTTAACCTATTGTGTTTATTTGGCGGAGACCTCCTTTAACACCAAAAACATACACCACATGTAACTATAGACAAGGCGCCCCAACTTGTACAGCGATTAAAAGCGCAGGATCACACAACGATAAGCTGACACGTGGGACGCGCAGCTCAGTCCATGCTGCAAAAGCTGCGTTGCTGTCCAGTGACATGCAGGTGCGCCTACACACAGCCCGACCCTCATACACAATGTCTGCAGACGTGTCTGGTGGGAATACATGCTATTAGCTGGGTGGGGTGCAAACAGCCAGTGTCACCCAGTGTCACCATGTGCCCAGCTCACACCTGCTGGCATCCTCGGGGGTTCTGGGCCTGTTCTGCCGCGACTGGTACAGCTTCTTTGCCAGAGACTGCTCATACTGCTTAATACTGTCCTCCAGAGTGCTGTCCGCAGGAACAGGGAGAGAGAGCGAGAGAGAGAGAGAGAGAGACAGCAGCCAGAAGAGAGAGAAACGAGACAGAATGAGGAGACAGGAGACCAGGAAAACGTCTTCTACAAAGAGCAGGACAGAAAGACTGGAAAAAAAAGACTAACTACAGATCCTGAGCAGGCCTTATTCATCAATGTGTCTGAGAAAATAACATTATCATATGTTACTATCACATTCTTCTATTCAATCTGCTCTGACAAAAACAA
Source organism: Lithobates pipiens (assembly GCF_037356315.1). Taxonomy (NCBI): domain Eukaryota; kingdom Metazoa; phylum Chordata; class Amphibia; order Anura; family Ranidae; genus Lithobates; species Lithobates pipiens. The sequence continues at coordinate 581,475,015 of NW_027507764.1, read as the reverse complement.
AAGAGAAAGACAAAATAAATGAAATTACATCTTACTACTCTCAATTTTCCCATGGAAGTGGGGTATATACTGATCTGCATTTTAAGCATTTAAAAGCTCATAAAAAGAGCAGCTCCCCCCCTAATACTTACCTGAGCTCCCACTCGATCCAGTGATGTGCAGGAAAGAAGAGCTCCTCCCGGCATCTCATTCCACACTATCTGAGACAGCAGCAGGAACATTTGGGTCCTGTTACCACCAATCACAACAAGTGAGCCAATGAGGAGAGAGCGGGGGGGCTGAGTCGCAGCTCTGTGCGTGTTATGGATGCATAGAGCAGAGCTCGGGAGCGAGCACTCACCAGTGCCCCCAGAGCAAGCGGCTTGCTATTGGGGGCACTTGGCTGAAGAGGAGGAACCAGAAGCGCTGGCAGGGGACCCAAAAAGAGGAGGATTGGGACTGCTCTGTGAAAAACCATTACACAGAGCAGGTAAGTATAACATGTTTGCTATATTAAAAAAAAAGATAAAAAAAGAAATGAACCTTTATAATGTCGCATTAACCTTGGGGAAAATGTTAGATGTTCCATCCGTTTTTAGGGTGGAACATGTTCCCACTCCTGCAGCCTCTCTACGATCCCCCTTCTAATTGTGACAATGGGTCAGGGATCCTCTCCCCACACCCGCTGTCACAATTTAAAAACCCGCCCAAATGGCTGTCACAATTGAAAAAGAATGCTCCGCCCAAACGGCTGCATCATTCATTCAGAGTTCTGTTAATGAATGAACTTCAAGTACTGAAACCCTTTGCGGTTGACAGCTTTTGGCTCTCAATGAACTACAAGGACGCTGCTGAGCTCTCTAGTAGTTCATTGAATCTTCCTGTCAATCAGTACCTGCCTGCCCGCACGAGGTATGTGCACAGCTACACAGACAGTCTGCAGGAGCCCGAGATTACACTCATGACTGCAGCGTCTACCTGATCCCCCTTCTAATTGTGACAGTGGGCCAGGGATCTTCTCCCCGCACCCGCTGTCACAATTGAAACAGAATGATCCGCCCAACCGGCTGCGTCATTCAAAGAGTTCTCTGTGAATGAATGAACTACAAGTGCTGACAGCCTTTGCAGCTGATGGCTTGTAGCTCTCAATGAACTACAAGGGCGCTGCTGGACTCCCTAGTAGTTTATTGAATCTTCCTGTCATTCAGTACCTGACTGCCCATACGAGGTACGCAGTCTATAGGAG
>NW_027507764.1:581351290-581468790 GCF_037356315.1 Lithobates pipiens | reverse complement strand
TGGACTTAATTGAGTAAAACAGGGAGGCTGGGGGGCTGGTCAGTGTCAGAAGTTTTTTCACTTTAATACATAGGATGCATTAAAGTGAAAAAACACAAAAGGTTTATAACCACTTGCCGACCAGCCGCCGCAGTTATACTGTGGCAGAAGGGCACAGGCAGGCGAATGGCCGTCAGGTTATGACGCTCCTTAAGGTGGCCACTAGGGGCGACCGGACCAACATCAGTGCCTGACCACACAAATGCACTTCTGGAAGAATGGTCCAACATTCCCATAGACACCCTCCTAAACCTTGTGGACGGCCTTCCCAGAAGAGTTGAAGCTGCACAGGGCGGGCCAACTCAATATTGAACCCTACGGACTAAGACTGGGGTGCCATTAAAGTTTATGTGTGTGTAAAAATACTCTTGGCAACATAGTGTGTGTGTGTGTGTGTGTGTGTGTGTGTGTGTGTGTGTGTGTGTGTGTGTGTGTGTGTGTGTGTGTGTGTGTGTGTGTGTGTGTGTGTGTGTGTGTGTGTGTGTGTGTGTGTGTACACACATATATACACACACATTTTTTTTTTTATATATATAAAAAACAAAAAAAACCCTCACTCTTATAAATACACGTAAACAAGCATTTTAAAACATGTTAAAACCTGGACAGTTATTTTATTTTTATTATTATTTCGTCTAAAAAAATTTTTTTAGGAGCTCCATTGGGAGGATTAGATGAAATATCAAGGGTCTAAAAAGACCCATGATGTCTCACTTTTGCAACAGAGAAAAGGACTGGGGACCAAGACCCCCTTCACACTGGAGGTGTTTTTTTTAGGCGCTTTTGGGCTAAAAATAGCACCTGTAAAGCACCTGAAAAATGGCTCCCCTGCTGTCTCAATGCGAAAGCCCAAGTGCTTTCACACTGGAGCGATGCGCTGGCAGGATGTTACAAAAAAACTCCTACAAGCAGCATCTTTGGAGTGGTGAAGGAGCGACGGATACACCGCTCCTAAAGCGCCCACTGAAATGAATGGGCAGCGCCGCTGCAGTGGCGCTTTGCAGGTTGTTTTAACCCTTGGGTTGGCCGCTAGCAGGGGTTAAAAATGCCCCACTAGCAGCCAAAAACCTCTGCAAAGACTACGGTAAAGCGCAGCTAAAAATAGCGGTGCTTTACTGCCAAAGCCCCAGTGTAAAGGCAGGCGTCCCCATACTTTTGGCAATATAGTGTATGCTGAGTCTGTAATAAAATAAAAATCAATATAAAAGGAGGTGTCCTGTACTGCAGCAAGGGAGAACTCAGGCAGACTTGGGCTTTGAGTGTAGAAGATGTAGTGCTCGTTACAGGAAGTTCAGATCCCACTGTATTTCTGCCAACTCAACCTGTATTTATCTGTACTTGTCGGGTTTTTAACCACTTCAGCCCCCAGACCAATTTGTAGCCAAAGGACCAGGTCCCTTTTTGGGATTCAGCACTGCGTCGCTTTAACTGACAATTGCGCGGTCGTGTGACGTGGCTCCCAAACAAAAATTGGCGTCCTTTTTTCCCCCACAAATAGAGCTTTCTTTTGGTGGTATTTGATCACCTCTGCGGTTTTTATTTTTTGCGCTATAAACAAAAATAGAGCGACAAATTTGAAAAAAATGCATTATTTTTTACTTTTTGCTATAATAAATATCCCCAAAAAATATATCAAAAATTTTTTATCCTCAGTTTAGGCCGATACGTATTCTACATATTTTTGGTAAAAAAAAAAAAAAAAAAAAAAAAAAAAATCGCAATTAGCGATTATTGATTTGCACAAAATTTATAGCGTTTACAAAATAGGGGATAGTTTTATAGCATTTTTATTAATATATATTTTTTTTACTAGTAATGGCGGAGATCAGCGATTTTTATTGTGACTGCGACATTATGATGGATACTTTTGACACATTTTTGGGAGCACTGTCATTTATACAGCAATCAGTGCTATTTAAATGCACTGATTCCTGTGTAAATGACACTGGCAGTGAAGGAGTTAACCACTAGGGGGCAGTGAAGGGGCTATGTATGACGTGATGTTTTTTTTTTTTTTATTGTAGGGGGGCGTGGCCTGGCCTGTGACGTCACTGATCGTCTTTCCCTATAACAGGGAACAGACGATCGGTGACAGCCACACAGGGAAGCACGGGGAGAGGTTTGTTTACACAGACCTCTCCTCGTTCTTCAGCTCTGTGACCCGATCGTGGGACACCAGCGGCGATCGGGTCCGCTGGTCCCGGAGCACAGGACCGGGTCAGGAGCGCACCGCCGGCAGCGTGCTCCCAACCCATGGCTGGGCACTTAAAGAGCACTTAAAGAATCACGTACCAGTACGTGATTGGGCCCAGCTGTTCCATTCTGCTGACTTATATCAGCGTAAGTGGTTAAAGAGATAAAAATATTGGGAAATTCAGTCTTTTCTTAAAATACAGTATTAGTTATAAACAAATATTTGAAGTTAAGGTTAAAGCGGGAGTCCGCGTTTTTTTTTTTTTTTTTTTAAAAAGCCAGCAGCTACAAATACTGCAGCTGCTGACTTTTAAAATAGTGACACTTACCCGCCCAGCGCGCCCGCGATGTCGGCACCCGAAGCCGATCTCTCGATCGTCTCTCGGGTGCTGCCGCCGCCATCTTGGGTATGGGAATCAGGAAGTGGAGCCTTTTGGCTTCATTTCCCGGTTCCCTATTGCGCATGCGCGAGTCGCGCTGCGCAATAAGGATGGACCCCGCTGCCTCTGGGATCTGTGTGTTTCCCAGCAGGCAGCGGGGGACTTTCGGAAAGGGGCGTAGATCTACGCCCCTTTCCGCAGAGAGCTATCCCGGAAGTGGGTGCAGATACCTGTACTGTACAGGTACCTGCACCCCCCTCCCCCCTGAAAGGTGCCAATTGTGGCGCCGGAGGGGGGGGGGGGGGGATTACAATGAGCGGAAGGTCCACTTTAGGGTGGACCTCCGCTTTAAGAGCTTGTGAAATTCAAATCTCTAAATAGATATATTAATACATACTCCAGTTTAGAGATTTTTTTTTTTTTTTTTTTTTAATAATTCTCTAATTATAATCATTCTTTTTACAGACAAGATTATCTAATATCTTATTATACGGAGTATTTATCATTTTCTTTTATTGACATTGTCAAAACGGAAGTCTATTATAATCTTTTCTTGCAACATCAGTACTTCAATATTATTCTCTTATAATTGTCTAATTAGAATTGTCTAAATAATCTGTATTTGTTGCTACTCAATGTTTTTTAAAATAAAAGCTTTTGAACGAGGAAAATATTGGGAAATGTGAACGCATTGCATAGATGTACTGTGTATGTTCTTTTCTGTTTTGCCAATAATGTACACCAAAGTGCTTTTTTTGTAGTTTAGTGTACATTAATGGCAAAACAGAAAACATAAGCAGTATTGATGATTCTCACTGCAGCATCACTGGGAACCTTTATAGTGATTTTATTGTGTCTCCCTTATCGGTAAGCTAAAATCACGAAATGTTTCACGGTATCCATTATCCATCTCTCACCCGGTCAGCGAGGACAGGCTTCCTCCATCTATACGCTCGATCTTGTACTCCACCCCTTCGATGAAGACGCTGGTGGGGGTGCTGGGCGCGGCGGGCCGGGGACTGGAGTTTCCAGAGTTGCCCCCTTCCTCCTCCCGCAGGAGCTGCTCTCGCTTCATCTGGATCTTCCGGGCTGAGAGAGAAGACAGAAAGCGGGGAAGGTGAAGGATAAAATCAGCACAGTCAATAGGATTACTATAGCAGAAAAAAAAAAAAAAAAACATTTATAGCTTGTGAAAAGATACAAAGAGAAGAAACAAATTGCTAATAAAATTTATTTGCAATGTGGTTGTTCTCTTTGTATCCTTTCACAAGCTATAAATGTTTTTTATTTAATAAATGTTTGTTTGGCGATTATTTTTTACACCATTCAGTTTCAGATAAAAAACGCCCTCCTCACCTTCCTCTTCCTTCATTTTCCTCAGGTCATCCTCCCCAACAAGCGACACCCGTTTGGGAATACGGTTCTCCTGCTGCTGCTTCATGTCCATTTCAAAGTATTTCTGCCTCTCCCGGAACGATCGTTGCTCTGGACTGTCCAAACCCTGAAACAGAAGTTATTTCCAAATGTTGACTGCATGTCCTCCCATGATGCATATTGCAAGAGAACAGCTACACCAATCTCACAGTGCAATGTGCACACACACACTACACAACCCTAAAGTGAACCGGTATGCCAATGAATGTAAAAAAAAAAAAAAAAAAAGAAAAGGCGCCTCAAGCTGGCAGGACGCATTCACAGTTGTGAAAGTCGCTTCATAAGTGCTCTCAACCGCTGATGGTAACTACCTTTTTACAAACTTCAGGGACTTGGCTGGGGGGGGCCCACAATTGGCAATAAATACATTTTGTAAATAAGTAATTAACTTTTCTCCTTTACTGATGTGCGTGGATGAGGCTGAAGTGATGGGCACCGATAGGCGGCACTGACTGGCATCACTGATGGGGCTTTACTGTAATCGGGGCACTGATGATCAATGCCCTGATTACCTATCCTGATCTCCCCTGCGAGGGGATGCCTCTGATTGGCACAGTCAGTGTGTGGCAAGGAGAGTCAATAAGCGTAACTTACGCATTTACATGTGACCGGCTGTGATTGGACACAGCCGATCACATGGTTAACAAGGCGCGTCATCGGCTCTTTACAGAGATCAGGGGTGCCGCCGAGTCCTAAGAACACAGTGTGGCTGCAATCCCCTCACTGCGCGCCCCACTTGGGTGCCCGAGAGCGTTCCTTCTGGGATGCCGTCTTGTGGCGGCATCCCAGAACAAGTGCCGCACCGCTCCTTCGTCATCGGACGGTGGGTGGGCGGCAAGTAGTTAAAGTCGGCATTTTTGCTGGAGAATTACTTAGAACCCCCAAACATTATAGATTTCCTGAAAGCTGAGGCCCTGGAGAATCAAATTGTGCCTATTACAATTTTTTAAGTCAGATGATATTTACTCGGGAGGCGGGTACTCTTCATAAACATCTATTAGACCCCCCCATTCTCTCCCCTGTCCTCCAAAGCAGAAAATCGAGCGCAGATTTCCCTGGCTAGAATGGCCAGAGAATAATGGCTCAAACTGGAGGTGACAAAAACCATCTCCGCTTCCGGGTTGATCATTTAAAGGAGATGGGGGAATAGATGTTCTTCCATCTCCTCTGCGTGAAGAGATCCTGGTTGTCCCAGGCTCCCCAGAAGAACGGATGAGCCAGGGCATCACCCCAGGCAGTGGCATGATGGGGTGGCCCTTCATAGCAACATAAAAGTGATCAGAAATCTGTAGAGCCATCCAGATCACTTTTACTAACGGCCGATCGCTAGCAGTAAAGGGAAAAAAAAGGACATCAAGCCACTTGTTGACAGGATGTATATCTACGGTAGTCAGCAAGTAGTTTGGGGGACTTGTAGACAAAACAGAGTGCAAAGACAAACACAGACATATGTATTTTAAAAACACACACATGTGCAGGGGAAATGAAAGGCAGGTAACACTCACCTCAGGGGTTACACATGGTCGATCAGGTGTCCGGGGGGTCGTCGGCTCCTAAAAAAAAATAAAAATAAATCATACAAAAACAGTAATTGCCAAGTGTAAAACCCAGAACACAAGTCAGCCTTGGTTCGCACCTATGCATTTTCTTAGTGTGTTTTGCAGAAACGTACTACAGTCCATTTAACATGGTTTCCTTTGGATATAGTTAACATCTGTGTTATGAGCCAGTGCGTTTTTTGGAAAGGGTCAGGGACTTTTTTTTTTCCCCCCACAGCAAATTGCGTTTTGTGTGTAATAGACTTCTACGGACCCTCACCAAAAATGCAAGGGTTGCGTTTTTTTTTCTCTTCTTGCCAATAGAAAAGTATGACATTTCTGTTATTAGAGTGCGACAACTTTACACTCTATGGCACCCAAGTAGCATCAAAGTTGTATCAAATAGCGTAGGAACCTTTATGTGTCCAAAGTTGCATGTCAGGGTTAAGGGCTAGTGGTAATTGTTAGGGCTGGAATACTAACCCTAGCAATTAACACTAAAACAATTACCGATAACCCCAACTCTAATCCCTGACCCTATGCGTTTTTGAACATGTGTTTTTGACCCATTTGAGATGCGCTTTGAAGGTTTTTTTTTTTTTTTTAAGATAATCGGAAAGTATGAAAGTTCTGTTCATGGCGTGCGACTTTAATGTGACTTTACACTCTCTTGCAATCAAGTGGCATTAAAGTCACATCAAAGTAGTGCAGGAACCTTTATGTTTCCAAAGTAGCGCCTTCAGGGTTAGGTTTAGGGTTTATATATAGTATAGTTAGTAAAGGTTGAATAAAGACACCAGTCCATCCAGTTCAACCTGAGCGTGTGTCTACAATTGTCCCTATCCCTGTACATTGCACTCTCACATCAGTCCCTACCCTCAAGGATCCCACAATCCAAGGTCCCCATTTATATCCTATGGCCAATTTTGGACAGAAGCCAATTAACCTACCTGCATGTCTTTGGAATTAAAAGTTAGGGTTAAAAGTTAGGGTGAAGGACTAAGGTTAAAGTGGGAGTAAACTCCCATGCACGACTTACCTGTCAGTAAGCCTATAAGTAAGGCTTACCTATAGGTAAAGTAAATATCTGCTAAACAGGTGCAGTTTAGGAGATATTTACTTTTGATGCAGCCAGCGACTTCACCAATGCATGTGCTCTAAAGGAACGGCTTACCGTGCTATTCCTTCAGCGTCCAGTGCTGCGAACGATGACTAGCGTGCACATGCGCAGGAGTGACGTCATAGCGGCTCCGGCTAGTCACACAGATGGAGTCCGCGAACCCGGAAGGAAGACCAGGTGAAGAGATAGAAGCGACTTTAGCGGCGACCGTGCCCCACTGGAGGGCTTCGTTCGAAGGAAAGTTTCACATAACGTGCTAGTATGTGAAGCATACTAGAATATTATAGCTTTACTTTGCAGGATTAAAAAAAAAAAAAAAAAAAAAAAAAAACCCCAGTAGTTTACTACAGGGATAAAGTGGTTGTAAAGGCAGAAGATTTTTTTATCTTAATGCATTCTATGCATTAAGATAAAAAGCCTTCTGTATGCAGCAGCCACCCCCTCAGCCCTCCCTAACACTTACCTGAGATCCCTCTCTGTCCAGTGATGTCCACAAGTGTCTCTACCGTCCGAGATTCTCCTTCCAGATTGGCTTTGACTGGAGCAGCGCCATTGACTCCCGCTGCTGTCAATCAAAGCCAGCCAATCTGGGGAGAGAGTGGGTGGGGCTAGGGACAAGGGCCAGCGCTAGGGACAAGGGCCAGCGCTAGGGACAAGGGCCAGCGCTAGGGACAAGGGCCAGCGCTAGGGCTATAACGCTAACCCCAAGCCTTAACATTCGACTTTGGACACAAAGGTTCTTGAGCTACTTTGAGGTGACTTTGATGCTACTTGAGTGTTAGAGAGTGTAAATTCACATCAGAGTTGCACGCCATACACATAACTGTCAAACTTTCCAATTAGCCAAAAAAAACCCCCCAAAAAACACCACAATAAAAAAGGCAAAGCACATAAACGCATCAAAAACATAAAACCCATCAGAAAAAACAGATCAGCTGCAACCTGCAAAGGTGTGAACCTAGCTTTAAAGCAGATCTAACGATAAATTCGCAGGGGTGATCCCATATGACAGGCACAGGCTCCTGTTGCATTGCCAATCAACACCGAGAATACAAATGTATCAGAGACCTCTGCTTGTACTTATATTTTATAATCTGGGTTTAACTAGGTCCTGCTTTGCTGGCTGTGCTGTGTAAATCTCAGGACTGAAAAGAGAGAACTACAATTCCTTTGGCAGGTAAAACGGCTCCCATACATGTATGCCATCATTGTATGTGGGTTTTAGGATTGAGTTTAGTTTTATAAGCAAGCATGGTATACTCCCTCCACAATCTGCTATCCTTCACTGCCTACCTGTTGCAGGAGTCCATCCTGAGTATAAGACGATGCTCGGTCCCGACGAGGGCTGAGCACTGTCACGTGCAGGAAGTCATCCGGCACCAAAACATACCAGGAGGCTACACTATGTAAGAGCAATACAGCAAGAGGAAATATAATCCTCACTTCAAATCATTACTTTTTTTTATCCATATTTAGTTTATCAAAAGATGAAAACTGCATACAATCATTTCTCCACCCGAAAAACCACCTCCCTAGATATGTTTCACCACTGCTGGTTAAAACGTAAGCAGTGGTGAAACGCATGAAGGAAGGTGGTTTCGGATGGAGACATTAACGTATGGGAGACAGCTGAAGCTGAAGTGAAATGCATGGAGGAAGGTGGTTTCGGGTGGAGACATCCGTTTTCATCTTTTGTTGAATTAAATATTGAAAAGAGGATCTGAGGTTTGGAGTGCGGTCTATGTTTACTTTTGACTGAGAATGGAGGTGGGCTGTGGTAGCCAGCACCTGGGCCGTCCGTGTGAAAGGAGCAAGTCTGGATCGGAGTCATGGGTTTGGCGTATGTTCCTGCAATACAGCAAGAGTCCTGGTAGAAGCAGGGAGGAAGAAAGGGAGTGAACATCAGTGAGTATTGCCAGGAAAAGGGGGCTATCAGGGGGTTATTCTTGGAAGGACAAAGTAACAGTGTCTCTTTAAACCACCTGACCACTTTCATTTCTCAGGACCCCTACTGCCGGAATCTCTCTATATAAGGCCCCTTTTACACTGGGGAGGGAGGTACGTAGGCGGTAAAGCGCCGCTATTTTTTAGCACTGTTATACCGTCGGATTTACAGCTCTATTCGGGTAGCGGGCCGGTTTTATCCCCGCTAGCGGCTGAGAAAGGGTTAAAAATCATTGCAAAGTGCCCCTACAGAGGCGCCTCGCTGGCTGTATAGCCGTGCTGGCCCATTGATTTCAATGGGCAGGAGCGGTGAAGGAGTAGTGTATACACCGCTCCTTCACCGTTCCAAAGATACTGCTAGCAGGACTTTTTTTTACTGTCCTGCTAGCGCACCGCTCCAGTGTGAAAGCCCTCTAGACTTTCACATTGGAGGGACAGCAGCGGCGGTTTCAGGTCGATTTGCAGGCGCTATTTTTAGCGCAATAGCGCCTGCAAAATGACCCAGTGTGAAAGGGGTCTAAGGGATTCCCATATTTCTTGCCCTGGGTTCCTGCTGTCTGTACAACTTTAGTAGGTCTACAAGGTCCAAGGTCTACATACCTGCTGTGCCCATTATCAGGGGATCCCAGCAATGCGCTTTTGCAGAGCACATTATGGGGTACCCACTATCCCTGCAGCAAGTTTCTGTGTCTGTGCTGGTTATAAGTAGTCGGCCTCCTAGCACTAACTACCCACCATGCCTGCTGAATTTTAATTTATCACAGAGAATTTACAAAGAGGAGCAGAAACACCAATGTGGGTAAGAATTAAAATGATTGTAAACCTTTGTTTATTTATTTTTTAAAAACAACAAACATGTCATACTTACCTCCACTGTGCAGTTTGTTTTGCACAGTGTGGCTCCGAACCTCATCTTCTGGGGTCCCCTGGCGGCACTTACGGCTCTTCCTCGCATCGGTTAACCCCCTGGGAGAAGCGCTCACCCAGGGGGTTACCTTGCGAGCGTGCTCCCGAGTCCAGCATTTGTGTGCATAGACACAGAATGCCGGACTCAGCCCCACCCCCCCCGGGTCATTGGATTTGATTGACAGCAGCGGGAGCCAATGGTTGTGCTGCTATCAATCTATCCAATGAAGTGCCGAGAACCCCCGGGCAGAGAAAAAGAGCGCATCTCCGCCGAGGGAAAGACAGGCTCAGGTGAGTAAAACAGGAGGCTGGGGGGCCGGTCACTGTCAGAAGTTTTTTCACCTTAATGCATAAAAATAAATGCAGGTTTGCAACCCCTTTAAAGCTGAATTCCAGGCATTCACCACCTTTGTAAAAAGTGAGGGAACACTGTGACTGAAGTCCAACGGGGTGCATGACATCTCTTGGAATTATCTCGGTTGTTTACATCTTGACAGGTTTATATTCCATTTATATTAGATCCCAACTATCCCTGTATTTCCCTGATGCTATCCTTCTAATCTCTGCATCTTCAACAGTACAGTCGCTGCTAGCTATGTCCGCCCCTCCCCTCCTCCTGTCCAATCACAGAAGCCTTTGTATTTTGTGAACGTGTTCCCAGAATACAAAGGCTTCTCTGAATGGGCAGCAGGAAGAAAGGGTGGGCATAGCTGCTCTGCGTGCTTCTCTCCTCTTAGATCCCAGAGTGTCTCTCCGGCAGAGCAATAAATCTGTCAGATATAAAAGAGAGATAAGACCAAGAGATGTCATCCACCTGGTTTGACTCAAATTGTGCCTTCATTATTTATAAAGTGATGGAATTCCTGGAATTCAGCTTTAAGCCAGTAACTATAGAGGGGACATACCGCTGTGGTGGCCAAGACATATTCCTGAATGAAAGGGGGAGCCTTCTAAAATCCTCTCCTGTCAGCAGAGGGTCGTGGTCCAAACAGATCGGACGCTGTCTGTCGGTGTTCCAGAAGCTGAGGGCTCACAGTTTAGACTCACCTGTTGCTCGGAGGATGGGTGTGAGGAAGGAACCGCAGCAAAGGCTTTGTAGACTTGTCTGGCATGAGACGGAAGCCCATCACTGGGGGTGGGAGAGGAGGCCTGATAGGAAGAGGTGACAGTGAAGTATTAGAATATTGGAGCAGAGAGATAAACCAGTGAGATAAACAATCTGGAAAAAAAAAACATATTTCAGAAGTGAAACTAATGATGTCTACACCATTAGATGTACGAATGGGGATGGCAAGCAGTGACGGGCCCACCAATCCTAAGAACAGCAATATTCTGCCAGGATTGGCTACATGTTGTGTCCAATCAGTGAGGCACACAGAAAGAGCTGTATCACCTTTTCTTTGCTGAGCAATGATTGTCACTCACCTGTCGGCTGTCACTGTGACTCACAAAGTTTATTGATGCCTGAAAATTATAGAAAAAAGTGTTACCATAGCAAACATAAATGGTCCAATATAACTCAGCAAAGCCAGAAAAACACGAGTGTGCTGCACAGAGGGAAAAGTGAGACGCAGAGCGCCACACAAGGGGCAAAGAGACACAGGAGGGCGCAAAGAGGGCAGAAAGCAACGCGGGAGGGCGCAAAGAGGGCAGAAAGCAACGCAGGAGGGCGCAAAGGGGACAGAAAGCAACGCAGGAGGGCGCAAAGGGGACAGAAAGCAACGCGGGAGGGCGCAAAGGGGACAGAAAGCAACGCGGGAGGGCGCAAAGGGGACAGAAAGCAACGCGGGAGGGCGCAAAGGGGACAGAAAGCAACGCGGGAGGGCGCAAAGGGGACAGAAAGCAACGCGGGAGGGCGCAAAGGGGACAGAAAGCAACGCGGGAGGGCGCAAAGGGGACAGAAAGCAACGCGGGAGGGCGCAAAGGGGACAGAAAGCAACGCGGGAGGGCGCAAAGGGGACAGAAAGCAACGCGGGAGGGCGCAAAGGGAACAGAAAGCAACGCGGGAGGGCGCAAAGGGAACAGAAAGCAACGCGGGAGGGCGCAAAGGGGACAGAAAGCAACGCGGGAGGGCGCAAAGGGGACAGAAAGCAACGCGGGAGGGCGCAAAGGGGACAGAAAGCAACGCGGGAGGGCGCAAAGGGGACAGAAAGCAACGCGGGAGGGCGCAAAGGGAACAGAAAGCAACGCGGGAGGGCGCAAAGAAGACAGAAAGCAACGCGGGGAGCGCAAAGACGACAGAAAGCAACGCGGGGGGCGCAAAGACGACAGAAAGCAACACGGGGGGCGCAAAGACGACAGAAAGCAACACGGGGGGCGCAAAGACGACAGAAAGCAACACGGGGGGCGCAAAGACGACAGAAAGCAACACGGGGGGCGCAAAGACGACAGAAAGCAACACGGGGGGCGCAAAGACGACAGAAAGCAACACGGGGGGCGACAGCAATACAGAGCACCATACAGACAGCGTTACAGTATGACATATAGAGGGCAGAGATGCCAGAAATGCTATATAGAGCAGAGTGCTACGAGTCACAGTAGCATACATACATTAATAGATAACGGAGATTTACTTTTATTGGTTACAGTCTCAGCATGCAGCAGAGCAGCACAACATACATGTGACATGTATGTAACCATTTTAGTTCCCCCCCCCCCATTATAATAAGAGCCCATCACATTCTGAACCCAGAATGAAGCCAGCAGACCGTTATAACATGAGCATGGGGGAGGGGTGTTTCTGGTATTGCAGCCATCACCCAGATTAATAGCATGTTCTATTAGTTCCCACATCTCCATCAGCAAGCAAAATTCATGTCCCATTCCAAACGTCTTATTTACTGCCTGAAAACATTATTCATAAACAGCAAACTTCTTCAAAAGAGTAAAACAATCAAAACCAAAATTCAGTAATATTTTAATAAATAATAATTCATAGCTTCATTAAAGTAGAACTTCAAATACATGGAAAAGGCAGTTGGCCCCTAGGCACTGAATTCTGGATCTGTACTTTGTTTCCCCAACATTCAGACTGCCCTAAACTGCTGCCGTCTGAGGCGCACCTTAACCACTTGCAGACCAGACCATTTTGCTGGTCAAAGACCAGACCACTTTTTGCAATTCGGCACTGCGTCGCTTTAACTGACAATTGCGCAGTCGTGCGACGTGGCTCCCAAACAAAATTGACGTCCTTTTTTTCCCACAAATAGAGCTTTCTTTTGGTGGTATTTGATCACCTCTGCGATTTTTATTTTTTGCGCTATAAACAAAAATAGAGCGACAATTTTGAAAAAAACGCATTATTTTTTACTTTTTGTTATAATAAATATCCCCCAAAAATATATAAAAAAACATTTTTTCCCTCAGTTTAGGCCGATACGTATTCTTCTACATATTTTTGGTAAAAAAAATCGCAATAAGCGATTATTGATTGGTTTGCGCAAAAGTTATAGCGTTTACAAAATAGGGATAGTTTTATAGCATTTTTATTAATTTTTTATTATTTTTTTTTTACTAGTAATGGCGGCGATCAGTGATTTTTATTGCGACTGCGACATTGTGGGGGACCCATCGGACATTTTTGGGACCATTGTCATTTATACAGTAATCACTGCTATATAAATGCAGTGATTCCTGTGTAAATGACACTGGCAGTGAAAGGGTTAACCAGTGGGTGGCAGTGTAGGGGTTAAGTGTTCCTAGGGGTGTGTTACTAACTGTGGGGGGGTTGGGCTTTCATTTAGTGTACACTGATCTCTGCTCCAATCACATGGAGCAGAGATCAGCATCACTAGTTGCTAGGCAGAATGGAGAAATGTTGTTTATACGGCATTTCCTCCATTCGGCTGCTCCGTGAGACGATCGCGGGGATGCCCGCGGCGATCGAGTCCACGGGTCCCGCGACCGGACTCACGGGGGTCCCAACCAGCGCGGGAGCGCACCGCCGGCGGCGCGCTCCCGATGGCAGGGCGGCATCGAATATTGGACGTACCTGTACGCCAATATGCCTGCCCGTGCCATTCTGTCGACGTACATCGTCGTGCGCTGGTCGGGAAGTGGTTAAAGTGGTTTTAAAAGGCAGAAGTTGCATTCTATGCATTACGATAACAAAAACCTTCTCGGTACAGCAGCCCCCTTCAATACTTACCTGAGCGCCATCTCGATCCAGCAATGTTGCACGAGAGCCTCGGCTGCCTGGGAGTCTCCCTCCTGATGGGCTGACACACAGCAGCGGCCGCCATTGGCTTACTGACTGACAGCAGCGGGAGCCAATGAGGGGAGAGGGGGTGGGGCCGAGCTGCAGCTCAGTGTCTGAATAGATGCACAGCAGCGGCTCGGCTGCCCCCCATAGCTAGCGGCTTGCTGTGGGGGGCAGAAGGAAAGAGCCAGGAGTGCCGGCGAGGGACCCGAGAAGAGGAGGATCTGGGCTGCGTGCAAAAGTTTTTTTTTACCTTACTGCATATAGCTCGGTAAAATTCTGCATTTACACCCACTTTAAAGAATAATGCTGCGTACACATAGTCGGATTTTCTATTTAGGATACATTAATAATTTAGATTATTCAGCATGAAATGGAGCTTTAATTATGTAGCATGAGGCTGTATATTCTGCAATATTTACATTTTTGGTAAACTCATTCAATGAATCCAAGCTCTGCAAGCTGAGATGACATGCACAGCATTGATGCATTCACACAATGAGGGTTATTTACGAAAGGCAAATCCACTTTGCACTGCAAGTGTACTTGGAAGTGCAGTCGCTCTAAATCTAAGGGGTAGATTTGAAATGAGTGGAAGCTCTGCTGAATTTATCACCCAATCACGTGCAAGCTAAAATGCTGTTTATTTTCCTTGCGTGTCCCCCTCTGTACTACAGCGACTGCACTTCCAAGTGCGCTGTCAGTGCAAAGTGGATTTTCCTTTAGTAAATAACCCCCAATGTCACAGTAACCATGAGATGAAACAATATTCAGGAATATTCCTTTATCCTATTGTTTTGCAAATCTATGTACACTACAAACTGTATGATTGAGTCGGTTCTGATATCGCTGTTTTACTAACCCGACAGCTTTTTATTCTAAATAGGAAACCTTAATTTTGTTTGCAAATATTGAAGATTCTAACAACCAGCAAGAATGAGTCCTCACATTTAAAGGGCACCTGTCATTTCAGATCCATCATGGCAGCGCCTGTTTGCGGGCATCCCCTCACCTGCTGCTGCAGCGTCTCCTGCCCTTGTTGTGTCACCGCTGCATCACCAGCCATCCCATTAAAGTGATTGGGACCGTCGGTGAGTCAGCAGCGGGTCAGAGGAGCCGCCGCTGCGGGACAGAGATGACAGTTGCTCCTTAAAAGCTTTTTTTTTTTTTTTTACCAGTGATTTAAATCAAATCCACCCTGTCTTGACATGACCCGCCCTGCACAGCCATTCACCGGAAAGACCAGTGTGCTGCCGTTTATGCTCCCCCAGCTCTTATGCAGCAGAAAAAAAGAAAATGGGATCACTTATTTAAAAAAAAGAAAAAAAAAAAAAGGGGGAAAAAAAAAAGTATTTATAATGTTTTTTTTTATATTTATACACAAATGTTTGCCTTGAATTTCTATTTTAAACTGAATGGGTTCTTTTACAAAGTCAGGGCTCACATATATACGTTAAAGGGTTTGTAAAGTAATTTTTTTTTTTAATATAACAAACATGTTATTACTTACCTCCACTGTGCAGCTAGTTTTGTACAGAGTGGCCCCGAACCTGCTCTTCTGGGGGTCCCTCGGCGGCTGTCTTTGCTTCCTCCAGCAAGTACTTCTCACGTACATGCGAGTTCCCTCGCATGGTGAGAAGCGCCTGCGGGCGCGCTCCCCCAAGATACAGCCGACGGCTATAGCCGCTCGCTGCATCACACGGCACTCCGCCCCCCCCCCCAGCGCTCCGCGTCATTGGATGTGATTGACAGCAGAACGAGCCAATGGCTGCGCTGCTTTCAATCCACCCACTCCAGCCAATCAGCGGCCAGGCTGAGCGGCGAAGAGGACGTCGGGGGCGAGCGTGGGACTTTCGAGGGGTCAGGTAAGTTAAACGGGGGGACTGACACAGATGTTTTTTTACCTTATTGCATCGAATGCATTAAGGTGAAAAAATATTTACCCTTATAACCCCTTTAACTCCAACTTTTGTTGAGTGAGAAAAAAAAAAATATATAATAATAATAATAATAATAATAATAATAATAATAAAAAAAAACCCGACCTTCCCCCTTGGGTGATCATTGCAGGAATTTTAACAAACTTTCTTGCAAATATCTAGGCAGTCTCCGATTTGCCTAATTTAGCCTAAAACAGCTGAGAGAGACTAGGCTGCAATAAAACCCACATACAGCGAGATGAATTGCGGTAACGTACAGTAAAACGATCTGAAATGTTTCTGGAGGAGGATGGGTGGCTGATTTCCAGCAACGTAACTTGCCCCATCCTGTTTTTTTTTTTGCTTTAGGGCTAGTTCACACCACATGCAGTCCAGTGCATCTTTTTTTTTTCTGCATCAAAAACGCATGAAAAGTAGGTTATATGGTTTCCAATGGCGTAGTTCACACCAGTGCTTACAGTGCTTTCCAGTGGCAGGAAAAAAAAAAAAAAAAAAGTAGAACATGCCGCATTTTTCCTGCACTGGAATGCTGTAAAAACGCACCAAGAACGCATCCAAAATCTTAAGATAAAGTAAAAAAAAAAAAAAAAGGGGGGGAAAAATGCACTGGACTGCACCAAAACCCGCATGCAGAAAAGCATCTGGACTGCTTTTCTATGGTGTGAACGGGGGGCTTAAACAAGCCACAAATCCACAAGAAATATTCTTTGTAGGTGTCCCCGAAAAAACAAAAAAAAACACTTATTCACAACACAACCTGAACTGTTTAGGAGGATTTCTTCGCTCAGATTTTCACAAGCGTGAAAATAAATCTGGCAACATTTTTGTAGGGGCCGATTCATAAAGATTTCTGACAAAATTTTCCCCATTCATCAGTATTAAGTTGGGCATGATTTGCTTTTTTTTTTTTTTGCCCGCCTCACAAATCTTTACCTGCTTTTTATGACTTATTCGACTTTTTGCACCAAATTTTCAAAAAGGATCGATTTTTTTTTTTCCCCCCGCAATGGGAATCAAGAGGAAATTTAGCATCGAAAGCAGCTGTTCAGCTGATCTTTATAAATAGGCCTCATACAGGAAGAACATATTAGTTGGTCTGATGAACCCACAACCGGGCCTGACGCATGCAGGTCACATGACCCCCCTCTCCAGTACAGCGATTCCCGGTTAAAAGTTGCAGCCCCCCCCCCCCCCCCCCTTGGAAGCGGCAAGAACAAGGTACAAAACTTACAAATCGCGTCTCCCTGCCAGCGGGAGGACAGGACCGAGGAGGGAATGCCTGACACACAGAACAGAGTCAGGAGATGTGGCATGTATACACACAGAAAAATATATATATAACCATTCACTGAAAGGCCTCCTTCACATGGGGGGTGATATATAGCGTACACCTGTGCTAGGGGCAATGTTGGCCTGCACAGATGTTTTGTTCTCTCCCCATGCAGCTAGTCCCATTCATTTCAATTGAGTCGCAGTGGCTGCATGGACACAGCTGCTGCTTCCAGTTAGACCGCACGGCCCCCCCAAAACCCACGCGCGGTCTGCGTTCAGGGGCTGTACACCCCCAAAGATATCAAATTGGACGCAACAGCTGGGTCTCAAAATAAATGTGTGGGGCTGCAAGCGCAGAGAAGCATGACACACCTGTGCAGGCAAATATGGCCTTCGCACGGGTATACACTAAAGATTGCCCATGAGAATTAGGCCAAAGTGTTACTGTGTGCAAGTGGTGGGAAACTGGGCACTGCGGGGTCGATTCACTAAAAGTGGAGAGTGCAAAATCTGGTGCAGCTCTGCACAATAACCAATCGGCTTCCATTGTCAAAGCTTAACTGAACAAGCTGAAGTTAGAAGCCGATTGGCTACCATGCACAGCTGCACTAGAATCGGATTGCTCCGGTTTTAGTAAATCTCACCCTATTTGTGTGCATGTATAAAGATATATATATATATATATATATATATATATATACACACATATACACACACACATACACATATATCTATATATAGGTGGATATTATATATATATATATATCTTTATACATACATATCTATAGATAGATATGTATGTATAAAGATATCTATCTATCTATATATATATATATATATATATATATATATATATATATATATATATATATATATATATATATATATATATATATATATATATCAGTTTTTTTATACACATACCTACAATTGATAAAAAAAACTATTTAAAAAATTCCGACTCTCACCTTCGAACCGCTGGGGCTGCAGGGGGAACTGGGAACGTCCCTTATATTTCCAGTTGTGTAATCTCCAGAAGGCGTCTGTAAAGCAGAAAAGAGGCAGGTGAGACTGGGAAAGGCGTGACACCCGCAGGAACGTCTACAGAAAAGGTGCTCAGGAGATTTCTCCGGCATGTATCATTGTCCAGCACTACTCAGGAGGCGGAGCAGAGAACACAGAAGCTCCTGTCTGTCAGATCTCCTCCAATGGATGTCAATCATGGAGGCTCAACATCACATGTGGGCATTACCTATGCAAATACAGGCTGCCTAGGAACAGCCACGCCTCCTGACACCCACCCATCCAGGCATTTGCATAACATCTCAAGAGTCAGCCCACTGTTTGCATTAGTGCTGAGGGGTCTTCATGAGTGCAGAGGTAGAACACAGTGATTTATTAAGTACAGCCCCTTTTTGGCTCCTCCCACCAGCCATGATCAGCCTGTATTCCATAGGAAGCTGAAACATGAGATCTCCATCTTCCCCTCTGGCAGAACAGCGGTCTGCCTTGTTTTTTAAATAGGCAGACTGCCGTTCCGCCTCTTCTCAGAACGACCGGCACGTCCGCCGGACCCGTTAATTACCTCCTCCTGTGTCCAATCACAGTGGGAGCGGGTCACCGATGGTGCGCATGCCCCCAGACGGCGTGCACAAAATCACGTACAGGTACACGATTTCATGCAGGAGGGCCGCCCTCCCACAGTATATCAGCGTGGGACGGTCCAGAAGCGGTAACATTTCAGCTTTGAGCCAATAGTTTCTTCCATCCATCACACCTGCCACACCTACCATGAGGAAGCTTCTACCATTCCTTCTGGAACTCTATTTTATAGCAGAGACAGTGGGAGCGCCCTGAGGTAGATGGGGAAAAAGGCCAAGAGCCATAAACAGCAATTTTGCTGCCTGTGGTCCCAAAAGGTAGAAGTATCCAGTGGAAGACCACCTTTAACCACTTTCAGACCGGACCATTTTGCTGGCTTAAGGCCAGACCACTTTTTGACAACAGGCACTGCGTCACTTTAACTGACAATTGCGCGGTCGTGCAACGTGGCTCCCAAACAAAATTGACGTCTTTTTTTCCCCACAAATAGAGCTTTCTTTTGGTGGTATTTGATCACCCCTGCGGTTTTTATTTTTTGCGCTATAAACAAAAATAGAGTGACAATTTTGAAAAAAACGCATTATTATTTACTTTTTGTTATAATATCCTCCAAAAATATATAAAAAAAAAAACCTTTTTTTTCCTCAGTTTAGGCCGATACGTATTCTTCTACGTATTTTTGGTAAAAAAAAAAAAAAAAAAAAATCGCAATAAGCGATTGATTGGTTTGCACAAAATTTATAGCATTTACAAAATAGGGGACAGTTTTATGGCATTTTTATTAATTTTTTTTTTTTTTTACTAGTAATGGCGGCGATCAGCGATTTTTATTGTGACTGCAACATTATGGCGGACACATCGGACATTTTTAACACCATTGTCATTTATACAGCAATCAGTGCTATACAAATGCAATGATTCCTGTGTAAATGACACTGGCAGCGAAGGGGTTAACCAGGGGGTGGCAGTGTAGGGGTTAAGTGTGTCCTAGGGGTGTGTTTCTAACTGTGGGGGGCTGGACTGTGTGTTGGTGAACACTGATCTCTGCTCCAATCACAGGGAGCAGAGATCAGTGTCACTTGTTGCTAGGCAGAATGGGGAGATGCTGTTTACAACGGCATCTCTCCTTTCAGCCTCCCCGTGAGATGATCGCGGGTCTCCCCGCGGCCATGGAGTCCGCGGGACCCGCAACTGGACTCACAGGGGGTCCCGACTGGCACGCACGCGATGGCAGGGTGGCAATTTCAAATGGACATGGATTTTTTGGGGTGGGGGGGTGGTCTGTATACCATCTGTGTACAAAACACCTCCAGGTCGCCATATTGCATCTTACAAAAAATGACAGCGGCTGTAGATTAGAAGGGAATTTTTTTTTTTTGTGAACTCCCCCCCCCCCCCACGAAAGTGGTTTCATCCTTTAAGCACTCTACTCCTTAACACAAAGTTCTGGTCTGTGGGCAAAGCCTCGGTGTCATTAACCCTCCTTTGTACAACGAGGAGGCTGGAGTGCAACTGTAGCTGGTCGCGGCTTAGAGACCAGCTGTGAGGAACCGGTCGCAGCACTAGAGGGACTCTGCTGGAGCAAGGAAAGTATTACATCTTGGATCTCGTCTCTCTAGACTAAACAAGAATTTAACCCTTGCAGTGCAAGGGTCATTGCAAGGGTGGATTTTTTAAATTTTCCTGCAGTTGGGCTTTAAATGTAACTTGTAATGCTATAGTACACTAATCCTTAACAACAAGCATAGAAAATTATAATGGAAGAAGAACTCCGGAATGGAATAGGACCCCCCACTGGTCTACATGTGTGATTTCCTACAAAAAGCTTTCCAGCATCCCCCTCCCCCCACCCACCTTACACCAACACACTGAACAGCTGAGCTCCACCTGCTGCAATGTGTCATGGCAAGGCTGCAGGATTCCTCCAACCTCAGGCCTGGGCTCCAATATTATCACCTTCAGATGGTAGGGCCACCCATCAAGTCGGATCTCCTATGGGGAGCCTGAGGCGGTGAGACGTGGTCACCCAGGGTCTGTCAATTGAGCTTGCAACTGAGCTTCAAGTGCTGCTGCGATCTATGCAGAACAACAGTGTGCAGGCAGCAAGGCCCCGCTCTCTGTGAAGAGGGAGGCCCGCTCTCCAGGGGGAGTGAGGCCCGCTCTCCAGGGGGAGTGAGGCCCGCTCTCCAGGGGGAGTGAGGCCCGCTCTCCAGGGGGAGTGAGGCCCGCTCTCCAGGGGGAGTGAGGCCCGCTCTCCAGGGGGAGTGAGGCCCGCTCTCCAGGGGGAGTGAGGCCCGCTCTCCAGGGGGAGTGAGGCCCGCTCTCCAGGGGGAGTGAGGCCCGCTCTCCAGGGGGAGTGAGGCCCGCTCTCCAGGGGGAGTGAGGCCCGCTCTCCAGGGGGAGTGAGGCCCGCTCTCCAGGGGGAGTGAGGCCCGCTCTCCAGGGGCAGCAGCAACAGGTACCCATTGACTGTATGTTTGAGTGTGATGACAACTGCGTCTTACCATCTGAATGACCAGATCTAACCGTCACACAGCGAGGACCCCGCTCTCTCCAGGGGGGGGCAGCAGCGAGGACCCCGCTCTCTCTAGGGGGGGCAGCAGCGAGGACCCCGCTCTCTCTAGGGGGGGCAGCAGCGAGGACCCCGCTCTCTCCAGGGGGGGCAGCAGCGAGGACCCCGCTCTCTCCAGGGGGGGCAGCAGCGAGGACCCCGCTCTCTCCAGGGGGGGCAGCAGCGAGGACCCCGCTCTCTCCAGGGGGGGCAGCGAGGCCCCGCTCTCTCCAGGGGGGGGGCAGCGAGGCCCCCGCCCTCCAGGGGTGGCAGCAACAGATACCCATTGACTGTATGTTTGTGTGTGATGACTACTGCGTCTTACCATCTGAAGAGCGATGACCAGATCTAACCGTCTCACCGGCACACTTGCAGCCCTGTAGAGGAATGATCATCCTAACCCCTGCTGAATTATGGTGATTTCTCCATGTCTGAGTCATACAAAATCACCCTCACAGCATACAATAATAAATGGTAACAGCACACATCTGAGCACAAGCAGCTCTATCAGCAGTAAACATTGTCTGACGTGAAGACAAATGGCAGCGTGCTCCCAAGCAGGCGTACAGTGAATATTACGGAGCGCAGGACGACGACAATTCAACACTGCAAGCTCAACACACCAACCGCTCCCAATCTATTACACTGAGCATCATTGTCCACGTCAACCTATCCCCATCACTGTGACCGGTTTTGCCACAAAGGGAAGAAAATTTCTCCCTGATCTTATAAACCTCAGACATGAAATATGAACAAAGCATATCCCCCTATAGTGTGTACTCGTCTCAGTCCAGAGCACCAAGTGTCATTTCTGTCTTCTGCCTCCTTCCTCTGCTATCAGCATGAGCCACTTATGGTAAGTTTTGCTGACACCAAGAGAAAAATGGTGACAGGGGAGGGGCCTCCAGCAGATTGACAGCCTCAGCTGTGTTCCTGGGGATGTGTCTCTTTCTTCCAATCATCTCTCCTCACTGTATGCAACGTCAGCTCCCCACTCCCTGCTTTTCAGAGCTGAGAGACTTGGAACAGATGTAGGGAAAGAAGGCTGTAAATTAAAAGTTACAACTTATGTAGGAGGATTTGTTTCATCTCTGTGTATTACCTGAGGCCAGTCACGTCATTGGGTATATGCAGGGGCGGACTGACCACTCGGCACTGGCCGAGGGCCCCGGGCCACTATGGGGCCCAATCAGGGTTGCCAGCCTAAGTAAAACAAGGGACAGTATGGAAAAATGTGTGTTTTTTTTTTTACATCTGTCTCTGAAATGTCCCTTACCAACATCCTTTTGGTATAAAAATCACGAGATTATAGCTGCCCCACCTCTCCAGTACCTTCTCAGCCAATAGAAACATGTCTGTGTATACTGTATGATTGTATACTGTGTGGCCCCCATAATCTACTATTGCCTGGGCCCCCCCCCCCCATGAGTCTCTAGTCCCTTCCTCCTTATTGCGACTGTCTCTGGCCCATCCCATATATTCAATGCATTACATTTTTTTCAATCATGAAGGCTCAGCATCACATGTGGTCGTTCAAATTAAACTAGCACTGGAGATATTGGAAAATGCCCTCTATTATTATACAGGATTTATATAGCGCCGACAGTCTGCACATCGCTTTACAACAGTAGGGCAGACAGTACAATTACAATACAAGAAGAATCAGAGAGCCCTGCTCAATAGAGCTTACAGTCTAGGAGGGTTTAGTTTACATTCTCTTAGATTGTAAGCTCTAACGAGCAGGGTTCCTCTTGTGCATCATTTTTGAATTGTAACTGTACTGTCTGCCTATATGTTGTAAAGTGCTGCGCAAACTGTTGGCATTATATAAATCCTGTATAATAATAATTCACACTTGCACTACCAGAGGCTTTAAGGGCACTTTACCGCTGTTTGAGCGGCGCTTTTTTACGCCACTAGCAGTGTGCTTTTAACCCACCCCCCCCCCCCTTCAGAGGGGTTAAAAGCGCCCGCAAAGTACCCCTGCCTTTCCGCTTTGGCAGCGCTGCCCATTGATTTCAATGCGTAAAGCAGTTTAGGAGCGATGTACTCACCGCTCCCGCACTGCCCCAAAGATGCTGCTTGCGGGACTTTTTTTCTTGCCCTGCAAGCGCACCGCGCCCCAGTGTGAAAGCTCTCAGGCTTTCACACTGGGACTGCAGGTGAGGCGGCTTTCAGGCTCTTTACAGGTGCTAATTTTAGCGCTAAAATAAAAAAAAATGCCTGAAAAATGCCTCAGAGCTTCTAATCGGATCATGGACACACAGACACAGCTAAACTGACAGCACAAAGACCATGTACACCAGAGCGCTGTGCAAGAAACCCTCATTCCACACGCACTTAAAAAAGCACGTTGTGCGTCAACGTAATCCTAAAATGCAGTGTGTTTGTCTGCACCGGATTGCATGGAACCAAAGTAGCATGCAATCTGGTTACAGTGAGTTTTTAAAAGTAATGCATGCACTACTTTTGATGCAATTCTGTGCGATTTCAGCCTGCTCAAATGAATGGGCTGATAATCACACAGCACTGAATTGCACAGGAACGTGGAGTGCCTTCCTGTGCGATTCCAGTGTGAATCAGCACTAAATGCTGGTAAATGCTTAGCTGAAGGCTGCATTCACATTGGTGAATTAGGTCGGTGCAGATTGTAGCGGCAGGAGCGGCTAGGTGCGGCTGCTGGGCCCATTCACTATAATGACAGGTTGCTGGTGGCTGCAGGTATTTGCGGCTTTTACCTACGGTGATCACTGCTGGAGGCACACAAAGTACATCAAACAATGATGATCACTGCAGGTAAAAATCGCTGCCAGCGCAGAGAGCTATGAATATTCGCAGTCGAGCGGAACCGGTCATCATAGTGCACAGGACCGGAGGCCACACCTAGCCACTCAAAGCCGAAGCAGAAATCAGAAGATTCCTGCCGCTACAATTCGCATCTACCTAAATCACCAATGTGAATGTTGCCTAGGTGTCCAGTGCACCCCCTGTGCCTTTAAAGAGGAGGGGGGGTGCTGGGGGGCTCCTTCTAGGCCCACCTGCCCTCTGCCTATCCATTATAGTGCATGAGCTTCCAATGGGGAGACTCTCATAAATTTAGAGTTAGGACTACAGAAAATACCAGGGTGCGTTAACGGGGCTCTGTAGCTTAAGCATTTATATGCAAATGTGTGCAAAACCCCTATTTTTTACGCATATTGTTAGGAAAATTCTGCTAGTTAGCAGGCTGGTTGGCAAGTTGAGGCAGGAATTTCTCTGGGTTTGTTTTGAATGAAGCCTAAAACCTAACCCCAAATTTAGAGCGCTGAGAACTCTAAAATGGCAATGCTAATGGGGGGAGGGGGGGGGGTTATCAGGGGGCTAAACCAGGTGGGGTGGTGAGAAGAGGAAGAGGAAACACCACCACATCACCATCCATCAAATGCTCTCTGAAGAGCAATCCAAGTGCAGATCTCATTGGTAGTGTGGACGAGCCCCAGGAGTGTTGTGACCAAAGCTGTCCACAATACGCTACGCTGGCCCGGAATTGCAAAATAAATGTCAATCCGATCTTATCATTTCAAGGTTTTTTTTTTACATTCCAAAATTCCATTTGCTTTGGCAGCTGCTGCTGTGTTTGCACGGAGTCTGCTCCTCACCGACCTCACCTACTATGTAACATACATGTAACCCTTACCCATAAACGCTCCTTCAGTTTTTTTTGTTTTTGTTCAGTCACATTCCAACTGAATGTACAGGAGGTCGGGGTCACAACTACCACGTCTGACAACGTACTGTGACATGAACTGAGCACTAAAGTCAGAAACGCGTAGCAGGATTTAGTAGCAATGCACTCTATAGTACAGACCCCATACTTGGACTGCCACCAGCCGCACAACAGCGCCGCCTCTGGTTAACGTGAGAGGGGGTAGCAAAATCATGAGCATCCGGAGAGCCATACATCGCGAAAGTGAACAACGACATGCTGGAAACTGTGACAAGGAGCAGAAGCTGGTGAGAAGACATAGGAGGACAAACTGGGCTAGTGTACAAACAGGCAGGCCTCGCGATGGCACAATACACACGGGCACTCTATAACAGCATGGACCGCCCATGGAACCCGGGACACCGTGCAGAGATCCATGTGCGGTCAGCGGTCATCCTGCCTGTATGCCAAGCATGTGACAATGCCAGCCGACAAGTGAATTGACATGCTCCACATGTAGGGACAACACGCGTGCAAAAAAAAAAGAAAAAAGAAAACCACACACAAAACGTGTTGCTTGCCTTCTTGCAGGAGTACACATTGGTCTTCAGGACCCCCGACGTGCCGTATCCAGTGGGGGGCCCAGCTAATTTGATTGCGCTGGCCCCCGGCCGCTTCTTGTTAGCCAGTATGAAGGGATTCTCGTTGAAGAGGATGGACTGGCAGTCCACAAGCACCTCCTCCTCCTCCTCCTCTGGCTCCGCCTTACCGGGCGGGGTTCCAGACTCGCTGGGCACAGCCGCGGGGGCGGGCGCAACGGCCGGGTGTGGAGAGGAAACCGGGTGGGTGGAGAGGCAGGAGGGGCCATTGGCTATGACTGTCGGGACAGGATGGACAAGAGCCACGGGGACAGGAGAGTAGGAAGGGTCCATTTCCAGGGGGAGCTGAAAAGAGCAACAGAGGGGAGAGGAGAGCAAGCAAAGAAGAGGAGGAGGAATAGGAGAGGAAGAGGAGAGGAGACAAAAAATAATAAGGAAAGGAGGAAACAGAAGAGGAATCTGATCACATTTACTACACAACACAAACCGTGACCAACATTCAGACCCCACTCAATGAGGAACAATTATAAAATATATAGACAGACAGGAGACTGGGGACTTTTTTCAGCAACACACTTTCCAGAAAGTGTGCAGTATTATCTAAGGCCTCACTGACCTTTTAGGTGTTGGAGGAAGGCATAAGTGCACCGTCCAACCACATTGCTAGCAACCTGTAAAAAAAAAAAAATCTTTTGGAGGCGGAGCTGCCAGAACCACGGCTGGATGGTGCACCTCTCTTCCTCCTGCACCGGGCCTAAACATCCAGTGAACATGAGGCATGAAAATATTTATTAACAACCAAATGCTTCCCATTCATTGCAAAGTAAATCATTTTCAGAACTGGCCCTTATATTAAAAACAGCACAAAACTAAAAATTTTAGCAGGAAACCCGAGGTCCCGCTCCCACCTGCAAACAATGAAAACTGTGTGCCACAGAAAAAAAAAAAAAAAAAAAAAAAGGGAACACGGATGAATGCGATTATGGCTGCTGCAGTCCTTTAAAATGTGCCTAACCTGAGCGATGCCGCCGCAATGCCTTTTTTTTTCCCCCCCACATCATTTTGAATGGGTCTCCCTGCACTCCAAAACGCACCAAAGCAGCTCATGTACTACATTTTTTTGGCACTGAGCCAGTCGCTTTTTTGACGTTGCGCAGCAAAAATCGCGCCGCGTTTGGGGTACCATTAAGAAATAATCCCCGGCACCACGTCGGACACTAACGGGTACCCCTCACCGCTTGTCCTGGAAACTTCTCCTGCTACCACACCTCATCTGAAGTCCCGGAGTCTCCTTGGCCTTCTACTGCTGAACTGGAAATGTTAGTGAAGATTTTCTGGAGCACCCTCGTTTTAGAGAAGCGTCCTATTTCTTTATCGTACATCATGGGACATAGAGGCTCATAGTAATTATTAAGTGGGTTATATCTCACCTTCAGGTGCTGGACACTGGTGTATTCAATTAGACAGGAAGTTTCCTTCCTATATAACCCCTCCCCTACAGGGAATACCTCCGCCAGTGTCTAAGGTGTTAGGTCCTATATCTTCAGAGGCGGTCCTGTCACACGCATCGGAAAAATCGTGGCCATTTTTTAGGTGGGCAAAATCCATGTGGCTAAATTTCCTGCAGGTACAACAGACCATTTAAATGAATAGGCTGCTGTGTCTGTCTGCCCAAACGCACCCACACAGATGAGAACCTACACTTACTGTCATGAAGTCTGTGGTGGTTAAACCTCTTTTCCTCCAAATGCAAAGTGTACCCCTTTGTTGTGAACTTAACTAAATCAATCCTCATAAAACCCTGCATCCTCCCTCCCCCTTTCACAGTTTTTATACATATTTTTTTATGCGCCGCAAATTCTGATAGGCGTGACTGTGTCCCTCCTCCCGCGTGCGCAGCCCCAATATATACCGTCTTTGCTCACGCACCGGAAATTTCCTGCACATCCACAGATGTGAAAAAGGGGCTTTACCAGGAGCTAAAGGCCGGGCAGAGCCCTGAAGCACATTTGCGCCATAATGGCGGAGTCAGGAAAGGAGGGGGGAGGGTCTTGGGACAGGAGTTATATATATATATATATATATATATATATATATATATATATATATATATATATATATATATATATATAGGGAACACATTCTCCCTTAATTGCTACTGCTCAAAAAAAAGTAGTTCTTCGCCTATATCCTTTGTGTGAACTAGTGCGCAAAACCTAACTGAGAAGGTCTTAAGCAGCTCACAGATGATTTGAGTTTCTTTTCTTCCATCATTGGTGAAAGAAAAAGAAAAAAAAAAAATCGCTCGATTTTCCCATTAACACAGTCAGTGTTGCTTGGGGAATGACTCCCGCAGCGCTATTGTGTTCTGCCAGCAGGGGGAGCATAATCGCATGTAAAAAAGAAAGAAAAAAAAACTCAACAGGCTGGTTAAACCCATGTCGATCTATGGATCGACATGGGTACACAATCAGCCTGCCCATACATACATCGAAATTTCGATTCATGTTCGGCCGGATTAATAAAGGCTCCTACAGGGGTAAGATTCGATCTTACTCAAGGATAGGTTGTGCTTCTAAATGAACCCCGACAGCTAATTTATTGACAGCCATATTACCAATTCAGCCAACTCAGTTTCCAGTGAAGGCTGATGAGAAGAATTAGCGAAACAGATCTGCTATGACCGTTTTTTTACCCCCCCTTTAATAAATATAAAGTTTTGATAAAATGCCTTCTATGACCTCCATTCCTCCTTGCTCAGAACAGAATATACAGCGAGTACAGATCTGCATGTCCATGGATGGTTAGGAAGGATCACCAAAAAAGGAGTTCTAACTACATGAAAAAAAAAAATCCGTGTATGCCTAGAAAGCACTGGACGCATTTTTTTTCGAAGGTTTGTTGCACTTTGTAAGAATGAAATCCTTCTACACATGCTCACTTTCTGGCACTCAGAAAGAAGTCTTACTAACAGGACGCACTGGACTGTAAGAAGGGAAAGAGTCTGGGGTGCAGGAAGGCTGGTCACAGACAGACAGACACCAAGCAATGACAGGGAACCCCATGCCCCAGGTGAACATTGCGAGTACTCACAGTTTCTTGACCGCTCTTTGAGGTCCGAGGTGTGATCTGTCCTCTCTCCTCACACTATTTCTTCAGCAGGGCAGACACACATACAAGGGCTTCCAAAAATAGTGCGAGGGGGGAGGAGGAGAGCCTCTTGTGATTTGAAGGGTTTGGAATGGCAGCTGTGAGCCATGCGGCAGGAATAGAGCCTGACTACAGGAATGACACATTCCCAGAAAACCACCGCATTCTTCACCCCATCCCCCCACCTGCTCCAGGATGAAAAGGCTTGGAATCATCACTAACCCAACACCTGCGTGTATAAGAATAAAATTCCAAACTGCTAGCCAGAGACCAGCCAAGCTGCTGCAAGTATCACATTCCTGGCTACTGTTACCCCAACCACCACATTTCCTTCACCCCATCCCACACCTGCACCAGGAGGAAGGTCTGGCACATTCATGGGTCTTCACCCCATGCCACACCTGCACCAGGAGGAAGGTCTGGCACATTCATGGGTCTTCACCCCATCCCACACCTGCACCAGGAGGAAGGTCTGGCACATTCCTGGGTCTTCACCCCATCCCACTTCTGCACCAGGAGGAAGGTCTGGCACATTCCTGGGTCTTCACCCCATCCCACACCTGCACCAGGAGGAAGGTCTGGCACATTCATGGGTCTTCACCCCATCCCACACCTGCACCAGGAGGAAGGTCTGGCACATTCCTGGGTCTTCACCCCATCCCACACCTGCACAAGGAGGAAGGTCTGGCACATTACTGGGTCTTCACCCCATCCCACGCCTGCACCAGGAGGAAGGTCTGGCACATTCATGTGTCTTCACCCCATCCCACGCCTGCACCAGGAGGAAGGTCTGGCACATTCATGTGTCTTCACCCCATCCCACACCTGCACCAGGAGGAAGGTCTGGCATATTCATGGGTCTTCACCCCATCCCACACCTGCACCAGGAGGAAGGTCTGGCACATTCATGGGTCTTCACCCCATCCCACACCTGCACCAGGAGGAAGGTCTGGCATATTCATGGGTCTTCACCCCATCCCACACCTGCACCAGGAGGAAGGTCTGGCATATTCATGGGTCTTCACCCCATCCCACACCTGCACCAGGAGGAAGGTCTGGCACATTCAGCGGTCTTCACCTCATCCCACACCTGCACCAGGAGGAAGGTCTGGCACATTCATGGGTCTTCACCCCATCCCACGCCTGCACCAGGAGGAAGGTCTGGCACATTCAGCGGTCTTCACCTCATCCCACACCTGCACCAGGAGGAAGGTCTGGCACATTCATGGGTCTTTACCTCATCCCATACCTGCATCAGGAGGGAGGTTTGGAACATGATGGGCCTTCACCACATCCCACACCTGCACCAGGAGGAAGGTCTGGCACATCAATGTCCCTAACACTGTCAACTGAGGACCAAAATTTCTGGGGATGGACAAACTGCTAGGTGCTGTGCAGCAATACCAAACTCCTGGTGTCTGGCAAGGCTCCTTTTCAACACATTTTAGAATAATTCCAAATCTACACCCAGTTTTTGCTAGGAGAACTTTCACTTCTCAGTCCTCTAAACATACCAACAAAATCTTCAACAGTTTAATCTGACCCCCACCACTAGTCTTATCAAATTGGAGTAAATCATAGGACTAAATCTCTTAAACTCACCAGCGTTAGCCAACATTCCCCCTCTCTTGCATCATTTAACATTTGTACTTTCTCATCCTTCCATCAGTGACAAACCTTCATCCTATCCCATTGAGGCCCAACAAATGAGCAGCCTAAACGTCAGCCCAACAGGGAGCCAAACTTGTTCCATTAGCTGCATGAACATCAGCCCAACATGTAGCCAACTTTACTCCACTGGCTTCCTGATCAGCCTGACATGTAGCTAATTTTTCTCCATTGGCTTCCTGAACATCAGCCCGACATGTAACCAGCTCTGCTCCATTGGCTTCCTGAACATTAGCAATTGTGGAGTCAACCATTCTCCATTGGCTGTATAACATCAGCCCAACATGGGACTAACTCTGCTCCATTGACTTCTTGAATGTCAGCATAATAGCTAAGCCTGCTCCATCAGCTTCCTGAACGTCTGGGCCCCATGGAGCCAAGTCTACCTCATTGGCTTCCCAAACGCCAGTCCAACATGGAGCTAAACCTTGTCCATTGGCTGTATAACATCAGCCCAACAAGGGACTAGCTC
The DNA here is from genome assembly GCF_037356315.1 of Lithobates pipiens. Classification (NCBI taxonomy): domain Eukaryota; kingdom Metazoa; phylum Chordata; class Amphibia; order Anura; family Ranidae; genus Lithobates; species Lithobates pipiens. The sequence goes on along the minus strand of NW_027507764.1, from coordinate 581,438,099 downwards.
TGTTCCATTGGCTTCCTGAAAGTCTGCCCAACATGGAGCTAAGCCTGCTTCATTAGATTCCTGAATGTCCACCAAACATGGAGCAAAGCCTGTTCCATTGTCTTTCTGAATGTCCACCCAATATGAAGCTAAGCCTGCTCCATTGGCTTTGTGAATATCTGCCCAACATTGAACTAAGCCTGTTCCATTGGCTTTCTCAACGTCCACCCAATATGAAGCTAAGCCTGTTCCATTGGCTTCTCTAACGTCTGCCCAACATGGCGCTAAGCCAGCTTCCTGAACACCAGCCCAACATGGAGCTAACCTGACTCCATCAGCTGTCCAATCAGACCCTTTCTGCTTTGTACCAAGGCGTTAATTTGCCATGAGAGCCATGAGATACAATTGCCTAATCCCACTGTATGACAAGACCAAAATATTTGAGATTTAAAATCCTGCGGTCAGTTCTCACAAAAAAACTGAATACAGTCACTGTGCTAGGTCCAACAACTGCCCACAGCAGGCAAAAAAACAAAAAAAACTGTCCCCTTTACAAAATGTGACAACCCACCATATGCTGCAAACTCTTACACACTAACATAGCCAGGGGTGCAGGTCAGCACAGCTACTGACACCGGTCCTGATGGTTTTGCACCAAAACGCTGGTGCCTTTACCCACAGCAGAACATAAAGAGTTCTGCAATGTATTCTAATAGGGATCCCACATCCCCATCAAGGGTGAAAGCCAAGAACATACAGACAGGGCTGGGCCAATAGGGGTCTAAAAAAGGGCAGGACATAAAACCTATTTTGCTAAAATAGTCCACAGCTCATAATGGGGTATGCACTTTGGTCTTTCCCCCTTGGGCGCTCAAGATCCCTGTCCCAGCACTGCATACAGTTATAGGTATAATGGGATATGCAGCCTAGAGGGTGAAAGTACCACATGTCCCCAATGCAATACATCTAATCATTTAGCAATCACATAACCATTTTGCCTTTTAAGTGGAAGTAAACCCTCCTATTGTTTTCAGCCAAGGAAGCAGCCATCTTGGCCTCTATATAATCTACAACTGCCATGATGCTGCACATGTGATCAGTTATGACACCAACCAGATGGTTTGACAGTTTGGTCGAGAGCACAACCAATGGGAGAGTTACATTTCTGCCACGTGCTGGAAAGGTAACCGTTTTATGGATGTGTTTACTTCCACTTTAAGAGAACCTGCCAAATTTAAAAATCTTAGTGTACTTAATTGGTCAAAATGTCAATTTTCAGATACACCTCTCTCCAGAAAATTAGTAAGCTTTGGCTTAAGTCAGATGGTTGTTGGCCATTTTAGACCTCGTCATTGTGCTCCTAATTCTTCTCTCCCCTTCAACCATTGCAGAGAAATACTGCACTGATGTCAGGCAGTGGAAAAGATGAATGGCAGCTAAGAACTAGTGGAAGAGAGAATAGAGGAGAACAGAGATTCAAGGAGAATGAGCGCAGATCAACAAAAGCAGAGAGGCCTCTCAGTCAACCCCCACTTCAGGAGTTTCTCTGGAAAAGTGGAAGCGCCTAAAATATTAAATTTTAGCCCAATATATGAATGTAATGGGTCCTCTTTTATGACGCTTACATTTCAATTCCATAGATACAAACATACAAGACAGCGATCACATCAGCAAATATGTGGGACGACATCAATAAGTCAAGTGACCTCGCTGACTACACAATATGGCCAGCCACATGACCACAAATGACAACCAGAAAATAACGCTCAGAGACAAGTTACAGCAACCAATAAAAGCCAACATGACGGTCCAAATACAGGAGATAAACGGGACAAATGTGCACATTCCCAAGGAGACATGGAACAGTCCCAAGGAGACATGGAACAGTCAATTAACAAATCGTGATGCATTCAGCAACTGCTGACAGAGTGGGGGCTTATCAACAAGAAAGGAGACAATGAGTTTGCCAGATGACGTCTCGGCTGGCAACAGACATCCGATTGGTATTCATCATTTTTGTAACTAGAAATACAAGTATAGCCAGACCACATAGCGTATGGCCCGTCCACCTTTACACTCACTCTGTTCCCCTTGGGCAGACCGCTGCTGGGTAATGCTGCCAGTGTCTTGTAATCCATCATGATAGGTTCGGTAGATGATGTTGTGTAGCCCTGGAAAAATAAGACACAATAGTAAGTATCAGCAGTAGTAGAGAGATGAAAGAACTACAGAGTGACCAACAATCCTAGATAAAGAGGTCTGATAGGAAGCCACCCTAACCAGTTCCCACCCAGGCCAATTCTGACATCTCACCCCTACATGTAAAAATCTGCATGTTCTTGCTGGAAAATTACTCGGAACCCCTAAAATAAATAAATAAATATATATATATATATATATATATATATATATATATATATATATATACACATACATACACTGTATATCTCCAAGTGTGTGTATAATTTATATATATATATATATATATATATATATATATATATATATATATATATATATATATACATATACATATACATATACACTTTTTTTTTTAGCAGAGACCCTACAGAATAAAAAGGCAGTCGCAATTTTTTATGTCACACGGCATTTGCGCTGTGTTTTTTTTTTTTTTTGTAAAAAAATACACTTGATTGAATTTTAATGCAAAAAAACCCACAATATATAACCCAGTTTTTTGGTAAACTATAAAAACATGATGTTACTTCAAGTAAATGGCTACTTACACGCTTTACAATTGTGCACGCTCGTGGAATGGCGCCAAACATTGCTACTTAAAAAAACTCCATAAGCAACGCTTTTAAATGTTTACAGGTTACATTAGAGTTGATGCACATTTATAAGAGTTACAGAGGAGGTCTGAAGCTCGAATTATCGCTCTTGCTAGAACTTTCGCAGTGATACCTCGTATGTGTGGTGCAAACACAGTTTACATATGAAGGCTTGACCTAAGTATGCCTTCGCCTGTGGCCCTTTAAAAAAAAAATATTTTTAAATCTTTTTTTTATCACTTTTATTCCTATAGAATAAAAAGACAGTCGTTGCAATTTTTTATGTCACTCTTAATTTGCGCATTTTTTTTTTTTTAAACGCGGTTTTGTAAAAAATACACTTGAATTAATTTTAATGCAAAAAAGCACAATATATAAACCCAATTTTTTGGTAAACTATAAAAAGATGAGTTGATGCACATTTGTAAGAGTTACAGAGGTGGTCTGAAGCTCGAATTATTGCTCTCGCTAGAACGTTCGCAGTGATACCTCATATGTGTGGTGCAAACAGTTCACATATGAAGGTGTGACCCAAGTATGCTTTCTCCTGTGGAGCTTTAAAAAAATATTTTAATTTTTTTTATCATTTTTATTCCCATCACAAGAAATGTAAACATCCCTTGCAATTATTATTATACAGGAGTGACATATCGCTAACAGTTTGCAAAGCACTTTACGCTGTGATAGAAATAAGACATGACAGATCCTCTTTATGCAGTTTAATAACCCAAATCTCTCCTCTACTCTGGAAACCATGAGATAAAAAGAAAAAAAACAAAAAAACAAAAAAAAAAACATCCACATTGGTCTCTGCTTTCCAGGGGAAAAAAATGTCAGTGTGTACATCTGCCATCACCAGAAATGACGTCATGATGTCTCTTCTGGCCTATCAGGATCATAAGAGATAGCTGGAGACCGTCCAGTCTTCGGCCATCTCTGTAGTGCCCCGAAATGCCAACTTGATTGGATTTGAGGCTCTCCAATCACACTCGAGAGACTGGAGAGGAACCAATGGGTGTCCCCTCCTAATACATGTAAAAGCAATCCAGTATCTAACCAGCTGCTAGGATGGCTTTTATGCTAGAGGGAATCACTGGCTGAAAAGTGAGATATGTGGACGATACCTGTAGCTGCAGGAATCATCCAGAAACCTCCACATCAACAGGCGGGAAATGGTTAACCGGAGACCACAGAATATGACCTGAAAGTAATGAGCCTCATGTGTAAGTTACTTTTTCCAGGCACGGTATTCAAAGGAAGCGGCCTAAATATAGTAGTCACCTTAAGGGCTAGTTTATACTTCCTCCAAAACAAGGCTTTGGACAGGCTTTGTTAAAGCTCTCTTAACTCCAGTTAAAGCTCCCGTCACTAAATAAAATGGTTAGCTTACAGTCCCCGTTTACACCTTGCCTTTGCTTGGTGCTTTGATTAGGCTTTGGTGAGGCTTCAGTGGGGCTTCAAGTGAGCTTCGCCATAGACTTCAATGGAGGCTTTGAAGACGCTTTGAAGCACCACTAAAGCTACATGGGGTATCATTTTTGAAGCAAAGCAAAAGCAAGGTGTAAACAGGACTGTAAGCTAACCATTTTATTTGACGGAGAAACGCAGCGCAGGGCAGAGTTGGCAGACAGGATGTCACAGCACGCCATGCAGCAGCCAGCTGGCGTGAGCCACGGCTGTATCTCTTAGTTCAGAAGTATCTGCCTATCTGTGGTGCAACGTTTGTATCAAATTTTTAAATAAAGGAATCTCTTTTTATACAAACTTACTGACGATGGAGCTCCTTTTCTTCATCTTGTAACTCTCTGCAAGTCTCTGCCCCCCCTAACGGAAGTATAACGGATTGGATTGGAAGCCCAGACTGATTAGTGGAGGAGAGGATCTGGATGGATGGATGTCTGAAGGTGCCGTCCCTGCTCTAAGTGATCCCTCCCATCTATGCCGGTTTGATCTCCGTAAAAGAGATCCTACATTTTTGGTAAACGGCCACTTGGCATTTACTATTCCGTGGACATAGGGTGGGATTATGCAGTAAGCAGAAACTCGGGTGTTTATGTTCAATGATTTATTTCTATGTACTTTTTTGTCTCCTTTGTTGGACATTAATCTTAATCTATATAACAGTGTTGGACTAACCTAGGTGTAAACTCTTGTGTATAAATTCAACTTCGTTTTGTATCTTTTGAGCTTTGCACAAATTGTATCCTTTTTTGGTAGCGCATATATCCCTAATTTGCACAACCATTTTATTTAGTGATGGGAGCTTTGACTAGCATTCAGAGAGCTTCAAACAAAGCCTGTCCGAAGCCATGGGTTGAAGCAAGTGTAAACTAGCTGTTAAAGAGGAAGTAAACCCTGATGAGTTTACTTCCTCTTTCCTTCTCTGCAAAGGCAAAGCATAATGGACTACTATTTCTTGGACCTACAGGTAAGCCTTAATCTAGGCTTACCTGTAGGTCAAAGTGTGTTGTAAGGGTTTACAACCACTTTAATATGTGTTGAAGCCGAAGGAAGTGTAAATGAGCCCCAAAATCCTTTTCTTGGAAGTCCATTAAAGGGACAGAGGTATACTATTGGGTTATACTGCAGTCTACAGGAGGACTGGACTTTGACTGGATGCTGATCTGTAGAGGAGCACAGGATAACCCCTACTCTACTCAAAGTTTGTAGAAAGTATTAATAAGAGCACCATACAACAGAATGTGGGACTTCAATGGATTCCAAGAAAAGGATTTTACGGCGAGTACATTTTCTTTCACATGCAAGTCATATAATGTTGGGACATCCAAAAGCATTCCAATCTGAGCAACGTTACTAACATATCCCAACTCAAACAGAACTGAGGGCTGCCGGTGTTGTGTCGAACACTGTCCCCCGTCGGATAGTGTCCGCCCTGTACTGCGCTTGCGCAGTACGGAGGACAAGGAGACGCTGAAGGTCTCCGAAGATGAACGGCGCCTGCGCAACAAGTTCAGGTTCAAGCCCCACCATCCAAGTGTACTTAGAACTAGAATAAAAAATTGGTGAGCAAAGCGAGTCCGCAAGGGGCCCTGTTACTAAGTGCATACCGTATGTCCACTTGCATGGTGGGGCTTGAACCTGGACTCAGGGCAGAAGATACTAGCAAGTGCTCTGGCGCCGTTCATCTTCGGAGACTTTCGGAGTCTCCTTGTCCTCCGTACTGCACAAGCGCTGTGCCTGCGCAGTATGGTCGGACACTATCGGACACTATCCGATGGAGGGACAGTTTTTGGCAGAACACCAGCAACTCAAGGCTGCCTGCAGGACTAAGGGTCCTTTCACACGGGGCGGATTAGTGCTGATCTGCCCCGTGGATATCCGCTTGCTCAGCGGGGACCGCCGGAGCGATCCCCGCTGAGCAGGAAGATGACAGGTCCGTTTCTGCACAGTGCCGCTCTCCCCTATGGGAGATTGGGTGACGACGGACCGCAGTTTCTCTCGTCACCCGATCCGATGACGGATGGAAAAAATAGCTTTTTCCTCCATCACACTTTTTCGGATCGGAGCGGGTCAGATGTCAGCGCACATGTCACCGCTGAGATCCGGCGCTCCATAGAGCTCTATGGAGCATCCGTTCAGGTCCGCCTGAAAAGTTTTTCAGGTGGACCTGAACAGATGGTCCATGTGAAAGGGGCCTTAGGCACGAATCTGACACTGGATGAGGCCGAACACCCTGCCTGATAGAGCAAACCCATTAACAGACCTGGAGGAGGACATAGAAAAATCAACCCTATATCCAAGACAACCATGGTCACTAGTGTGAGGAGGATAACCACACATAGAAGACAGCACTGACACAAACCAAGAAACTGATCAGCCAGAAATGATTTTAATTGAGGCATGCTGGATTAGTGTGAGTGGTTATCCTGGGGTGGCAGATTTTTTATTTATTTTTTATTATTATTTAGTGCCCAATACTCCAGTAGGTGGCAGTATAAGAGCACAGGATGTGACTAAGAAATGTTTTTTACTTATTCTGTGCAAAGCAAAAGATGTGCAAGTGGTAAAATCAATCTTAAAAAAAAAAAAAAAAATATATATATATATATATATATATATATATATATATATATATATATATATATATATATATATATATATATATATATATATATATCTTGCAATTTTGCATTTTAGAATTAAATTGCACACGTCACATTTTACATTTTTGTAACACACGTTACTTTTTTGGCAACGTTTTAATTGTAGCATTAGAATTTTTTACCTCTGTCACACTAGACAGCTAAAGCAGTCTCTCAAACTTAACACAGATGAACCCTTGAGATACATTTTTATGTAATTTTTTAATACGGTAATGATGGTATTAGGTCAACGACGTGTAATGATTTTTTTGGTAATGTTGGAGAAAGTGGTGTAATTTTTGCTTTTCGGTAGTTTGATTTTCTGTTTTTCAATCAGTGTATTCTTCGTATTCTATTCTTATTCTTCGTAGCATTTTATTACGATGGTATGGTTTATTATAGTATTGTATTCATTTCTGGCCTTGTTTCTGTTCGTTATTGTGATTTTAGCATTGTCTTTGTTGAATGTTAGCATTAACATGAAGGTCAATAGAGATTAATGCCCCTTACATTTGTGGTCATTGGGAAGTTTCTGCGCCAGAATGAAAAGGATCATTGTTGTCAGTGGTTACTCATCAGAAATCAAGCAACCTCTGCAGAATCTTCAGCTTCCTCTACCACTTACCCTCTGCTCCCTGGGACACCAAACAACACCCACCTAACTGTCCCCAAACCACCCCCAACAAACCATTTTTTGCAGCTATTACCTTTTTGTACCACCCCCTCCCTGTAGAATGTAAGCTCTATGAGCCGGGCCCTCCTGTACTTTTTGTATTGTACTGTAATTGTGTTGTTCCCTCTATACACTGTTAAGTGCTGCGTAAACTGTTGGCGCTATATAACTCGTGTATAATAATAATAACAACACTGGGGAGAATCTCTACGTGCCACTTAAAACTCCTCCCCCTTCAGTACCTAGTGCGTAAAACATGTCACGACCAAAGCTGTACAATAAAACAACCCTTTCCTAAGGCATAGTACTAGTTTGTTTCCTTCAACCAGTAAGTTGATCGAGAAAAGAAAACTGATTTTGACAGGTACCCGCTCCCCACTTCCGTTCCAAGTGCCGCAGCGGTCAGAAACTGAAGTTCTCCTCCCTCCCTCCTGCAGTGTTCTGGGACACTGACAGGTACCAGAAGACTGCATTCACGATGCGCAGTAGGCATCCAGCTGTGAAGTCACAAGCTGTCACTGCCGGGTGCCCATATTGAAGACGTCTGCGCCACTGAGGGAGGACAGAGGGTGAAGACGGCTGGGCTGAGTGCACCGCTGGATCATGGGACAAGTGGGTGGCTGTTTTATAAAAGCTTTTATTTTTTCCCATAGGTGACTGAAACTCCACTTTAAAGTGGAGTTCTTAAAAAATAAAAATAAATTAAAAGTCAGCAGCTACAAATACAGCACACTTACCTGTCCCAGGGTCCATTGATGAGGGTGAAGAAAGCCCAGCTCGTCTCACCCTCCTCTCTGCGGCCTCCTCTTTGCACTGAAACTGTGGGCGCCCGGCTGTGGCTTCACAGCCGGGCACCCAACGTGCATGCGCAAGCCGCGCACTGCGACTGGCCAGGCAATCTGGGACCTGTGACGTGTCCTAGATTGCTGAGAGGGAGGGGGGAGAGGCGATTTCCCCTTCCGGTGCGCCAGGAGGAAGTGGGAGCTGGGACCCTATGAAAAGAGGGTATCACCCTCCCCAAAAACGACATGCTAAATGTGGCATGTCAGGGGGTCACCTCCCTTAAAGCGGAAGTTCCATTTCTGGGTGGAACAACGCTTTAAAGAGGAGCTGCACCTAAAAAAAAAATATTAAAAGCCAGCAGCTACTAATATTGCAGCTGCTGACTTTTAATAATATCACACTTACCTGTCCCAGGTTCCAGCGATGTCGGCGGCAGATAACAAGCGATCGCTCGTCTCGCTGCAGCCACCGCCGCCATCCTCTGTCAGGGAATCGGGAAGTGAAGCATGAGGGCTTCACTGCCCGGTTCCCTACTGCGCGAGTTGCGCTGCGCTTCTCTTATGGTCCCCCGCTGTGTCTCTGGGAACTGTGTGTTTCCCAGAACACAACGGGGGGGGGGGGGGGGGGGCGGAGCCATGTGGGGGTGGGCGGAGCCATGCTGCGGTCTGGCCGGAAGTGGGTGCAGATACCTGGATTATCCAGGTAACTGCACCCCCCTCCCCCCCGAAAGGTGCCGATTGTGGCACCGGAGGGGGGGAGGGATAATACTAGCGGAACTTCCCCTTTAGGGTGAAGAACCGCTTTAAGCCCAAAATCACACCAAATGCGGCTTTAAAAACACGCTACTTCAGCGCAATTTCAAAGCCACTGCTAAGTGCAATTTCATGTGTGGCTTTCCGACATCTGTGCGAATTCCAGCAGATGTCAATGCAAGTCGCACACGAAAATTGCAAAAAAAAAAAAAAAAAAAAAGGTGCAGGAATCTTTTCAAAAGTCAGAGCTGCACTGATATTAACGGTTTCATAGCCAGAAATAGGGGGACGACTTGTCATGTGATCTGTTAAATATGCGATTTTTGCACCGGTGTTAATTTGTGTAATTTAAAACCAAGGAATAGAAGAGATTCATAGTAAAGACTGGTGAAAATGATTGTATGTAAGGCCCCTTTCACACTGAGGCAGTTTTCAGGTGCTACAGCGCTAAAAATAGCGCCTGAAACAAACTGGCCCCTTTTCACTCCAGTGTGAAAGCCGGAGGGCTTTCACACTGGAGCGGTGCGCTGGCAGGACGGTGAAAAAAGTCCTTCTAGCCGCATCTTTGAAACGGTGTATTCACCGCTTCTACCCATTGAAATCAATGGGGCAGCGCGGCTATATCGCCGGCAAAGCGGCGCTTTGCGGGCGGTTTTAACCCTTTTACCTCATACCGCTGCTAAGACGGTAAATCGGTGCCCGCACCACCCCAGTGTGAAAGGGGCCTTAATGTTGGAGAAGAAGGACTTAACATGTTTAACCCTTTCGTGACTAAGCCTATTTTTGGAATTTAGTGTTTACAAGTTAAAATCCATATTTTTGCTAGAAAATTACTTGAAACCCCCAAACATTATATATATATATTTAGCAGAGACTCTAGAGAATAAAACGGCGATTGTTGCAATATTTTATGTCACACGGTATTTGCGCAGTGGTGTTTTAAACGTAACTTTTTGGGAAAAGGGACACTTTCATGGATAAAAAAAAAACAGTAAAATTAGCCCAATTTTTTTGCGTAATGTGAAAGATAATGTTACGCCGAGTAAATAGATACCAAACATGTCACATTTTATAATTGCGCGCACTTGTAGATTGACGACAAAGTACAGTACCTAAAAATCTCAATAGGCGACGCTTTAAAAATTTTTTACGGTTACCAGGTTAGCGTTACAGAGGAGGTCTAGTGCTAGAATTATTGCTCTCGCTCTGACGATCGTGGCGATACCTCACATGTGTGATTTGAACACCGTTTACACACGCGGGCACGACATCCGTATGCGTTTTCTTTGCTTCGCGAGCTCGCGGGGACGGCGGGCGCTTTAAAAAAAAATTTTCTATTTTTTTATTTCTTTTATTTTAAAATGACTAAATTGTTTTTAAAAAATAAATAAAAAATTGATCACTTTTATTGCTGTCACAAGGAATGTAAACATCCCTGGTGACAGTAATAGGTGGTGACAGGTCCTCTTTATGGAGGGATCAGGGGTCTAAAAGACCCATCCCCCCCCCTTTACACTTCAATGTATTCAGATCGCCGAAAACTGCGATTCTGAATACCGGATATTTTTTTAAAACCGGCGCCATTGGCAGCCGAGTAAACGGGAAGTGACGTCATGACGTCGCTTCCGTGTTTACGATGAGGAGACTGGAACTAAGCCGATTACGGCGTCATTCCAGTTCCTCCCCAGCAGCCGGAGGCGTCGGATCACTAATCGGTGCTCCCGATCGAGCGGGAGCACCAGTAACAGCCGCATCGGTTGTTATGCCTGAATAGCCAATCGCCTGCTGCAAAAAACTGTACCGGGATGATGCCTGCAGGTGCGGGCATCATCCAGGTATACCCCCCGGAAGCCGAGTACGCATATCTGTGTACGCTCGGCGGGAAAGGGTTAAAAAGCGAAACAACATTAGAAAAACTGTTTTACATGGTTACATAGTAGGTAAGGTTGAATAAAGACAATAGTGTCAGTGTCTATAATCATTTCCCATATCCCTGTATGTTGGGTTCTTTAAGATGCACGTCCAAGAGTCTTTTAAAAATATCAATACTCCCTGCTGACACCACCAATTGTGGAAGAGAGATCCACATACTTATTGCCCTGACAGTGAAAAACCCCTGCGCAGCTTTAGGTTAAACTTCTTCTCCTCCAATCTCATTGTGTGGCTCCGTGTCCTGAGACCCCCCCCCCCCCCCCCGTTTCCCAGAGACTGAAAGTGGCTGTATACCAGCACAAAACAAAACCTTATTATAGGCTTACCTGTCCGTAAAAGTCACCTACAGGGGGTAAACAACAACTTGAATAGCTTTTTTTTTCCTGCTGGGATCACCATTAAGGTATTTGTAAATCACCATCATATCCCCTCTGAAGTGTCTCTTCTTCAGCGAGAACAAAATTTAGTGCCTGTTGTCGTTCCTCGCAATTGAGGTCCTCGTATTCATTTTGTTGCCCTTCTTTGGGCTCTCTACAGCTCCAGCACATCCCTTCTGAGGACTGGTGGCCAGAACTGGATGGAATACTTCAGATGTGGCCTAACCAGAGTTTTACGCATCTTGAATTATAGCTCTATAACACATTGAAAGTGGTTGTAAACCCTTACAACACACTTTGACCTACAGGTAAGCCTAGATTAAGGCTTACCTGTAGGTCCAAGAAATATCTCCTAAACCGTGTTGCCGAAAGACAGGCACCACTGAGCGCGGCACCGTCAACGGTGAATATGGCACGCATGGCAGCTCCTGTGCGCATGCACGGGAGTGACGTCATTGCGGCTTCGCCGAATGACAGCAGCGAGACCCACCGAGAAGATGGATGCGCCGGACTACAGGGGACAGCGGTGACATCGCTGGCTCCAGTGTCAGGTAAGTGACACATAATGGGCTACTATGCAATGTATAGTAGTCCATTATGCTTTACCTTTGCAGGGAATGAAAGAGGAAGTAAACTCATCAGGGTTTACTTCCTCTTTAATGAATGTGTGTTGCTACAGTGTGCTGAGGTGCCAGTCCAAATGAATGGAGCTGCCACACATTACTGCAGTGCCAAGATATCAATGATATCAATCAATACTGATTATATTGTCTGGAGCTTTGGTTCTGTAACGGACAGGAAGGTAAATTCCCCTACAGAGTCTATAATGCCGGGTATTACAGACGGACAGGTCTCTCACCTTAGCTTCCTCTTCGAGGAGCCGCGTAGCCTCCTCGCGCTCCCTGCGCATTTTCTCCTTGACAGAGACAGGACAGTCAGAGCGAGCCACAGGAGCCGAAGCCATGCACAGGGCAGGAGCAGAGGGGAAAAAGAAACGGAGCACAAGAAAGTAAGACGACATGCAGGTCATTGCATGCTGACAGATCATTGGCTGGAGAAGGGAAGTGAGGGATTGGAAGGCTCAAATTAAAATAAAAAGCATAAAGCAACCCAACCACAGGAGGATTTACAGGGAAGGGAAATCATAGGATGGAGCTGAGGACGACAGATGGAAATGGGCAGACTGGCAGGAATGAGCGGATGGAGGAGGTTTTAGTGTACAGAAGACTGGGGAGCTGGAAGAGGATCAGCAAAGAGAAATGAGAAACATTGTGTGAGCTGAAAACAATGGAGACAATGAGGCAGAAAAGAAAGGGACAAGGGCAAGGCCACTCCAAGCATAGAATCACTTTTGGTTGGAGTGACCCTAATTTATGATCATTGATCAGGCATAGACAGACAATCCAACGGTGATTTTATTAGTTCAAGTGTATCTAAAGCCCAAACTTTTTTTGGTTAGTTTTGGATGGTAGGGTTAGAACCCTAGTAAAGTTTTGTATTGCTATCTGCAGTGTATGCATCCTGCTATTTTCATGAGACTGAAATTTCGAGTTGTCACTGTAACAGGAATAGAGGGAAACTTGTTCAGGCGATAGCCAAGAGGAGGTTTTCCCTCACCTCACATTTTAACATCCCTTTATTGTTGACGGGAAGTAAAGGGAAATCTCCCCAACAGAAGACAGATGGCAAAAATAAATGAAAAAATAAAAGAACAAGGGTTTTAAAGTGGAATTCTGGCTATACACCTACAGTGGGGAAAATAATTGATTCCCAGCAGATTTTGTAAGTTTGCCCACTTAAAGACATGAAGGGTCTATAATTGTTATCATAGGTGTATTTTAAATGATAGACACAGAATATCAACCAAAAAATCCAGAAAAAATAAATTATATAAACTGAGCTGCAGTTCAGTGAGTAAAATAAGTATTCGATCCCCAAGCAAAACATGACTTAGAACTTGGTGGAGAAACCCTTGTTGGGAAGCATGGAGGTCAGACTTTTTTTTGTAGTCGGTGACCAGGTTTGCACACATCTCAGGAGGGGTTTTGGTCCACTCTTCTTTACAGATCTTCTCGAAATCCTTAAGGTTTCTTGGCTGTCGCTTGGCCAAAGTTTCAGCTCCCTCCATAAATTTTCTATAGGATTAAGGTCTGGAGACTGGCTAGGCCACTCCATAACCTTAATGTGCTTTTTCTTGAGCCACATCTTTTGTTACCTTGGCAGTATGTTTTGGGTCATTGTCATGCTGGAAGACCCATCCACGACCCATCTTCAGTGTTCTGGCTGAGGGAAGAAGGTTTTTATCCAAGATTTTACAATACATGGCCCCGTCTATTGGCGACTCAATGCGGGAAAGTCTGTCTGTACCTTTAGCAGAGAAACAGCCTCAAAGTGTAATGTTTCCACCTCTGTGCTTGTCGGTAGGGATGGCGTAAGAACGCCATCCCTACCGACAAGCACAGAGGTGGAAACATTACACTTTGAGGCTGTTTCTCTGCTAAAGGTACAGACAGACTTTCCCGCATTGAGTCGCCAATAGACGGGGCCATAGTCAGCATTTTTCTTCCTCCAAAACACAGTGAGTGTAGTTAATGCCAAAGTGCTCAATTTTGGTCTCATCTGACCACAGCACTTTCTCCCAATCCTTCTCTGATTCATTTTAATGTTCAGTGGTGGCAAACTTCAGACCTGTACATGTGCCTTCTTGAGGGTGCTGCAGGATTATAATCCATGGTGGCGTATTATGGTAACAGTGGTTCGGTTGGCGACTGTGGTCCCAACTGCCTTGAGATCGCTCACAAGCTCCTCCCATGTAGTTCTTGGCTGATCACTCACTTTTCTCATGACCATCTTCACCCCATGAAGGGAAAATATTTCATGGAGCTCCAGACCGAGGACGATTTATGGTTATTTTAAATTTCTTCCCATTACGAATAATTGCTCCAACAGTTGTCTCCTTCTCACCAAGCTTCCTGCTGATGGTCTTGTAGCCCATTCCAGCCTTGTGCAGGTCTGAAATCTTGACCCCGACGTCCTTTTACAGCTCTTTGGTCTTGCCCATGATGGTGAGGTTTGAATAGATGAAAGATTCTGTGGACAGGTATCTTTTATACGCATGAGTTGTCATTAGGAGCACCTTCTTACAATGACGGGACTAATCTGTGCACCACATGAGCACCTACTGTAGGCAGTCTGTGAGAGCCAGAATTATTATTGGTTGGTAGGGGATCAAATAATTCTTTTGCTCACTGAACTGCAACTCAATTTATAACATTTGTATTGTGTGTTTTTTCTGTATTTTGGTTGATATTCTGTCTCTATCATTTAAAATACACCAAAAATTATAGACGCTTAATTTCTTTGAAAGTGGGCAAACGAAAAAAAAAATCTGCAGGGAATCGAATAATTATTTTCCCCACTGTAACAAGCCTCAAAATTGTTCCTTGCCCCCTCATAACCTAGGTAAGAAAGATGTAAATACTCACAGATTTTCAGGCCGCTCTAGCCCAGTCATATGATCCAGCTCCCCTGTATCAGCCAGCACGGCTTCAGGGGAGAGAAGAGAGAGCGCTGACAATGGATGAGCCATTTAAGCCTATATGAGTGACAGTACAGCTCCAGGCTTTACTAGCTCCATTGTCAGAGTGGAGGATAGTCAGAATAGGTGTTAGGAGAAAACCGTTTTAAAATCTGAGTTCCAGGCTTTTTCTTTGCTTATTAAAAGTCAGCAACTACAAAAAAGTTTAGCTATAGACTTTTAATAAACAGACACCTACCTGTTTCACGGTCCAGCGATACAGCCGCATGGAGCCCTGCTCCTCTCCATTGAATCTGTGGGCACCAGGTCGTGACAGCTTGCAGCTTCATGGCCAGGAGGGCGCTGCGCTCTCCCAGTGGACAGGCAATCTTCTGGGACCTGTCACATGTCCCAGAAGATTTCAGAGAGGAAGGGGACGCCTAGGGGGAAGAGGAGTCGTCTATGTGGCCCGTAGGTGGAAGGCGGAAGTGGGACAGGAAGTCCCTCTTTAAAGTAGGCACCCACTCCCCCCTCCTCCCCACAAAAAAAAAAAAAAAAAGGGGGGCGAGGAGTGCTTAAAGTGGAAGTTGCACTTTTGGGTGGAACTCCCCTTTAAGGCTAGTTATGTGTATAGCAAGAATTACACTTTAACCATTTTCTTCTCTATCTGAAAAAAAAAAAAAAAAAAAAATAGTTTTGGCTTTAGATCTACTTTGAGAAATGGACAATTAACAGGAAGGTTGCAGAAAGGCTAGTGCTGTGAATGGCTGGAAATGTCTTTAGAGAAAAGAAATATAAAATATTTTGTATGCCTCTAAAACGCGCAGTGACACAACAAACGTCATGTTATGGTGGATGAGAGTGCTGTTGTACTATATACACATACAAATCTACTGATGGAAGGGAAGGCCACATAAATGACGGACAGGGTACGAGGTGAAAGAGCGCTCACCACTTTCTCCATGTCCTCTTTTTCCCACTTCACCTCCCGAACCACCTCCACCTCCTGCTAGAGAGGAGCACAAAGTCACCACTGGTCCCCTTCCTGAGGCACAGGCCACCCACAGAACCCGCTTGCTTTACAGCCTACCTTCTGCAATCGCTCAACCTCTTCCGGACTCATATCACGATCGATGGACGAAATACTCTCCATGCTGTTCTTTCTTCCAAGGCCGGACGCGAATGGATTGGCGATCACGCCAGGAGAAGCCTATGGAGATAAGAAGGGCAGAGTTCAGCCGCCTTGTGTTACTGGCTGCACAAAAGTGCAAATGTGTGTGTTTTTTTTTTTTAATGGATCCCCCCTTCCCCTTATAAAGAAAAAAAATATTCACAAATTCTACTTACCTTAAGTCCAGCGCCGACAGTCCTCGTCGGGCAAAACGGCACTGGCTGCGTTTCTACCCATTTCACATAGGGGGCGTGTCGTCACACAGGATTGGCTCACAGGACTCTAGGATTGAGTGCCACTCTAATTTACGGCTTTGTAAAAAGGAAAATTTCAAGAAACTTCCCCTGTCAGTTTTCCGTCACATTAGGAGACCCACCAAATTTTGTTATGAAAGTGACGTTTTCTCACGGCCATCTTGGTACACCCCGTAGTCGTCCACAATAAGGATACAGTGAAAAGGCGGTCTAACGACATTCGCCGACCCATCGCAGTTTGCTACGGAAGTGACGATCCGTCTCCACCATCTTGCTACACCCCACACTCGACATGTTGTTACGCCCACCAAAGTTTTTCATTTTACACGTATTTATAAGAGTAAAGTGAGTTTATGTAGTGAAATATAGGGCTTAGAACTCCATCTGACTAGTTAGATGTTGAATTTTAAAAGCAGCGGCATCCCTGCTAATCTCACAGAAATTCGCTGCTTTTAAAATTCAACATCTAACCGGTCAGAGTTCTAACTACTGTATTTGACTATATAAACGCAGTTTACTGTTATAAATACGTGAAAGGATTCAACACGGTTTCCTGCTCCTAGAATTTGAAGATGGCTTTTTCACATTTATGTGGGCGTTATTCTCAGTGGACTGGTGTATATTGATTTATTCACTTTTTGATTTTCAATCAGTTATCTTGTGCACTTTATGGACTGAACATACACATTATATATATATATATATATATATATATATATATATATATATATATATATATATATATATATATATATATATATATCTATATATCTATATATCTCTATATATATATCTATATCTATCTATATATCTATATCTATATATCTATATCTATATTTTTCCCCATCTTAGTTTTCCCCAATTTTTTAAAGAGGAAGTAAACCCTTACAAACCACTTTGGCCTACAGGTAAGCCTAGATTAAGGCTTACCTGTAGGTCCAAGAAATATCTCCTAAACCTATATGGTTTAGGAGATATTTGCCCGAAAACGGGCACCGCTGTCTACGGCGCATGCGCCGTAGACAGCGGCGCGCAGGCGCACTAAACGCGGCAGTTCCAAGAATGGAGCTGCCGCATTTGTCGACTCCCGTGCGCATGCGCGGGAGTGACGTCATCGCGGCTTTGACGAATGACAGCGGCGGAGCTGCGAGACGCCACTCCCGTGCGCATGCGCGGGAGTGACGTCATCGCGGCTTCGCCGCTGTCATTCGGCGGAGCTGCGAGACGCCACAAGCAAGATGGATGCGGCGGACTACAGGGGACAGCGGCGACTTCGCTGGCTCCTGTGTCAGGTAAGTGACACATAATGGGCTACTATGCGATGCATAGTAGTCCATTATGCTTTACCTTTGCAGGGAAAAAAAAAAGAGGAAATAAACTCATCAGGGTTTACTTCCTCTTTAATGTTTACTTTTATAATTCACGGACATAATCTTTTTAGATCTCAATAATTAGTTTAATTGTAGATCTATATACATTTTTGATCCTTATTATAATTTTTCACTACTGTTAGGATACATCTAGGATTCATTTATACGATTTGAACGATAGGTGGTTTATATATGTAATTTTTGATTCTATATTCTTAGGATTTATGTGGGTAGCGCGATTCTAATTTTTTCCAATTCCTGTATTAATGTTATACTTGAGAATTGCAGCTCCCAATTGAATGGTTGGGAATAAGTTCTCCAGCTATTTATTTTTTCTTAGCGCAGTTTCTTTCACCCTTTTCCACATTGTATGAATAGGTTGCCTGTGTCCTGAACTGAACAATTAAAGAGCAGCTCCACTTTTGTTGAGGGGAACAAAAAAAACAAAAAACAAACAAACACAACAACATTCACTTCTGGGTAATCAATGTACATTGCAGGGATTTTTAATAAAGTTTATTGCAGATTCCTACCTTTTTTCATTAGGAAGTGGTTTGTCTGTGTCCATGTGTAAAGTAAATAGGAGTGATAATTATTATTAGGAACAATTGTCTGAGTTCTTTAAGGACCCTCAGATGCAAGCCATCTGGTCCCGGTGACTTATATATGTTAAAGCGGGATTCCACCCTAAAGTGGAACCTCCGCTGATCGGATCCCTCCCCCCCTCCGGTGTCACAATTGACACCTTTCAGGGGGGAGGGGGGTGGAGATACCTGTCAAAGACAGGTATTTACACCCACTTCCGGGCATAGACTCCCGTGGGAGTCTACGCCATTTCCTGCCCTGCCGCGCTGTCTGCTGGGACACACACGGGTCCCAGTGACAGCGCGGAGATTTCCTATTGCGCGACGCGACTCGCGCATGCCCAGTAGGGAACCGGGAAGCGAAGCAGATTCGCTTCACTTCCTGATTCCCTCACCTAGAATGGTGACGGCAGCAGCCGAGAGCCGAGCGATCGATCAGCCTCGGCTGCCGGCATCGCTGAAACCCGGGACAGGTGAGTGTCCATTTATTAAAAGTAGTATTTATAGCTGCTGGCTTTTAATTTTTTTTTTTTTGGTGGAATCCCTCTTTAAGTTCTTCAAGTCTATTTCTGTTTCTGTCTTCTGTTAGCCATGAGGGTACATTTTGTGACGTTTAACATTACGGTCTTGTTTACTGCATTTGCATTTTACAGAAAATTACAGTGTTGCAGATTGTAAAGGAAACATTCAATTACAATGTGACTTGTGTAGCAATTGTGTACACTATATTCATTTTTTTCCCCCATTTGCATTCCCCCCCCCCCCCATGAAAGTGGAGTTACCTTTTAAGATTTTGAAGATAACTGCTTACGGCACACAGTGTGTGGAAAAAAATAAACTTCATCTAGTTGGAATGTACATCTACTTCAAGTAACCCGGAACCCACCTGGCTAGTCTAGATGTCACTTTAAGATCCCAAACAGAAGGTTGGGAATGAGTGAGTAAAGCGGCGCAAGCCAATTAGGCAGACATCTCACCTCAATTGAGTTAGTGGAGACCGGATCGAAGCCATCGCAGACAAGAACAAGGAGCGTGTCGCCTACACCACGCAGCGCCTGGACTGCCTCTGTGTGTGTCATCCCCAGCAGGCTTTGCTGATTCACCTCCAAAATACGCATGCCAACCTTCAGACGCCCATCTCGAGCTGCTGCTCCGGAGGAACTGACCTGCAGGAAAAATGGAATTAGATAGAGACACTTGCAAGATCCTTTTCTGCAATTGAAAGTACAGCAGAGAAAACCTAAAACTACACAGAGCATTATTGGGGTGGGGGGGCACTTTGTTTACCCCTTCAATACACCCCACTCCAAAACAGAAGAGATAGATAAGGTCATTAACTACTTTAATACCAGGCACTTTACCCCCTTCCTGCCCAGGCCAATTTTCAGCGCCATCGCACTTTGAATGACAATCGCGCTGGCATGCAAGACTGTACCCATATGAAATTTGTATTATTTTTTTTCCCACAAATAGAGCTTTCTTTTGGTGGAATATACACTTAGAATAAATTGCATATTGGATTATCCCTGAAGAAGGAGTATATGATACTCTGAAACATGTAGGAAACATCGAATGCATAGGATCATTCATTATATGTTCATATTTTGATTGCAAATGTTTCTAGGATTCTTCGGAAATATTATGCACTTGAAAAAGAAAATGATTTGCACAGATATTTCTAAATATATGTTTGTATGAGTATTAGGTCACTGTTTTTGATATTTGTTCAATAAAAAATTTGATACTTTTTTTTTTACTACAGTTTATGTCTCACAGTCTATGCCTATAAAGTCCCGCCCCCAACCCAAGGGGAAATTGTGTACTACGAGATAGATCTATATTCTAATATATATATGAAAATTGATCAATCTCATTTCTTTAGCACCAAAAATGCCAGGACAGTACGAATACTCCCCAAATTACCCTTTTTGGAAAGTAGACAGAGATATTTGGTAAGAGGCATGGAAAGTTTTCTGAAGTTGTAATTATTTTGTCAATTCTTTTGAATTTTTATTTTTTTTCTACATACTGTCACAAGTGCAGTACAGCGTCATCATATAACTGGTGTGGTGGTTATCGGGATCACTGACTGGTGACAGTACGAAAAATAACAAAAACAAACAAAAAATAAATAAAAAAAGCTTTTTTCCAATTTTTTTTCTTTCCTTTTTTTTTTAACACTGACCAAAGCAATATAATCTTACCATAGTAACATGTACAATTTTTTTTTATTTTTTATTTTTTTATACACATTATGATTGCTTATAGCAGTGAAGCATTTTATTCAATGAAATCAATTCATTTGTTTTGTTGTGGTTAGCTGTGATTGGCCACAGCTACTCACATGGTACAAATTGGCTGTGATTGGCCCTGTCTGTACCATGCAATCACTGTGGTCAATGACAGCTAACACCACAATTATACACAATGAATCGCATGAAGGTAAGCCATCCATTTACAATTGTTATGTGATCTGATGCAAATGTGGCAATCTGATCACATGGTACCAGCAGCGAGCCGGTGCACTGATCAGTGACAGATTGGTCACCTAGCAGGAAAAGCTGCTTCCTGATAGGGTAAAGATCCAAACTAGATAGATATAGGCTGAGTCAGAAAGTGCTGGTTTTCAATACATCTCTATAAAATATAAAAACGGCACTTACCTTGGAGATGAAGACTCCCTCATCGGTTGGATCGAGGGGGTTTCCAGGGTGACCCTTGGCTCCACCACGAATACTGATCCCCAACTTCTCACCTGGTGTTTTCACAATGCAGATTTCCTGCAGAACAGAAGATTGGTCATTTACACACGCACAGCATCCGCTTCCAAGACAACTAAGAAGCAATGAGCCAACAAATGCAAGTTCTATAGAACGTCTCATATGCATCATGTGCCCTGCTTGCAGCACACAACTGCAATGGTGTACAGAGCATAAAAGTTCAGCCTGTCTGGAGTCTATAATATGAGAGATGAAAAGAGGATTCATCGCGGCATTTTGTAGCACAGAAAACGTTTACCTTCTGTTTTTATCACCTGACCTCTGGATGGTTTTACACCCTTCATGACCAGGGCAATTTTTTTCTGTTCAGCCCTGAGCTACTTTAAATGGCTATGGAACTCTGTACCTAAATGAAATTGATTTTTTTTTTCCAAACAAAGAGCTTTATTTTGGTGGTATTTGATCACCACCGGGTTTGTTTTTTTTTTTTGTTTTTTTTGTATAAAATGAAAAAAAGATCAAAAATATTGAAAAAAATCCACAATATTTTCGGTTATAAAACATATCCAGTAAAAAAAAAAAAAACATCTAATTTCTTCATAAATGTAGGCCAAAATGTATATATAAAATAAAAAAAAATCACAATAAGTTTATATTAATTGGCTTGTGTAAAAGCTGTAGTGTCTACCAACGATGGTATATATACTGAAATGTATGCAGCTATGACGCTATACTGTAATGGTGGTAATCAGCGACGTATAGTGGAACTCTGATAGGGTGGTGGGCAATCTGGCTCTGACAGACATTGGCTGGGAGGGTCACTGACATCGCCAGTGACACCAATACAGTGATCAGTGACGCTATTATACACTGTCAATGTATTAATAACACTGGCTGGGAAGGGGGTAAAATCTAAGGGCAACCAAAGGGTTAAAGAGGAAGTAAAGGCAAAAAAAAAACACCACACACCCTGTAAGGCAAAGGCATAATGAGCTAGTATGCATAGCTCGACGTACACACCTCGACGTACAGGTATGTTGTGGTGCCTGCCTGTGTTGAGTGGGTCGGCAAGAGGTTAAGGCTGGGTACCACAGCAGACACCTGTGCGAGGGCCACGTTTTCCCATTCCATGCATCCCTGTGCAGGCAGTCCCATTCATGTCAATTGGGACAAAGCAGCTGCTCATGTCAAATTAGGAGCAGTGGCCGTGTCTGTGCAGCTGCTGCTCCCAAATGACATGAATGGGACTGCCTGCACATGGATGCACACAACTGTCCATCCCTGTGTGGGTAAACGTGGCCCTCGCATGGGTGTATTGCTATGGTATTGCCTGTGTGAACAAGGCCCAATGTCAGAATCTATTTAATTGAAGCACTTATACAACGTAGAGATATTCCTTCATAAGTAGCGATTGCCTGAATAGCAACAAGTGATTTTTGATTTTATTTTATTTGGTGTCAAATAAGTGGTTCTAAAGGCTCAACGTTTTTTACTATCATGCATTCCATGCATAATTGTAAAAAAAAAAGTCTGTGTACATTCCAGCCCTCTCTGGGGACTCTCCCTTCATTTTCCAAAGTTTAAAACATTCCACAAAAGACTATTATCAACGAGTAACGATGTTGACTGCAAGGAAAAAAAAAAGATGAAGTAAGCGATGTTTAGCGGCATCTCTCCGTGTAATTGCAGTGTCTGATTAAGGTGGTACCTGCATCCCGGTGGGCGGAGGGTCTCTCCTCACCAGCAGCCGCAGCTCCTTGTCTGGGGTGAGAAGGGCCTTCACAGCTTCCTGGTGGGTGGCATTTCTCAGATCCATTCCAGCCGACTCTAAAATCCGGTCACCCACCCTGAGCCCGCTTCGAGCGGCCACTCCGCGAGGGATCACCTGCCAGGCACAGAGGACAAGAGGGTCACAAGGCTGCAAGGAGGGGACCAGCTGCTGCTCAATTAAACACTTTTGGGATAAATGGTGGCAAGTGCCATTCATGTGAGAATAATTCAAACATTCAAAAAATGTACATGGTAGACAAGGGATTAAAGCAAGCTTACAGCTGCTGATCGCTTTCTTGTGGCTCTAAATATATGATTTATGTGCTTGATTAGCTGCACTGGAGGGCAGGGGAGACATTAGGGGTCTATTAGATCCTTGTCCTCTCCCATAAGGAGTACCTGACCAATGCTATCACAAGGGGGGATGTTGGCCCCCTTGTGGTAGCACTAAAAAGTTAGAATTTAAAAAAAAAAAAAAGTGTTAAAAAGGACAAATTTTATTAAAAAATATATATATAAAATATTATATATATATATATACATATATATACACACACACATATACATACACACAGTGCCTTGCGAAAGTATTCGGCCCCCTTGAACTTTTCAACCTTTTGCCACATTTCAGGCTTCAAACAAAGATATAAAATTTTTATTTTTTGTGAAGAATCACCAACAAGTGGGACACAATTGTGAAGTGGAACGAAATCTATTGGATAATTTAAACTTTTTTAGCAAATAAAAAACTGAGAAGTGGTGCGTGCAAAATTATTCGGCCCCTTTACTTTCAGTGCAGCAAACTCACTCCAGAAGTTCAGCGAGGATCTCTGAATGATCCAATGTTGTCCTAAATAACTGATGGTGATAAATAGAATCCATCTGTGTGTAATCAAGTCTCTGTATAAATGCACCTGCTCTGTGATAGTCTCAGGGTTCTGTTGAAAGCACAGAGAGCATCATGAAGACCAAGGAACACACCAGGCAGGTCCGTAATACTGTTGTGGAGAAGTTTAAAGCCGCATTTGGATACAAAAAGATTTCCCAAACTTTAAACATCCCAAGGAGCACTGTGCAAGCGATCATTTTGAAATGGAAGGAGTATCAGACCACTGCAAATCTACCAAGACCTGGCCGTCCCTCTAAACTTTCAGCTCAGACAAGGAGAAGACTGATCAGAGATGCAGCCAAGAGGCCCATGATCACTCTGGATGAACTGCCGAGAACTACAGCTGAGGTGGGAGAGTCTGTCCATAGGACAACAATCAGTCGTACACTGCACAAATCTGCCCTTTATGGAAGAGTGGCAAGAAGAAAGCCATTTCTCAAAGATATCCATAAAAAGTCTCGTCTAAAGTTTGCCACAAGCCACCTGGGAGACGCACCAAACATGTGGAAGAAGGTGCTCTGGTCAGATGAAACCAAAATCCAACTTTTTGCCCACAATGCAAAACGATATGTTTGGCGTAAAAGCAACACAGCTCATCACCCTCAACACACCATCCCCACTGTCACACATGGTGGTGGCAGCATCATGGTTTGGGCCTGCTTTTCTTCAGCAGGGACAGGGAAGATGGTTAAAATTGAGGGGAAGATGGATGCAGCCAAATACAGGACCATTCTGGATGAAATCCTGTTGGAGTCTGCAAAAGACCTGAAACTGGGACGGAGATTTATCTTCCAACAAGACAATGATCCCAAACATACAGCAAAATCTACAAAGGATTGGTTCACAAATAAACGTATCCAGGTGTTAGAATGGCCAAGTCAAAGTCCAGACCTGAATCCAATCGAGAATCTGTGGAAAGAGCTGAAAACTGCTGTTCACAAACGCTCTCCATCCAACCTCACTGAGCTCCAGCTGTTTTGCAACACAGCTCATCACCCTCAACACACCATCCCCACTGTCACACATGGTGGTGGCAGCATCATGGTTTGGGCCTGCTTTTCTTCAGCAGGGACAGGGAAGATGGTTAAAATTGAGGGGAAGATGGATGCAGCCAAATACAGGACCATTCTGGATGAAATCCTGTTGGAGTCTGCAAAAGACCTGAAACTGGGACGGAGATTTATCTTCCAACAAGACAATGATCCCAAACATACAGCAAAATCTACAAAGGATTGGTTCACAAATAAACGTATCCAGGTGTTAGAATGGCCAAGTCAAAGTCCAGACCTGAATCCAATCGAGAATCTGTGGAAAGAGCTGAAAACTGCTGTTCACAAACGCTCTCCATCCAACCTCACTGAGCTCCAGCTGTTTTGCAAGGAAGAATGGGCAAGAATTTCAGTCTCTCGATGTGCAAAACTGATAGAGACACCCCAAGCGACTTGCAGCTGTAATCGCAGCAAAAGGTGGTTCTACAAAGTATTAACGCAAGGGGGCCGAATAATTTTGCACGCCCCACTTTTCATTTTTTTATTAGTTAAAAAAGTTTAAAAAATCCAATAGATTTCGTTCCACTTCACAATTGTGTCCCACTTGTTGGTGATTCTTCACAAAAAATAAACATTTTATATCTTTATGTTTGAAGCCTGAAATGTGGCAAAAGGTTGAAAAGTTCAAGGGGGCCGAATACTTTCGCAAGGCACTGCATTAAAAAAAAAAAAAAAAACACAACAAAACTGCAAAACAAAGGCATAATGAGCTAGTATGCAAAAAAATGCAGATTTTATCCTGTGCAAAATATGAAAAAAACTACCCCAGTAGGAAAGTGGTTAGAAACTATTTTGAGCCCCCAAAAATGTTTAAGTAGCATCAGCAGAGGCGCCCAAAAGTGAAGGAGCTGCTGAGAAGTGGATTCCTCATGGATTCAATATTTATTGCTCATAGAATAATATAAAACACAGTCAACGCATTTTGTGGCACGCTAGCCACTTCCCCAGGATAGTCCAGTGATGGCGAACCTTGGCACCCCAGATGTTTTGCAACTACATTTCCCATGATGCTCATGCACCTCTGCAGTGTGGGTGAGCATCATGGGAAATGTAGTTCCAAAACATCTGGGGTGCCAAGGTTCTCCATCACTGGTATAGTCCATTAAAAAAAAACTTTAAACAGCTGTCTTTGCTGTTAGTGTGCTGGAAAGGCACGTTCTTGCCTGTGGGGTGTTTAAATAAAGGCGGCGTGCGTGTCAGTGAGGAAGAGAACTTGCAGTGATTTGCGTTTACTTAAAGACCGCTCACTGCTGACAACCCCAGAATCCTGCGACCACAGAGCGCAGGATCATCCGGATCACCCCACTGAGCATCGAGCGAGACCTCCCTCTGCACAGCAACAGTCCTATCTCCTGCAGTCTTTCACTTCAGATTATCTGATCCCCCATTAGGGGGGTTCACAAACCTTGTAGATGCGAGTACATCATTGCATTTGACCTTCCCCTTTCTAGATTTCATCCAACTACCTGCTAAACTACTACACCAGGGATATGCAATTAGTGGACCTCCAGCTGTTGCAAAACTACAAGTCCCATCATGCCTCTGCCTCTGGGTGTTATGCTTGTGGCTGTCAGAGTCCTGCTATGCCTCATGGGACTTGTAGTTCTGCAACAGCTGGAGGTCCGCTAATTGCATATCCCTGTACTACACCATAAGGAACTCTCCCACCGCCTCTGACTTTTTTTCTCACCATCTTTGGAGGCACCCTAGTTATCCAAACCTAGAGCAAGTTTTATTTTAACTAAATGCAACCTATCAACTTTTTTTTTTTTGTTTTACTTATAGTGTTGGAAAGAGGTGAAGGGTTACAGATTCAGGCTTTTATTGCTGTGTAAACATATTGGAGAGATTTTCCCTCACTTCCATCCCCAGTTTGGGGGGGGGGGGGGTTGACAAAGACAAGAAGCACGGGGACACAAGATTTGGTCAGAGGTTGTGCTTTACTGTTCCACGTGTCCTCCTTAACATTGCAGCCGCTCACCTTGGAGATGAAGACGCCCGGTTCTCGTACCCCAAACGGGTGGCTGGAGTGGTCACTGCCCCCTACTATACTCAGACCCAGGGGACCCCCAGCCTTCATCAGGATGACTTCCTGCAGAAAAGACAAAAACATGACGAGGTAAAGATCATTTCGATTTCCACAAATTGCATCCCGTTTATTGAAACCATTGAAGTGTCCATTCACTGTAAAATATCAAAAATGATATTCAGAAAGATGTCAATGAGCTGAAGGAGCTGCAAACTTCTTATATCTCAGATATCCCATCAAAATTTTTACATTACATTTTAACGCTTGCACCGGGAGAAGGGAGACTCCCATGACCAGGGCAGACAAATTGCTCAAGTGAGATGGAAATTGGCGATTCAGTCGTGGCACAACCAAAACGTTCATGTTTAATGGAGAGAATGTTTATGAATCCAATCATCACTCATTGTATTCCACGTGTACATCCAGCCAAAAAAAGAGACAACTACACTCACCAGCCACTTTATTAGGTACACCTAGATAGTAGCGGGTTGGACCCCCTGTTGCCTTGAGACCTACCTTCATTCTCAGTGGCATATATACAACAAGGTGTTGGAAACGTTCCTCGGAGATTTTGCTCCATAGAGACATGACAGCATCACACAGTTGTTGCAGATCTGTCGGCTGCACATCCATGATGCCAATCTTTCATTCCACCACATCCCCAAGGCTCTCTATTGGATGAGATGTGGTGAGTGTGGAGGCCATTGGAGGACAGGGACCTCATTGTCCAGTGGTGAGATGATTGGAGCTTTGGGGGATTATCCTGCTGGAAGGAGCCATCAGAAGATTGGGGCACTGTAGTCATAAAGAGATGGACATGGTCAGCAAAAATTATAGCCTAATTTTCCTGTTCTTAGCTGACAGGAGTGACACCCGGTGTGGTCTTCTGCTGCTGTAGCCCATCTGCTACAAGGTTCGACGTGTTGTGTGTTCAGAGATGGTATTTTGCATACCTTGGGTGTAACGAGTGGTTATTTAAGTTACTGTTGCCTTTCTATCATCTGGAACCAGTTTGCCCCATTCTCCTCTGAACTCAACAAGGCATTTTCCTCCACACAACCGCCGCTTACTGGAGTTTTTATCTTTTTTCAGACCATTCTCTGTAAAGCAGTGGTCATCAACCCTGTCCTCAGGGCCCACTAACAGGCCAGTATTTATGTATTACCTTGGGGGAGATGCAAACTAGAATACTGCAATCACTGATATCACCTGCAATGTATTTCAGTTATCTTGGAAACCTGGCCTGTTAGTGGGCCCTGAGGACAGGGGTTGATGACCACTGCTGTAAACCCCAGAGATAGTTGTGTGCGAAAATCCCAGTAGATCAGCAGTTTCAGAAATACTCAGACCAGTGTCTGGCACCAACAACCATGCCACGTTCACAGTCACTTAAAGTGGTTGTTAAGCCGCTTTCACATCTTCATACCATCCCCTCCGTGTTCTAATCCCGCGTCAGCGATTTATAAAAATAAGAAAAAAGACTGCTATACATCATTTCAGAGCTCTTTTCAGCGATATCACATGATCAGCTGACTCTCTTCTCTCCCCGTCTTATAGATGCTGTGGGCGGGGCCGGGATTGCCCCGCTGACATCACTTGGGAGATGAAAGGAGCGAGAGAGACAGCCGGTCATGAGATCGCTGAGAAGAGCTGTGAAATGAGTTCTAGCACTTTTTTTTTATTATAAAATCACTCTCACAGGCAGGATTAGAACACAGAGGGGATGGTATGAAGATGTGAAACTTATTTGAGAAGCAGGGTTTGAGGGGGTAGGCACTGCCACAAGCTGAAGGGGGGGGGGGCACAGAGGAGACATATAGCAGACTGCAGATGACGGAGGCACATATGGATGACTCCGGTGTCAGCTCAGCAGCCCTGATATATTGGAGTCAGTGTACGGGGGGGGGGGGGGGGTATATAACCAGGCAGGATCAGCCAGGTGTTACAGGGGGCCAAATGGCACAGCACTGTGCTGTATAAAATGCTTTAACCACTCCAGCCCTGGAAGATTTTACCCCCTTCCTGACCAAAGCACTTTTTGCGATTCAGCACTGCGTCGCTTGAACTGACAATTGCGTGGTCGTGCGACATTGTACCCAAACAAAATTGACAATCTTTTTTTTTTATATTTTTTGCGCTATAAACAACAACAAAAAAAAAAGTGTCAATTTTGAAAACAAAACAATATTTTTTTTACTTTTTGCTATAATAAAAATCCCCCCAAAAATACATAAAAAAACAATTTTTTTCCCTCAGTTTAGGTTGATATGTATTATTCTACATATTTTTGGTAACAAAAAAACCCTGCAATAAGCGTATATTGATTGGTTTGCGCAAAAAATTTATAGCGTCTAGAAAATAGGGGATTTTTTATGGCTTTTTTTTTTATTATTAGTAATGGTGGCGATTGGCGTTTTTTTATCGTGACTGCAACATTATGGCGGACACATCGGGCACTTTTGACACTATTTTGGGACCATTGTCATTTATACAGCGATCAGTGCAATAAAAATGCACTGATTACTGTGTAAATTACACTGGCAGGGAAGAGGTTAACCACTAGGGGGTGATCAAGGGGGTTAAGTGTGTCCTAGGGAGTGATTCTAACTGTGGGGGGGCTTCCACTGATATTACAGCGATCATTGCTCCCGATGACTGTCATTACACAAGGCAGAACGGGGAACTGCCTTGTTTACAAAGGCATAGCCCCATTCTACCTCTCCACACCGCAATCACGGGCCGCAGAAGAACATAAGAGTTGCCTGGACCCGCACACATGCCCAAAAGGCGGCAAATTTAAAGGGACGTACCTGTACACCCATTTGTCTGCCTGTGCCATTCTGCCGACGTACATCTGCGTGCGGCAGTCGGCAAGCAGTTAAAGGAACAGGATTTTTTTGTTTTTTTGGGTTAAACGCTTTAAATCCCCTTTCTTCCCCATTCTGATGCTCGGTTTGAACTTTAGCAAGTCGTCTTCACCACATCTAGATACCTAAATGCACTGAGTTGCTGCCACCCGATTGGCTGATTAGCAATTTGTGTTACCAAGAAAATGAACGGGTGTACCTAATAAAGTGGCAGGAGAGTGTATATGTTGTCTTCCCAGGTTCCCCCCCTTCCCCCCTCATCAACGTGATAATAAAATTATTAAAAACCTTTCCGTTAACATTATGTGCCTTATATTAGACGCAGTGACATCATCACTGGGTCTCTGTGCTTTTCTATGCAATGCAAGCAGAACATAGCTGGCGGGAGGAGCCGACAGGGTGTTGCACATAACCACCTAACATCATCATAGCACCCCGTCTCTGTACTCCTTACAAGAGCCCTCAGCCCGGATGCAAGCAGTGTGCTGGCTCTTAGGAGGAGTTATGCTAATAATAAAATGAGCTAAAACAAAAGTAAAATAAGGAATAATTACTTCATGGGTAGCAGGGCCGGTGCTACCACTAGGCAAACTAGGCAGCCGCCTAGGGCGCACTGCTGCCTAGGGGCGCCTGGCCACTGGTTTCCCTTCACGTCTGCATACTCTGCAGGCTGCAGCATGTAACTAACTCAGTCTGACCGGTAGCGTAATTAGAGCTGCAGCGCACAGCACTGGAGCCAGCACAAGAGGAAGAAGAGCCAATGCTTCCTGTATAGTGGCGCCTTCTGTCACATGGGCAGATGGGGTGGAGTCAATGGGGGCGGCAAAATTAGGTTTCGCCTAGAGTGTCAAAAATTCTTGCACCAGCGCTGATGGGTGGGTATCAGTCTGGAGGAGCGGGTGTTCTAAGGGAGGATTCATTTGTATGTAGACCACCCCATGCTGAGCTTCCATGATTAAAATCTAAAAAAAAACAAAAGGGGTGGGGCCAGGGACAGACGGTGCTAGATCACGGGGTGTCAAACTGGCAGTCCCCCAGCTGTTGCAGAACTACAAGTCCCAACATGCCTCTTGCCTGTGGGAATCATGCTTGTAATGGTCAGCCTTGCAAAGCATCCTGGGGACAAGGACATGGAGAAGGGATGTCACGGCTCCAGGAGCGCACATGCAGGATGTAAACTGTCTCTACGGCTGGGAAACCACAGGTGTCGGCTATTACCACTAGCAACAGACGAAAAACAAGCTCTGGACTGCCGCACTCTTCAGAAGACCACTTTCTTTTATTGGAAAATCACATCACAGCTCAACAAACACAGCGAGCAAGGAAAAATTGCTGATGTTTCGCACTAGCTGTAGTGTTTATTCAACCATCATGAATAAGCTAGTGCGAAACGTCAACAATTTTTCCTTGTTCGCTGTATTTGTTGAGCTGTGATGTGATTTTCCAATAAAAGAAAATGGTCTTCTGAAGAGTGCGGCAGTCCAGAGCTTGTTTTTCGTCAGTGACAAGGACAAGGAGGCAGACCCAGTATCATAAAAGTACAAACTGTAACTTTGCTCTTGAGGATTACTGAGGCAGGGTGCTGTGATCTTTTTAGGAAGTCATGTACAGCCCTCCCCCCCCCCCCCGCCTGCCCCTCCCACCAGCCATTGCATAGAGAACCACAGAGATCCAGTGATGACATCACTGTGTCTAAAATAAGGTTAGCTTATTACATACTTCATAATAACAAACTCAAGAGAAGAATACCCTCATAACCATGACTGCAGCAGGTTTGCAGAACCGGGGAAGTCCAGCAGATGGCAACAATCATTTGTTTATAGAGAAAGGGATATCACCGCTCCAGGCAGGTCAGACTGAAGTGAACCTCTCCTCTAGTTTGGAAGCCACGGTTGCTGGCAATGCATATAGCAATGAAATTTGAGAAAAATTATGGACAGCCGCACTCCAAAAAATAGCCTTGATTCGCCAAAAGGAATCAAAAAAATACATGACACGGCAGAACGGACAGAAGAGCTGACGCGTTTCACAATATCAAACAGTGCTTAATCATTGCTATGTGTGCAATGCGTCAGTTCTTCTGTGGTATGTATTTTTTTATACCTTTTGACGAATAAAGGCTATTTTTTTTTTTTTTTTGGGAGTACGGCTGTCAGGAATTTTTCTCAAATTTCATTCGTTTATGTAAGGGGTCGGGCAACCTCGGCTCTCCAGCTGTTTTGAAACTACAAGTCCCATGAGACACTGCAAGACCCTGACCATCACAGGTATGGACTCTTAGAGGCATGATGGGATTTGTAGTTTCACCACAGCTGGAGGGCCGAGGTTGCCTGCTCTTGGTATAGGTCTCCAACTTCCAGAAAACACAGTTTTGGGTGGAGTGACCCCCTCCATTAGAATGTAGGGCACTTACCTCTATGGGATACTCGTCTTCCATCTTGTTACTGCTGTGATTCCTGGGTGAGGTCAGGTCTTCCTCTCCCTCTCCATTCTCGCTCTCTGCAGGAGGTGGCGGTGAGCGCGGCCGAGCTCTGTGAAGGGAAGGCGATGCTCTCGGGTCTGCCGGTGCCCCCGGTTGGACGGGTTCTCTCTCCACCAGTAGAGTGATGGTTGGGGAAGTGCTGGTAAGCAGTGCTACTGCCTGATCATGCCTGGCTTCTGTCATGTCTACGCCATTAATCTGGAACAATGTGCAGAGCATCAGCAATGCCATCCCATAACCCCCACCCCCTCCCTACACGCCCCGCCCAGGATGGTGGCCACCATTAACGAGTGACCGGAGGAGGGCTTTAATTCCTCTGCAAGGACCAGGAAAGACCATACGTATATTCTAATGT
Organism: Lithobates pipiens; assembly: GCF_037356315.1. Classification (NCBI taxonomy): domain Eukaryota; kingdom Metazoa; phylum Chordata; class Amphibia; order Anura; family Ranidae; genus Lithobates; species Lithobates pipiens. The sequence continues at coordinate 581,405,651 of NW_027507764.1, read as the reverse complement.
TTATTGTACTATATAAAACATACGAGGAGTGAATGGTAAGTCTTAGGAAGGTTCTAGGATTAAGATGGCAATATCCTAAAGGCTTCAATAGAAGTTCTATTAAAGCTTATGTAAGCCCAAGAACAAAAATTGAATAAATTGCAACTGAAAAGTCCTTAGATATGGAGGCTGCGTTCGTTTTCTATTTTTCTGCAAATCCAACATCAAGAATTTTACATCCAGACAGAGAAGGATAGCAGAAAACTTTAATTGTTAATCAAATAATTACAAAAGGTTTGGATGCTGCATATATTCTTCTAAGATAGTGGTCTCCACACTGGCCCTGAGAGCCAGATGGGACCCTCTGCTTGCCTTCATTAGGCCGATGGGGCGCATAACCCCCCCCCAACAGAAACCATCGATGGGGGACCGTTCCCTCCACAGATACCACAGGCGCATTTCCCACAGACCACAGGGCCATTTGCCACTCCCACAGACCACAGGGCCATTTGCCACTCCCACAGACCACAGGGCCATTTGCCACTCCCACAGACCACAGGGCCATTTGCCACTCCCACAGACCACAGGGCCATTTGCCACTCCCACAGACCACAGGGCCATTTGCCACTCCCACAGACCACAGGGCCATTTGCCACTCCCACAGGGCCATTTCCCACTCCCACAGACCACAGGGCCATTTGCCACTCCCACAGGGCCATTTCCCACTCCCACAGACCACAGGGCCATTTCCCACTCCCACAGACCACAGGGGCATTTTCTACTCCCACAGTGCCAAGCCCTGCACATCACCCAGTTTAATATTAATTTTCCTTTTTTGATAGAACTTAAATGAAATGTCACAACAACTGTCATTTCCTTAACATCTATTCACTAAAGTGGTGGTTGGATGCAGCACTTTCAGTCACAACCAGCAGCACTGAAAGGAAGTATCGCATACGATACTTTTTCAACCGCAAATAAAGCAATGGACCCCATGGGAATCAAGGCAAATTGCCTTGCGTTTGCATTGGGACTGTTCTGGGAAACGCTACCCAACGAGTTCCCAAATACAAATGGTGTGAATTGGCCCGGAGTATTGTCATTCTAGGGCAAGAATGCTCTACTGGCGGGATCACCAGGTGGAAAAAAAACCCCCAAAAAAAACTGAAAGAATAATGCAACCATCAGATCCAAGTACTGGTAAGCTGCAATATGTGGCAGGTTACTTGGGTTTAGATATTAGTGTATCAGAACAATCTCAATACCTAGAATTTAAATTTCACCCAGATCGAAATAAAATGTAAAAAAAAAAAAATATAAATATAAATATATATATATATATATATATATATATATATATATATATATATATATATATATATATATAAATAAAATGATATATATATATATATATATATATGTATAAATAAATAAAATGATATATATATATATTTATAGTATGCTGATAACTTCATTAGATTTAGAGGAGAGTTGTCAGAACACTTCAGGATGCATTTGGTAAATATTGGAGTGATCACCTAGTCTGTGCTGATTAGTGCAGGTTATGAGCAGTGTGGAGGTATAGAGCACACAGAAGCCAGCGCTGACCGGGCAGTATACACTCTTACCACCGGCCGTTGAACGGGCAACTCATGCTGTTACCCAAGACGGCAAAAAAAGCAAAAGAAAAAAGGCGAGCGAATCCCTCCACCAGAAGAGAGACAGAACCAGGACAAGAAGAGGAGAGGCCAGAGGGAAGATTAGAGAGTAGTACAGAAAAAGAAAAGGATGGCAGACGAGCTTGGGGGAAAAACCAAAAATGGTTAGCAGGATCACAGCAGGCAAACAAACACCACAGAAATCACATTTCCTACCTGCAGACCAAACATCTGCGCCCTCCGCTCTTTGGGGTTGATTTACTAAAATTAGAGTGCGCAAAATCTGCTTCAAGTTTTTTTTTTTGTCAAAGCTTAAATTAAACAAAGCTGAAGTTAGAAGCCGATTGGCTCCCATGCAGAGCTGCGCCAGATTTTGAACTCTCCAGTTTTAGTAAATCAGCCCCATTATGTTTTATCTTTGAAAACAAAAGGTTTACTTTCATGAAGACCCAGCATCAGATATAGATTTAGTAAAGCATGCTAAAAGCTGGGTATACACTGTCAGAATTTCCTTTGATGTCTTTTCGATATAAGAACGTTCCTACGTTTTTCGAAATCATTAGAAGGGGTCAAATCAATGGTTTATTTTTGACTGCAGTGACAAAAGATTTCAAAAGGAGCAGGATGGAAATTTTTTTCTTGAATATATGAGTTTCCAAGGGCTCATTTACACTTACTTGGACTTTAAGACATATTAAAGTGCCTGCCACTTCAACATACTTTTCCGATACGTTTTTTATGCTTCCGTGATGCTTTTTCAAGCTTTAACCGCTTGCTTACTGGGCACTTAAACCCCCCCCCCCTCCAATGCAGAGCAATTTTCAGCTTTCAGCGCTGGCGCACTTTGAATGACAATTTGCGCGGTCATACAACACTGTACCCAAATTACATTTTTATCATTTTTGTTCCCCCAAATAGAGCTTTCTTTTGGTTGTATTTGATCACATGCGCAATTTTTTTGTTTGTTTTAAAATTTTATAACGGGTAATTTTTGTCTGTCATTGATGTACGCTGATGAGGCGGCACTGATGGGCACCGATAGGTGGCACTGATGGGTGGCAGTGATGAGCACTGATCGATTACACTGATAGGCAGCACTTCTAGGTGGCAGTGATAGGCAGCACTTCTAGATGGCAGTGATAGGCACCACTGGTGGGCATTGATAGGTGGCACTTGTGGGCATAATTAGGTGGCACTTGTGGGCATAATTAGGTGGCACTTGTGGGCATAATTAGGTGGCACTTGTGGGCACTGTTGGTCGGTATAAATGAGACATAATTGCCTCTTCCTCTTAGGGACCGATGTCCCTTTAAGATAAGCCGGTGATGGGCTTTGTTTTCTCCTCCACTGTCAGCGTGAGGAGAAAAAAAAAAAAAAACGATCACTGAGCTTTTGTTTACATCATGTGATCAGCTGTCATTGGCTGACAGCTGATCACATGGTAAGGGGTCGGGACCGGTGATCACCCGAGTCTCAGTGACCACAGCGCGCTCCGCCCTGTAGGGTGCACGCAGGGAGTGTGCACAGGGGAGGTCTTCATATGACGGCCTCCCGGGAATTCACATCCGCGCTGTGGCCGTCATATTATCTAACGACTTTCAAATGTTCTGAGAATTTGCGTTCAAATTTTCCTAAGAATTTTTGTTTTCAAAATTTTTCTAGTGTATACCCAGCTTAAGTAATGTGTCAGTGTGACTCTTCTAGGCATGCATTACCCCCATCACAGATATGACAGTACCCCCCCGACAAATCCTTCATACGCTTTTCTCTTAAGGACAGTACTCTCTCTGTTGAGGCATCCCCCCCCCCCCCATCTAATTCCAGGACAGATATTTTGGCTCAGAGAGAACGCAAACATTTAAATTCCGGTGCCTGTGCAGTATTAGGCTCAGACACAGATCAGCCCCTGTTGCAGCCTCTCACCTCCTGAGTTACCATGTTGCAGGCTAAATACAGTGGGACAAGAGACTGAGGAAATGCTTCCTCCTCCTTGTAGCAGACCGATGGTATCGCCTCTAAGGCAGAGTCACTGACTGGAGACCAAGAATCCTGTGTGATCTTAGCTTCATATTGAAATAATCACCCTCTTGAAATGTATTCACCACCTTCATGTACAGGTATTTAAAGATTTCAATCCTGTTCCCCAATTTCCCTTCTTTCCTCCAGATTGCACATATTAAAGCAGAACTAAACCGCTTCCGACTTACCCCCCCCCCCCCATTCTTCTGTTCTGCCATCTTTAAAAACAACCTGCACATGCGCAAGTGCTTCGGTGATCTCTTCCGAGCATTTGGCAGCTGAAAGAGACCAGCTGTGCACATGCGCACATGTGCCGCCAGCTTCTGGAAGATGGGCAACATAGCGCCCAGCAGTATAGTAACCCCCGCTGCCTCCTGGGATAGCTGTCTCACAGCTATCCCAGGAGACAGCTGGGCCCAGGCCGGAAACCAGAAAGTGCTGCCTTGCAAAATGAAAAGCAACTAAGGCCCCCTTTCACACTGCTGTGACTTGAAAGTCGTGCGATTTTTGCCATGATTTCAGGGAATGCCTGTGTAAACTTGGTCTTTGGACCTCAACTGGCATCAAAGTCGGACCAAAGTAGTACAGGGACTACTTTGAAGTCGCACAGATATGAATGGGACTCATTGGAAATCATGGGGTATGACTTGTCATGCAACTTTGCAGTCCCAAGTCGCAGGACAAGTCGCACAAGTGTGAAAAGGGCCTAAATGGTAATACAAAAAAAAAAAAAAAAAAAAAATTTAATAATTTTTGTTACCAGTTGTGTAAGAGGGAAAGGGAGGGACAAAGTGAGTTTAGTTTTGTTTTACATTCCCCTGATGCGTTTTAGGCCGCAGACCAATTTGCACTATAAACTCATATGTATCAATAATTATGTTTTTTTTTTTTGCCCCCTCCATCTTTTTTTATGTTCTTAAAACTAAATAAAAACTCTGCTCACTAAATTTGTAATCTGCTTCATCAGAGTAAGAATATATACAAATAACTGAAAGAAAACAAACATATATAGGACATATATAATATTGATTATAAAGTCCACTGATGATGACTCATCTGATGATGCTTTTTTAAGTGAAACGCGTAGGGACCGTATACCGATCCTCTTATTAACGCCGATTTGTTTTTTGAAGCGCTTTTATCCATCTGGAGTATGCAAGTGCAATTCTTACATTACTTTTTAATAAAACATTCCTTACGGAATTACACTGTGCCCCTTTCTCCTTCTTCCACGCATCTCTAATTTATCATAACCGACGCCTATGAGAGTAATTGTCTGGAAATTACATCCATGCAGAAAACCTGGATTCTCAGGGTCATTATATTAAGCCTGTTTGACTCACCAGGTGTATACCTAGGTGGGTCCAGGCACTCTGGTAAGCGGCTAGTGCTTTTGGTGGTGGATTCCGCTAGTCGCACATCTTTATTTGGATATTCACTTAAGCACTTGTTTTGTGCATCATTCACGTTTTATTGGATGTCACTTATTTGGACTTTTTATTACTATTGAAATTTTTTTGAATTTCTAGTCCCTTTTTAGGGTTCACGGTGGACTTTATAATCATAACATAATTAGATTAGAACATTACAATCTAAGGTTATTATATATGTCACTACATATCAGGGGTGCCCAACCTTTTGAAGGGCGAGGGCCACCTAAGCGACTTGGTAACCGGTCGCGGGCCACAATGAGTGGAGCGGGTATATGGTAGCCCACTCTTTTTTCTTTTTTTCTTTTTGCAGATCGGATTGGAGGTAGGCGTTTGTAAACGGACACAAATCCATTTACATCTTCTACTCCTTGGAGGTGAAGGAAGGGTCCAATTGGGTCGGACTGACCGGCCTTGTGAAAGGGGCCTATGGCTCAGTGCAGGTAACCCCCGGGTGCACTGCTCTGCACCAGTGGATCAGTTTGAAAGCAGCCCAGTAACCACTGTAGAACAGATATGCCCATATATATATACACTGTGATGTTAGTAATAAACGTACTATTAATAACTATTCTATTCCATCACAGAGCAGGAGATCGCGGGCCACATCAGAGGGCTCCGCGGGCCACATGTGGCCCCCGGGCCACTGGTTGGGCACCCCTGCTATATATGTTTATTTTCAGTTATTTGTGTATACTTAAGAGGCAATAGCCAACTCAGACTGGCCAATTAGAATTCACTTTTTATCAGTAAATTGAAAAAAAAATTCAGACAGTTGCTATGGGTTACTGCACTCCATCATTGCTGAGTGAGGAGTTCCCACATCAAGATCCAACAGATCCATATCTCCTGCAGACACTGGTTACATTTAGAGGCTCCAGACCACAGGAACAGCATGAGGCTCTGCACTGCGCTAAATATCACTCTATACAAGGTTTACAAAATTAACTTTTTCCTCCCGCATGTGACACATTTACTGCCCCTTAAAAAAACTTTTTACAGAGTACAGGGAATACTGAAATGTGAAGACCAGATTGTGTTCATAGCAACCAGAATCCAAATCCATTACAGAGGATCCCATTCGGGACTACCACACTGTGTGATATAAATATGTAGATCTCTTAAAACATTTTCCATCGCTTAGTTAATCCTGGGGCTGCTTAAAATGTTTCTGGTTAGTTTTAAAGTGTCAGTATCCCCCCCTACTCTCCTCTTTGCAATTAATTTCTAATGAATTATGTGCCAAAAGGTAAAAATACATATTGCTGCTGCCACTGACCTACTCCAGGTTGTTGGTGGAAACAATCTCATCTACTCTCTGTAGTGTTGCCACCGGTTGTGCACATGTTCCAAAGGAGCCGTGTCTACGATTTACTTATCATCCCAGTGACAGTGAGTGGGACCAGTCTGCCCCGCTGTGACCGGAGATACCACTGCCAGCACTATTACAGGCCCCGTCAGACTTCCAGCTACCCGTCAGATGTCACCAGCAGGGCCTCCTGGCAGGGGCAGGTAAGAGTGTTGATGGACAGCGGCTCCTCCCGTCAATGCCATTCACAGTAAGGCAGACTGGTCCAGTCCACCACCTGGACTAAAGAAATAGAATACAGTGACTGTAGAAAAGACCACATGGTCCATTAAGTCTGCCTTTTTTTTTTCTTCTATAATCTTTTTGTCGGAGTATAGATCTAGATTTTTCCCCAAGCATGTTTAAATTATATTACCGTATATACTCGCGTATAAGCTGACCCGAATATAAGCCGAGGCAACTAATTTTACCACAAAAAAATTGGGAAAAATTATTGACTCGAGTATAAGCCTAGGGTGGGAAATGCAGCCGCTACCACAAGTGTAAAAGAGGGTCAACAATGCCCGTCTCCACGCCCCACTGGGACCATCTCCACGCCCCACTGGGACCATCTCCACGCCCCACTGGGACCATCTCCACGCCCCACTGGGACCATCTCCACGCCCCACTGGGACCATCTCCACGCCCCACTTTGTCCTTCTGCAGCCTCATGTACCTGACCTCCAATCTCCCGAACACCGGCGATGTTACATGCAGTCTAGTCGGCAGACGTGCAGTGTAACAAAGCCCCGCCTTCTCCTCATCCGTGATGTAACACCGATTCAGTTTCCCAGCAGTGAGTCGGTGTTCCGCCTATCCCGGACGAGGAGAAGGCGGGGCTTTGTTACACTGCACTAGATTGGATGTCACAGCGTCGGGAGATCAGGCGCATGAGGCTGCAGATGGGCACAGTAACTAGAGTATAAGCCGAGGGGTGTTTTTCAGCACAAAAAAAAAAAAATGTGCTGAAAAACTCGGCTTATACTCAAGTTTATACGGTACTGTTGACTGACAACCTACATCTGCTGCAAGTCTATTAGAAGCATCAACTACTCTTTTGGTAAAGTAATACTTTCTAAGGTTAGTCTTGAACTTTTCTCCTTATGGTTTGAGCTCATACATCCCTGTGTTCTGGAGCTTGGCTTTATATTGAAAATCCAACCCTCCTGAACCTTATTCACCCCCCTTCATGGATTTAAAGGTTTCAGTCATGTCCTCCGTCTCTATTTTCCTCCAGACTGTACGTTCCTGAAGTCTCTCCTCATATTTCATCCCTCAGACCTTTTACCATAATTGTTGCCCATCTCCGGGCTTGTTCTATCTGATCAATATCTTTTGTGAGTGAGGTCTCCAGAAGTGAACATAGTATTTGAAATGAGGTCTCACTAAAGATCTATATAGAGGAATCAGGACCTCCTTCCTCCTGCTGTTGATCCCTCTAGTGATATAAAGATCTATATAGAGGGATCAGGACCTCCTTCCTCCTGCTGGTGACCCCTCTAGTGATATAAAGATCTATATAGAGGGATCAGGACCTCCTTCCTCCTGCTGGTGACCCCTCTAGTGATATAAAGATCTATATAGAGGGATCAGGACCCCCTTCCTCCTGCTGGTGATCCCTCTAGTGATATAAAGATCTACGGTGCCTTAAAAAAGTATTTTAACTAAAAATGTAAATGTATTTTATTGGGATTTTATGTGATAGACCAACACAAAGCGGCACATAATTGTGAAGTGGAAGGAAAAATGATAAATGGTTTTCAAAATGTTTTACAAATAAATATGTGCAAAGAGTTTTGGGGGCATTTGTATGGCGCCACCCTGAGTCAATACTTTGTAGAACCTCCTTTCTCTGCAATTACAGCTGCGAGTCTTTTTGAGGCTGTCTCTATGAGTTTTGCACATTTAGAGAGGACATTTCTGCCCATTCTTCTTTGTAAAATATCTCAAGCTCTGTCAGATTGGATGGAGAGCGTCTGTGAACAGCAATTTTCAAACCTTGCCAAAAGATTCTAAACCGGATTTAGGTCTGGACTGTGACTGGGCCATTCTAACACATGAATATGCTTTGATATAAACCATTCCATTGTAGCTCTGGCTGGATGTTTAGGGTTGTTGTCCTGCTGGAAGGTGAACCTCCGCCCCGGTCTCAAGTCTTTCTACAGGCTCTAACAGGTTTTCTTCTAAGATTGCCCTGTATTTGGCTGCATCCATCTTCCCATCAACTCTGACCAGCTTCCCTGTCCCTGCTGAAGAAAATCATCCCCAGCACATGATGCTGCCACCACCATGTTTCACAGTGGGGATAGTGTGTTCAGGGGCAGTGTTAGTTTTCTTCCACACATTTTGCTTTAAGGCCAAAAAGTTTAATTTTGGTCTCATCTGACCAGATCACCTTCTTCCACATGTTTGCTGTGTCCCCCACTTGGCTTCTCGCAAACTGCAAACAGGACTTATGGCTTTCTTTTAACAATGTCTTTCTTCTTGACACTCTTCCATAAAGGGCAGATTTGTGGAGAGACGACTAATAGTTGTCCTGTGGACAGATTCTCCCACCTGAGCTGTGGATCTCTGCAGCTCCTCCGGAGTTACCATGGACCTCTTGGCTCTTCTCTGATGAATGTTCTCCTTGCCCGGCCGGTCAGTTTAGATGGACGGCCATGTCTTGGTAGGTTTGCAGTTGTACCATACTCTTTCCATTTTCAGGTGATGGATTGAACAGAGCTCCGTGAGATGTTCAGAGCTTGGGAGATTTTTTTTTTTATAGCCTAACCCTGCTTTATACTTCTCCACAACTTTATCCCTGACCTGTCTGGTGTTTTCCTTGGCCTTCATGATGCTGTTCTAACGTTCTCTAGCAAACATCTGAGGGCTTCACAGAACAGCTGCATTTATACTGAGATGAAATTACACACAGGTGGACTCTATTTACTAATTAGGTGACTTTTGAATTCAATTGATTCCACTAGACTTTAGTTAGGGATATCAGAGTAAAGGGGGCTGAATAAAAATGTACGCCACACTTAACATTTATTTGTAAAAAAAAATTTAAAAACCATTTATCATTTTCTATCCACTTCACAATTATGTGCCACTTTGTGTTGGTCTATCACATCATAAAATCCCAATAAAATAGATTTACGTTTTTTTCTTGTAACATAATAAAATATGAAAAATGTCAAGGGGTACGAATACTTTATTAAGGCACTGTATATATAGAGGAATCAGGACCGCCTTCCTCCTGCCGGTGACCCCTCTAGTGATATAAAGATCTATATAGAGGAATCGGGACCTCCTTCCTCCTGCTGGTGACCCCTCTAGTGATATAAAGCTCTATAAGGAGGAATCAGGACCTCCTTCCTCCTGCTGGTGACCCCTCTAGTGATATAAAGATCTATATAGAGGAATCAGGACCTCCTTCCTCCTCATGGTGACCCCTCTAGTGATATAAAGATCTATATAGAGGAATCAGGACCTCCTTCCTCCTAAAGGTGACTCCTCTAGTGATATAATGTCAAGGGGTACGAATACTTTATTAAGGCACTGTATATAGAGGAATCTGGACCTCCTTCCTCCTGATGGTGACCCCTCTAGTGATATAAAGCTCTATATAGAGGAATCAGAACCTCCTTCCTCCTGCTGGTGATCCCTCTAGTGATATGAAGATCTATATAGAGGAATCAGAACCTCCTTCCTCCTAAAGGTGACCCCTCTAGTGATATAAAAATCTATAAAGAGGAGTCAGGACCTCCTTCCGCCTGTTGGTGGTCCTTCTAATGATGAACCCCAGAAATTATATTCCCTTTCCTCACTGCCAGGCCACACAGTGGATACTAGAACAATATCTCTGAATCGCCCACTGAGAAGCATTCAATTTGCACCAGATAACATGGAGGAACTGTAAAGACATGGAGTGCTGTGTTTGTTCATTGAATGTTCAGACATTGACAGGCACAGGGCTACCAAAAACATATGAGCAATACCCAAGGTGTACATCCAGATCTAGTAGAAGTATCAAAAACCGGATATATACAGAACATGTTGCAAATGTATTTTGCCAATCTGCTTTACCAGGAGGAGGAGAGGGGGTGCACATCTGTATGCTGGGATTGGCAGACAACAGTAGAGGCTACTTACTGACAAGACCCGATCTCCAACTCTGAGGGTCCCGTCCCGGTGAGCGGCTCCACCTTCTGCGATCCGTGAGATGAATATACCCTAGAATGAGAGATGGCACGGTTTATATAAAACAAGAGGTGACAGAAATCAGCCCGCTCCTGGGCTGTGACTCGCTGTGCAGAGACTGGATGAAGCCATGCTCATCAGCCTTCCAAAAATACCCCAACTCCAGGTCTGAGTAAATGGCCGGGGAGGAGGGGGGGCAGGTGTCACATAACAGGGGAAAGCTATTTTCAGCCTCGGGACTTTGGTTTAGCTAGAGATACCCAGTATAAATCCACGCTGCAGACAGAACAGACATTGCTGCAGGGGTGGCAGTAAAGCTGCAGGAGAAGACTTATGACGGCAGCAGACATATCCAGACCCTTCAGCCTGAAATAGGGAAGATACCGAGCGATCCATACAGTGAAGTTCAGCCATTAGGGGCTTCTTTTCTCTCAACATGTCTACACGTAGCACTTGGCGTGACAGCAGCCCCTCCGATTCCCCTATACAAGTGAAGTGGCCACCTGTTCCTATTCAACAGCTCAGTAAACAAAAACAGATGAAGACACAATAACCCACCACCGCTCCCCACCACACGTCACTTCAACTGACTGCCAGGCGACTAAAGGACAAGTCCTGAACTTTCTTCTAGTTTTGGAGATCCACACATTCTATTTGTGAGGAAGACCACTGTCCCTAGCAAAGAAAGTGAAAGTGATGGGAGGACCAAAACGTTAGAGTCCCAAAAACAGGAAGGGGGGGGGGGGTATCTTCCAATGGGGGCCTCATGTCTAAGAGGGCATTTCCCTCACTTCAGGGAAGTTACTTTAATTTTCTGTTAAAAAAAAAAAAAAAAAGGGGGCCAGTTTACGGTCCTCCAGACTTTAGGGGGGCCGGACTGTGCCCATTGGGAGTAAAAAATGCCTCGTGTGTCACTGGGAGGAATTGTGCCCCAATCATGGGTGTCACTGGGAGGAATTGTGCCCCAATCATGGGTGTCACTGGGAGGAATTGTGCCCCAATCATGGGTGTCACTGGGAGGAATTGTGCCCCAATCATGGGTGTCACTGGGAGGAATTGTGCCCCAATCATGGGTGTCACTGGGAGGAATTGTGCCCCAATCATGGGTGTCACTGGGAGGAATTGTGCCCCAATCATGGGTGTCACTGGGAGGAATTGTGCCCCAATCATGGGTGTCACTGGGAGGAATTGTGCCCCAATCATGGGTGTCACTGGGAGGAATTGTGCCCCAATCATGGGTGTCACTGGGAGGAATTGTGCCCCAATCATGGGTGTCACTGGGAGGAATTGTGCCCCAATCATGGGTGTCACTGGGAGGAATTGTGCCCCGTCATGGGTGTCACTGGGAGGAATTGTGCCCAATCATGGGTGTCACTGGGAGGAATTGTGCCCCAATCATGGGTGTCACTGGGAGGAATTGTGCCCCAATCATGGGTGTCACTGGGAGGAATTGTGCCCCAATCATGGGGCCACTGGGAGGAATTGTGCCCCGTCATAGGTGTCACTGGGAGGAATTGCGCCCCGTCATAGGTGTCACTGGGAGGAATTGCGCCCCGTCATAGGTGTCACTGGGAGGAATTGCGCCCCGTCATAGGTGTCACAGGGAGGAATTGCGCCCCGTCATAGGTGTCACAGGGAGGAATTGCGCCCCGTCATAGGTGTCACAGGGAGGAATTGCGCCCCGTCATAGGTGTCACAGGGAGGAATTGTGCCCCGTCATAGGTGTCACAGGGAGGAATTGTGCCCCGTCATAGGTGTCACAGGGAGGAATTGTGCCCCGTCATAGGTGTCACAGGGAGGAATTGTGCCCCATCATAGGGGTCATTGGGAGGAATTGTCCCCCGTCGCTGGTGTCATTGGGAGGAATTGTGCCCCTTTGCTGATGCCATTGGGAGGAATTGTGCCCCTTCATTGGTGTCATTGGGAGAAATTGTGCCCCATCGCTGGTGTTATTGTGAGGAAGTGTGCTCCTATCACTGGGAGGAACTGTGCCCCATAGTTAGTGCCATTGGGAGTAATTGTACCCCATTGTTGGCGTCATTGGCAGCAATTGTGCACAACCATTGGTGTCATTGGGAAGAACTGTGCCCCTTCGATGGCTTCAGTGAATGAAACAGTGCCCCAAGGGCCAGATAAAGCAAAGGGCCACATGCAGCCACAGTTTGGAGACAACTGGTCTATGGAAAAGGAAATTAGTTGCAATATACCCTTCTGTCACCCCCACCCCATAAAAAATAAAGAGAAAAAAAAAAAAAAACTTTTCCTACTTCTAAGATGGTCTTGACCATACATGTACTTTACGTAAAAGGCATAAGTTGACACGTATTTATCAGAGTGGTCAGTGGTTTCAATTATTTTTTGCATTGGAGCTCTGCAAATTTTAATTTTTATTTCAATAAAAGACAAGTGCATGGACACCCTTTGGAAAAAAGGGACAGGATTTTATGGGAGACCACCGCTAACGTGAATCTCAGTGGAAAGTACTCACAGTGTCTCCAGCCCGATACGGGGTGCTCCCCACACCACCAGCAATGCTGAATCCAAGACCTTTGTCATTGCGCATCAGGCAGGCCGAGATTCGCTCCTTAACGCTTTCCAAACACTCCTCCTCTTCTTCCGGAAAGGGGATGACGACACGTTTTTCCCGAGGGTTGTAATCATCCTCTGGCCGCAGCGGGGTGACTGTGATGGGGTTTTCAGGCTCCACCATTCTCTCCCGCAATACGGTCATAGATACGGAGGTTCCGGAACTGCGCAGGGCCTCCACCGCCATATGATGTTCTGCGTTACGGAGCTCGACGCCGTTCACCTGGTAGAAAACCAGACGACATCAAAATAGAGGACAACCAATAATGATCTTTAGCTGTATATACTTATTTTCATTATGCATTTACATATTGCCTGCAGATTTCATTTAATTATTATTTTTTCTGTTGCGTCATACCTCGGGGTTTACAACCATTATAACCCGGGAAGGTTTTACCCACCCCCCCATGACCAGGCCATTTTTTGCTTGCTTTAAACTGACAATTGCAAGGTCAGGCAACGCAGTACCCAAACTAAATGTATATGATGATTTTTTTTCACACAAATAGAGCTTTCTTTTGGTGGTATTTGATCACCTCTGGGTTTTTCATTATATAAAAACGAAAAAAAGACTGATGATTTTGAAAAAAATAAAAAAAAAATTCTGCTTTAAAACCTATTCAACACAAAAAAACGGCAAATTAATAATTCTTCTTAAAGGGGTTGTAAACCCTCTTTTTTTTTTTTTTTTTTTTTTTAAAACAAACATGTCCTACTTACCTCCACTGTGCAGTTTTGCACAGAGTGGCCCCGATCCTCCTCTTCTGGGAAGGTCACCCCCCCCTCCCCCTGGCGGCACTGGTGGGGTGGCTACTCCCCTCATCGAGTGCCCACGTTGGAGAAGGCTCTCCTAAGGTGGACACCCGTGCGGGCGCACTCCTGAGTACTACTTCTGTGTCCATTCACACAGAAAGCAGGACTCGGCAACGCACTTCCCCCCTCCTCGCATCATTGGATTTGATTGAAAGCAGCGTGAGCCAATGGCAGCACTGCTATCAATTTTTCCAATCAAGAACCAAGACAACGGTAGAGGTAGAGCGCGTCTCCACCATGGACACTTAAACCCCCTTCCTAACCAGACCAATTTTCAGCTTTTGGCGCTCTCACATTTTGAATGACAATTACTCAGTCATGCAACACTGTAGCCAAATTAATTTTTGTCCTTTTTTTCAAACAAATAGAGCTTTCTTTTGGTGGTATTTAATCACCGCTGGGTTTTTTATTTTTTGAGCTATAAATCAAAAAGACTGAAAATTCAGTAACAAAAAAATAAAATAAAAAATTTCTTTGTTTCTTTTAAAATATATTGCAGAGTATTGCAGTGTTGGCAGAGGATAGTCATTGAGGCACTTCACATCCAGCCCACAGCGCTGCTGCAATCTCTCCCCCTCTCCCTGTACCGATCGGTACAGTGAGGGGAGGGAGGAACCGACGTCATGACGTGACGCGGGTTTGTTTACATGTGGTCATTTGACGGAGCAATCACGTGGTAAACGGCCGCGATCATCAGCCGTTTACCGTGATCCGCGATAGCGGATGTTCCCGGGTGTGCGGCCCAGGGTGCGTGCAGGAGCAAGATTCTGTGATGACGTCAAAGGACGCCCTCCAAGAATAAGCCGACCTCGCTGTAGCTGTCTTTCGGCTATAGCCTGGTCGGCATGTGGTTACGTTGAAAAAACACGAGAGCTACAACTCCTTTTATTTGTCCAAAATAAAGTATATATTGATTGGTTTTCGTGAAAGTTATAGTGTCTACAAACTATGGTTTATATACTGGAATTTATTTTATTGTTATACTAGTAATGGCGGCAATTAGCAACTTATAATGGGACTGCAATAGTGCAGTGAGCAATCTGACACTAACTGACGCTGGGGGGGCTGATACTTACATCACCAGTGACATTATTACAGTGATCAGTGCTAATAATATGCACGGTCACTGCATACCTCCCAACATTGTGAGATGGGACACCTACTAACAAACGTATGTAGGCATAGGACACGCCCCCCTGCCACACCCCCTTAAAAGAGAGTTAACCAAAAAAAAAAAAAAAAAGATTAATTAAATCCACAAGGACTTTTTTTCAACGACTATTATTTCTTTATATTGGCTTTTAAAATGTACAAATGCAGCAATTTAGAAATTGGATGAAAGGTTTAGCGCTGGGAAACACTTTTGGAAAGATAAAAAGTGCATTTTACATAAAACTACATGGATCAGACCAAAATGAGGGACAAATGAGAAGGAAAGAGGGACAGAGGGACATTGCTACAAATCAGGGACAGTCCCTTGAAATCAGGGACAGTTGGGCGCCATGGTCACTGCACTAAGGACACTGGGAAGTAAGGGGTTAACATCTAGGGCGGTGGTCATCAACTCCTGTCCTCAGGGCCCACTAACAGGCCAGGTTTTAAGTATTTTTAGTAGGGAAAAAATAAATAAATTCTGTAACTACTTTTAAAGTGTTAGCTGGAGTTCATCTTTAGGCTGGGTTCACATTGCTGCGATGCGGGAACGCTGCGAATCTACTGCGGGTTCCCACATCGCATGCCTCCCGGCGGCAGTTCACACTGCCCTATGCGAACTGCTGGGAGTGTCAGTGAAAAGTTAATGACACCTCCAAATCAGTTCGCATATCGCAGTGCGATCTGCAAACTCGGTCAGGAATCGGATCGCATGGTGTGAACACCCATGTGATCCGATTCTGCTGTGGACCAAAAAAGGGTCCTGTACGAGTTTGGGCCGGATGCGATTCGAATTCAGACAGACATACTATCTGTATGGCTGAAATCGCATCGCACAGAGATCACATGTGAGTTGCACTGCAGTGCGGTGCGAATCACATCCGATCTCGTACACCGCAGCAGTGTGAACCCAGCCTTAATCTGTTAGTCAAGTTCATCTAAATCTGCTAGTCTCAGGCTGCATTCACACCTGAGCGTATCTTTTCAGGCGGAAAGTCGTGCGATTTTTGCACAGGCCAGAAGGTCACCAATGTAGAAAGCAGAAAACCGCCTGTAATCTGCCCAAAAAAAGAAGCTCGTGTATTATTGTGAGCTTCAGGCCTTTTGCTTCAGGAGACAGAAGGCTCAGATGTCAATAAACAGGGGCCATTGAAATGAATGGGATTTTGCTTGTTGGGCGTTTTGGAACTTTTGAGACGAGCGTTTTAGGAGCGGACACCACTCAGGTGCGAACGTAGCCTAACACTTCCCTTCCCCCAAACTGACCATGCTGCTTGTCCCAAGGTGCCCGCTGTGTCTGGCCGCGCATGCGCAGAATGACAATTACGGACATTTCCGATGTTCCGTCGAATGAGGTTCGGCACAAGCACGGCAAATTACGGACATTTCCGGCATTTTCCTGAGGCTCCGTCTGGCCGCGCATGCGCAGAATGACAATTATTGGCATTTCCGATGTTCCGTCGAAAGCCGCTCGGCGCAAGCGCGGCAAATTACCTCCACTTCCGTCATTTTCCGAGGCTCTGTCTGGCCGTGCATGCGCAGAATGACAATTACAGACATTTCCAATGTTCTGTCGAATGAGGTTCGGCGCAAGCACGGCAAATTACGGACACTTCTGGCATTTTCTGAGGCTCGTCTGACCGCGCATGCGCAGAATGGCAGATGGTCCACGCAGAACGGCAGAGGGTCCCCGCAGCGCCCTGTTCGTAAGTAGGAGTGGTTCGTAAGTCGGGCGTTCGTAAGTCGGGGACCCCCATGTATTACATTTTTGTTTATGTGTTTAATACCGCTTTAAGCTAACAGATTATAGGTCAACTTTAACTGCAAATGTGATCACTGACTAGATCAATAAAAGATAAATAAGTAAAAATTAAACAACCGATTTCCTTGTGTTATTTTAAGCCCTTCCCACCTGCCCTGGCATCCCTTTAAAAATATAAAAAATTAAAGTTCTGAATGCCAGGTGTCATCATGGTCAGAAGTCCGTCCCACTGGCTGCCGATCATTAGCGTTGACCAAGAGCGGTCTTGCACAGCTCGGTCTGTGTGCTGGGCCATGTCATGACTGAGTAAAAATAAACAACAGAGGCGACTAAGTGTAGCGATATGGTTACATTTAATGAAGGTACAACATTTAGCCATTTCAGCATTTAGTCGCATGGTTGATGATTAAGGCTAGGTTCACATTGCTGCGATGCGGGAACGCCGCGAATCCGCGGCGTTTTACCACATCGCATACCTCCCGCCGGCAGTTCACACTGCCCTATGCGGACGGCTGGGGGTGTCAATGTTATGTTAATGACACCCCCAGATCCGTTGGCATATCGCAGTGCGATCTGCCGACTCGCACAGGAATCGGATCGCATGGTGTGAACCCCCATGCGATCCGATTCCGTTGCGGACCCAAAAAAGTGTCCCGTGCGAGTTTGCTGCGGGACCGCTGCGAGTTCAGCCATACTATCTGTATGGCTGAACTCGCAGCGCTACGGAGATCGGATGTGATTTGCTGTGCGAATCACATCCGGTTCTCCCCCCGCAGTGGTGTGAACCCAGCCTAAAACAGGCACATCTTAAGTATGCAGGCATCAAGGGGTAAAGCTGTCCACACCGACCGTCCTCCTCACTGCAACGGACGTCATCCCTTCCACGCAGCGGCTCCACGCCTCACTTTCAGATCACTCTACTGCAGGGTAGTCTTCCCGGTCACAACTGCAGACTGACAGCGGTAAGACACGACCGTGTGGGGGATGGTCTATGTGGAAAGCTTTACCCCGGAGGCCTGATTATTTAGATGTACCTTTTTTAACCACTTGCCGACCGATGCACGCCGATATATGTCAGCACAATGGCAGTGGTTGGCAAATGGGTGTACCTGTACGTCCCTTTTAATTGGCAGGGCTAGCAGGCATCCGCCGCCTACAGCGTGACCGTGCCCGCGGGTCCCGTGGACTCTATGTCCGCCAGGAGGCCTGCGATCGTGTCACAGAGCCGAAGAAAGAGGAGATGCCTATGTAGACAAGGCATTTGCCCGTTCTGCCTACTGACATGACAGATCTACTGCTCCCTGTCATCGGGAGCAGTGATCGCTGTCATGTCAGTGGTAGCCCCCCCCCCCACAGTTAGAATCACTCGCTAGGACACGCTTAACCCCTTGATCGCCCGCCTAGTGTTTAACCCCCTTCCCTGTCAGTGTCATTTACACAGTAATCAGTGCATTTCTATGGCACTGATCACTTTATAAATGACAACGGTGTCAAAATTGTTCAATGTGTCCGCCATAATGTCACAGTCATGATAAAAATTGCAGATTGCTGTCATTATTTAAAAAAAAAAAAAATATATAATAAAAATGCCATAAAACTATCCCCTATTTTGTAGGCCAATTATTTATTTATTTCAAATACTTATATAGCGCCATCAATTTACGCAGCGCTTTACATATACATTGTACATTCACATCAGTCCCTACCCTCAAGGAGCTTACAACCTAAGGTCCCTAACTCACATTCATACATACTACGGACCGGAGGAAACCCACGCAGGCACAGGGAGAACATGCAAACTCCAAGCAGGTAGTGTCGTGGTTGGGATTCGAACCACCGACCCTTCTTACTGCTAGGCGAAAGTGCTACACACTACACCACTGTGCTGCCCAGGCCAATCAATATATGATTATTGTGATTTTTACCAAAAGTATGCAGAACAACACATATCGGCCTAAACTGAGGAAAAAATTATTATTATTTTTTTAATATATTTTTTGGGGATATTTATTATAGCAAAAGGTAAAAAATATTGCTTTTTTTTCAAAATTGACTGTTTTATAGCGCAAAAAATAAAAACCACAGGAGGTGATCAAATACCACCAAAAGAAATCTCTATTTGTGGAGGGGGGAAAAAGGACGTAAATTTTGGCAATTGTCAACGAAAGTGACGCAGTGCCATATGGCAAAAAGTGCTCTGGTCAGGAAGGGGGTAAAATCTTCCGGGGCTGAAGTGGTTAATCATCAACCATCTGAGTTGCTAAATGTTGTATCTTCATTAAATGTAATCATATTGCTACACTCTTCTCTTTTATACTCTTATGTAGCTCCTGCTGGATTTTGCTTCTAATCCTCTTGCGGAGGCTTCCATGTGTGGATGGACATTTTATGGTTACACAACCAATCACATTGCTAGAATCTGAAGGATTTATGAATAAATGGTTGTGGAACGAATCATCTGAGTTTCCATTATTTCTTATAGGGAAATTTGCTTTGATATAAGAGTGCTTTGGATTACAAGCATGTTTCCGGAAAAAAAAATTTTTACTCGCATTCCGAGGTTTTACTGCATCTCCTTACGGGTCTGTAGTTTTCATTTACCTGTAGAAGTTTATCCCCAACTCGCACACCGGCTCGTGCCGCTGGACCTTCCTCTGCTACTCTGGATATGAAAATCCCCTGTGAGCGGACAAGGAAGCACACATAAAAGTAAGGACAATGTAGAGGAAAAGACACAAACACATGACTAGGTGGCCAAAATCTGGTGTCTCTACAAGACCGATAGCAGTGGAGTAGTCCTAAGCTCACCACACATATTACAATCTGACCACACAAATTCAGTACAATCAAATTTAGATTTACCAAAACAATGTAAAATGAGGACTAAACTCAACCTGTATCCAGTCAGGCAAGGCCTGGCACTACATTTTTGGTAGATCTAGGTGGATTCTAAAGCATTGTCTTCAATGTTTTCAGTACTAGGGAAACATTATATAGGTTACAAAAATTTGTTACAATAGAGTCCCCATCAGAGGCCCCTATTAGAGGCCCCTATTAGATCAGGGTCCCCACTTACACCAGTGATCCCATTAGAGACCCAGTTACAATAGAGCGGCCATCAGAGGCCCCTATTCCATCAGGGTCCCCACTTACACCAGTGATCCCATTAGAGACCCAGTTACAATAGAGCGGCCATCAGAGGCCCCTATTCCATCAGGGTCCCCACTTACACCAGTGATCCCATTAGAGAACCCATTACAATAGAGTCCTCATCAGAGGCCCCTATTCCATCAGGGTCCCCACTTACACCAGTGCTCCCATTAGAGACCCCGTTACAATAGAGTGCCCATCAGAGGCCCCTATTACATCAGGGTCCCCTCTTACACCAGTGATCCCATTAGAGACCCCGTTACAATAGAGCGGCCATCAGAGGCCCCTATTCCATCAGGGTCCCCACTTACACCAGTCCTCCCATTAGAGACCCAGTTACAATAGAGTCCCCATCAGAGGCCCCTATTACATCAGGGTCCCCTCTTACACCAGTGCTCCCATTAGAGACCCCGTTACAATAGAGTCCCCATCAGAGGCCCCTATTACATCAGGGTCCCCTCTTACACCAGTGATCCCATTAGAGACCCCGTTACAATAGAGTCCCCATCAGAGGCCACTATTAGATCAGGGTCCCCTCTTACACCAGTGATCCCATTAGAGACCCAGTTACAATAGAGTCCCCATCAGAGGCCCCTATTACATCAGGGTCCCCTCTTACACCAGTGATCCCATCAGAGGCCCTATTACATAAGGGTCCCCTCTTACACCAGTGGTTCAATTAGAGACCCAGTTACAATAAAGCGCCCATCAGAGGCCCCTATTAAATCAGGGTCCCCTCTTACCACTATGAGGCTTGTGGTGTGGCTGTAGGAGCAGGGTGGGAACCGGGCGGTGGAGTAGGTCTGGATGGAGAAAGTCTCCTCCTCCTGCGGGTGCTGGGGCAAGCACATTATTGGTTCCCAAGAAGTCGGTGGTCTTAGAAACCAACAATGGGGACGATGACAGCGCAGCGAAGGAAAAATTCTTCCGAGTGGGCGGGGGGTGGAGGGTTAGACAGCCACTGCCATCAGAGATCCACCCCTTGGGCTTGCTTTAGTTTTAGGTTGCACCCTAGCGTCTGCCTCCTGAAGGTGGCGGCTTAAAATGCATCCATGATATGGGGAAGCTGTGTCCTTCAATGTATGATAGAGAACTTCTGCCAAGTGGGTGGGTGGAGGGGGGGTTTGAAGGTGAGAAGACCTCATGGGCAGCCCCGAATCTCTAATCTGTGCTCATTGAGGATATGGCACTGACACTAGCTGCAGGCCGGATTAAATCTTGTGATGTGGGCCTGCGGGACGTAGCTTGGAAGACCCTGATCTAAAGTTGTACAATCAGATTGCAATGTGTGTGGTTACTCAATTGCTGGCATACACTGTTACAAAAAAGAAAAAAAGTCGCCAGCCAATGTTGGAAATGTTCAGCCAGTACTTCGCTGTTCCCCACACTGAATGTATGGACATTCACTGTGCACTGTACATTTCTCTTGCCAATTCAGGAACATGTCTGTCCACTTCGCACAAAACACTACATAAAAGGATTAGTCACCTGCGGCTGCCATTCGGGTTTTTTGGCAGTATACTGACCAGCACTTGTTATGGTTTTCCCCAAGCATGAACACAATCTGTAAACTAAAGCTGAACTCCAGAATAAGCAAATAATATCTAAATCCATTCATCGTGTTTATTCTTCTTGAATCTTGGTGTGCGTTGTGTATTTCTATGCAGTGATCCGGTGTGGGACTTCCTGTCTCTCCATGTGCAGGGTGACTGTCGTCTGTAGAGGGTGGGGCCTGCTGGGTCCCTCCCACAGCTCTGCCAAATCACTTTGATATACAAAATCGTTTGCTCTGGCCCTATTTGGCCTAAACAAGCAAATGACAGCAAACCTGAACTTTGGCTTTAATGTGGTTGTAAACCTCAGACATGAAATATGAATAAAGAATATCGCTTTATAGCAGAGATGGAGAACCTTGGCACCCTCAGATGTTTTGGAACTACATTTCCCATGATGCTAAACTACACTGCAGAGTGCATGAGCCTGATTGGAAATGTAGTTCCAAAACATCTGGGGTGCTGAGGTTCACCATCACTGCTATATTATTGTGAACTTGTCTCAATTCAGAGCACTAATTGTCATTTCTGTCTGCCGCTTCCTTCCTCCGCTATCAGAATCACTTCTGACAAGTTTTCCGGACACCAAGAGAAAAATGGTGACGGGGAGGGACTTCCAGCAGAGTGACAGGCTCAGCTCTGTTTCGGTGAGTTGTATGGAGGGAGGCGTGTCTCTTCCCTCCAATCAGCTCCCAGAGCTCTCCTCAATGAGCTCTGCAGAGTTTAACCTTGGTTCTCCGCCCACTTTTTTTTCTGAACTCTCAGACAAGCTGTTAAATTCAGCACTTTGAATGGATGTAGAGAAGACTGCAGATAAAGCAGGTACACCTCATGTAGGAGGATTTGTTTTCATCCCCATGTATAATCTGACGCCAGACACGTTACTAGGTGTATGTATGGTTTTACAACCTACTTTAATATACACAGTCTGGATTTAAATGCTTTTTTTTCGGGCTATAGAGAAATGTATTTCGATGAAAGTTTTTGCACCTGGAGTTCAGCTTTAAGTGCCCCCCAGTCACCCGCCGAGTTGCTCACCTCATCATCTCCCTTGTAGGGGGTGGAGCCTTTGCCCCCAGCTATGCTGATGCCCAGACCCCCAGTCTGTCGCAGAATGGTGAGGGTAAGCTGGAAGAAGAGCACACGGCATGTTAGGATGATAGGAATATGTAGAGGGTTGGGTGGGGGGGTGGGGTGGGGGGGGATGTGAAATCACATTCAATCACAGGCAAGGCCCTGGAATGATGAGGATGATGATGATGATGAACCAATCACAGCCAGAATATACCCCAAACCCTCCACAGAACAGGAACAGAACATGCATATGTAGAGATTTTCACTAACTTGTATCTATAGTGTCAGAACACAGGGACGGCACAGCCGGAGAACGTCACACATACTGAAATCTGTGTCACTGCAGATATCACATAAACCATCTAATAAAGCTGAACGGGATTTTCATGGGAACTACTCTCAGAACTCAACTGGGACCAGTTGGGTTCCCTTACTGGCAAGACACTATCCGAGACCCTGGCCGTTACCCTCTGCATTAAATAAGGGTGTTCAGTCCCTCTTTTGACCCCCCTCCTGCTTAGCCCCTGGCATCCCTTTAATAAGGTCTGTACACCCGGGGACAAGAAGGATAAGCCAATCAGGTTACCATCGTGATTGGCTGTCGCAGTGGTCACTTGATTGGGATCACCAACGTCCAACCATAAGTACACACCGAGGGCCACCATAGGCAGGCTAGGTCACTATGCTGGAAGCACATGTTCTCAGCACAGAAAAGCTCTGCTGCCCAATGGATGGATGTGTGTGGCTACACTTACATGGGCTGCCTGCATGCAGCATCTGGTGGCTCACGACACAAAAAAATGGCCCATTCACAGTCTACGGGCCTCGTCGCTCGTGTGAATGAAACCTCAGAACAGGGGGTCTCAAACTGACGGACCTCCAGCTGTTGCGAAACTACAAGTCCCATCATGCTTCGGCCTGTGGGAGTCATGCTTGTAACTGTCAGCCTTGCAATGCATCGTGGGACTTGTAGTTTTGCAACAGCTGGAGGGCTGCTAGTTTGAGACCCCTGCCTTAGGGGGTCAGAGACTTGTATAATAAAATAAATAGATTGAGCTAGGATACACTTAAAAGCTTCTACTTTAAAAAAAAAAAACGTCCATTAATATTGAGTCCCATAAAAGAGGTGACTTAATGGCAACAGAGGCAGCACCTCATGGAGCGAAGCAAAAAGACTCTGAAAACTCTGGGAAAGGAAAGTCCTCCATAAAATAAGGAAAATAAGGCATTTACAAAAACAAAACAAAAAAAAACAAAACAAAAAAAAATTATTTTCCATTTGAAATATAGATGAGGATGGGCATTGGATTGATGACACGTTAAAAGAAAAACAAGTGTAATACGCGTTAAGGTCTTACAATAAATTAAAGATGGAGCCTTTTGTAAGGGAAAACACCAGGGGGCGCCACACTAAGTGCAGCATATCACCTTGATTTACTAAGAAGAGACAATGAGCAAGTCACGTGTATGTAAATACAAACGGGCACATTTGATAATCCATGGCAGAGCGTTTAGGACCTCCCCCTGTAATTCCTGGTGGGATACGGCACTCGCGCTGTACAATCCGCTTGGCAGATGACAGAGTAGCGGCCAAAGTCCAGGTTTGAGGAAGAAGCATAAGCTTCAAAATGCATTACTGCCCTGCCACCCCCCCCCCCCATCTACGTAAGAAATGCTCCCCCATTGATGTCACTTCCAGTTCAGCATCACCTGCATTCCATGCTGGTTACCGTGTCCTTCGGTCGATACTCTGTCATCTGCCAGGTGGATTGTGCGGCGCGAGTGCCGTATCCCACCAGGCATTACAAGGGTCAGCCTCAACACTCTCATGGACTATCAGATGTGCCAGTTTGTTTTTACGTAAATGTGAGTTGTTCATTATCTTTTCTTAATAAATCAAGGTGAACTCAATACTGTACTTAGTTTGCCGCCCCTTTTGCGTTTTCCTTTACATTAATATAAAATGTGAAGCGGAATTCCACTTTTATTTTTTATTTTTTTAACATGTTATCAATCCAATGCCCATCCTCATCTATATTTCAAACGGCAAACTGTTTTGTGTAGGGGGTTTTTTGTAAATACCCCATTTTTCCTTATTGTATGGAGCACTTCCAGCTCTGGCTGCCTAGGTGATGACGCAACTAGCAATTCCCATGGACTCCTGGGATATCAGCGTCATGTAACCCAGGAGTCCACGAGAAATCGGCTAATACCGAAATCTCGCGCGACTTCTGGAACGGGATTTTCTTAAAATTGACAGGTTGCTATATCAACGGGGCGGGAACTTCCACCGACGCTGCCATTGCTATAGCAATGTGTCAGGAAGAAAAGAGAGCCATGCAGTGGCATTACAGCGCAGGCGTGAGATCAAGGGGTGCATGCTGGGTAGCCAGCTGCACCAATTCCCTAAATCAGTGATGGTGAACCTTGGCACCCCAGATGTTTTGGAACTACATTTCCCATGACGCTCCACTACACTACAGAGTGCCTGAGCATCATGGGAAATGTAGTTCCAAAACATCTGGGGTGCCAAGGTGCTCCATCACTGCCCTAAAGAAATACAAGAGAGTTTCAGGTGCCCACAGCAGAGCTGGACCTAGCCTGCTTCCCAGATCAGGTTAGGTTTAAACATTAAGTTTAAAAAGGACAAGATTGAGGTCATTAGCTGAATGTTTTTACCTTCCTCTGTATCAACTGTCGGTGAAGGATTGTGTATATGGGTTTGTATTTTATTTTTTTGGGTTGAACCAGGTGGACTTGTTTTTTTAACCTAACTATGCATTGGAGCCAATTATGGCAGAACATTTAAAAACAAAAATTAGTTTGAGGACTGGAACTCCGCTTTAACATTGGCTTACCTGTCACTATTTGCAAAAAGATGCCTAAAAAGAAGAAAAAGCTGCTGGGCATTACCAGTGACGGCTATGGGAAGGGATGGCGATCAGACAGTCCACCTTCCCAATGGTCAACCAGGAGTCTGAAGGTGCCCAGACACAAGGCTGAGGTCCAATCAAATGTGTAACTGACATCTGCTTAGTCAAGTAGCTGCAGGCCTTACATCCATCGACCTAAAACCAGACCCTCAGGCCCGATATGGCAAAGTCACATGAATGGGATGTTCCAGCTTCCAGGTGACCATATCCAGCCAATCCAGATTACAGAAAGGTCACCCCTCAATGACGCTGCACATATATATGGCAGATGCTACACAAGCCTTGGGGCCGTTATCTTAGTCCTGGCTTCATCACTCAATCTGCGGACCAGGAACAAGCATGCAAGAACAGTTCAGACTTGACAGCTACATGCTTGTTCCAGGGTCTGCGACTCACTATGTAGTACAAGCCTATCAAGTACACACACACACTTGTTCCAGGACAGCGAGTAGGGTTGAAGTACCAGTATGATACCTCAGAACCCGCACCTTCAAAATCATCCCAGGACTGGCAGCTCCAATAATTAAATCCTGGAAGACTTACCTTAAAGCGTAATTCATCTTTACCAAAAAAAAAAAAAAAATGCATCTAAGAGGCGCCAGCAGAAAAAAAACAAAAAAACTGTGTAGCTTTAAAGTTCAATAATGCCCCTTACTCTAGGGCAGGGATATGCAATTAGCGGACCTTCAGCTATTACAAAACTACAAGTCCCCTCATGCCTCTGGGTGTCATGCTTGTGGCTGTCAGAGTCTTGCTATGCCTTATGGGACTTGTAGTTCTGCAACAGCTGGAGGTCTGCTAATTGCCTATCCCTGCTGTAGGGTATTGGTCATTTACATTTCTCCCGAAGCCTGACTGAAAAACTCCCAGAGTTTGCTTCATCCTGTCCTAGGACAATGCTGAGACACTCCCAGCCGTTACTCTTCACTTTCACCAAGAGGGAGCCCTCAAAACGCTGAGCTCAGCGCTACTACATTGTGGGAGAGAGGACACACATGTGAGCGGGATTAAATCAGAAGAAGAGCTTTCTCCTGTAATGGTGGAGGTGAACACTAAAGCTGGATACACACTATACAAATTTCTTTAGATTTTCTTCCTTTAGATTTACCAAAACCATATAATAGGAGGTCAAACCTAAACACGTTCAAGAGGAAGTAAACCCTGATGGTTTTGTTTCCTCTTTGTCTCACTGCAAACATAAAGCATAATGGGCTACTATGCATCGCATATTAGCCCATTGTGTGTCACTTACCTGACACAGGAGCCAGCGAAGTCACCGCTGTCCCCTGTAGCACAGAGCGCCCATCTTCTTCTAGGCATCGCTGCTCCGGCCACTCACAGCGCCGGAGCAGCGATGACGTCCCTCCCACGCGTGCGCATGGGAGCCGCCACTAACGGCATATCGCTGTTAGCAGCGGCGTGGTCAGTGCGCCTGTGAGCCGCGGTCTACAGCGCATGTGCCACAGACAGCCGTGGCTGTCTTTTTGTAAATATCTTCTAAACTGTGTAGGTTTAGGAGATATTTATTGGACCTACAGGTAAGCCTTAAAGTGGTTGTAAACCCTTACAAACCACTTTGACCTACAGGTAAGCCTAGATTAAGGCTTACCTGTAGGTCCAAGAAATATCTCCTAAACCTACACTGTTTAGGAGATATTTACAAAAATACAGGCACGTAGGCGCACTGAGCCGGCCGCAGATCACTGCGATATGCCGCTCGTGTCGGCTCCCATGCGCATGCGTGGGAGTGACGTCATCACGGCTCTGGCAAAACACAGCGCCGGAGCAGCAAGACCCGGAAATCACTCTGGGATACATGGCAGCGGCGAAGATGAAGACTGAGGACCGCTTCGGGGGCTTCGTTCTCAGGTAAGTTATTCATAATGAGCTAGTATGCTATGCATACTAGCTCATTATGCCTTTGCCTTGCAGGTTGCCTTTTTTATTTTTTTAATAGCCTTTACTTCCTCTTTAATCAAGGCTTATCTGTAGGTCAAAGTGGTTTGTAAGGGTTTACAACCGCTTTCAATTTGTATGCAATCAGGCAGGCCCTTGCACTACATGGTTGAAGGTAAATCTGAAAGTAAATCCAAGAATAATTGTATAATGTGTATCCAAGCTTAAGGCCCCGTTCACAACTGAGCGTCTTGAAGCTTGACGCTACAAAATGGTGGAGGAGAAAAAAATTAATTATTCTTTATGGAGATGGTTCACATCTCCACTCCAAAACGCTTGAAACTCAAACAAGTTATGGAACTTTTTTTTTTTTAAAGGCAGATTTAGGCATTTTTCTGCTATTTACATTGGTGAGCTTTTGACCTGTACAAAATCGCAGCCAAATCGCTTAACTTTCTGCCTGAAAACACTACGCTCAGGTGTGAAGGGGATCTAAGAGCTGGTTAATTGCCATGTCTGGGAGTGTTTCAGTCATGGCTTCGGGAGGTACATAAATGGCTTACACTATAGCAAGGGCATAATTCAACTTTGGACAAAGCATCAGGGCTTTTTTTTTTTTTTTTTTTTTTTTATCTACAGGTGCCCCTTACTAAAAAAAAAATAAAAAAATAAAAATAAAAAGGTAGAGCACTTAGAAATAATCCTGTCTCGAGGAACCCCTTCTGGAACTAATTCATAATGTGTCAGTGGGAAAAATGCAGTTACATTGGTGGCCAGTGTAAGTGACCAATGTGGCCAGTGCACCTTACATTGGTGGCCAGTGCAGCTTACATTGGTGGCCAGTGTAAGTGACCAATGTAGCCAGTGCACCTTACATTGGTGGCCAGTGTAAGTGACCAATGTGGCCAGCGCAGCTTACATTGGTGGCCAGCGCAGCTTACATTGGTGGCCAGCGCAGCTTACATTGGTGGCCAGCGCAGCTTACATTGGTGGCCAGGGAAAGTGTTTATTTTACAGCGGCCAATAAAATGCCACACTTTTAAAACAGCTAAAAAGATCACTGGTGTCATGCTTGCTGATCCTGCCAAGCAATGTTGACCCTGGAACTAAGCAAGCACCATAAGGGGTCAATCAGCCATAGATCATCAAGGAGTTCCTAAAAACCTCTGAAATAACCGCCATTGAAAATGGCTGGCTTATAGCACACACTGTCGCTAGGCGGAATAGAAATCTTGTTTTTTTTTCTTTTCACCGGGTAAATTGGATTGTTTCTTGCACCATTCGTATTTTATTACTCACCTATCCTGAAAATTCTGCTACCATCCGTCACTGTACAGGATTCCCAATGGATATATAGCTAAAGTCTGTAGTTTGTTTGTTTTTTCTACCTGTATTTTTTTTTTTTTTTTAAGTACAACCTCTGAATGATTTTTTTTTTTCTTTGTAAGTTACTAGAATTTGAGGTTTTTTAATATTACTTTATACAGGTCGGTGAATTTATTGATCTGATTTAGATTTTACAGATTATGTAAATCTAATATCTAAATCTTTATTTTATTTGGTAATTCATACCAATTTTTTCATACTTTTTATATATATTCTTTCGTTGTATCCTAATAGCTTTGATGAAGATGAAGTGATGAAGTAATTCCAGGTCCCCAGAACATATTGGCCCCGTCTTCGCTGATCTTACACTGGAATAAATTTATATTTGGATGAGTTATTCTTGGTGTGGCGTCTTATTTATGAACTATAGAAATCCTTTGGCATGGAGAAGCAGCCAGGCCAGAATTCAGATCCCTTGTCTACACATCACCACCACCACATGTAATAGGATAGCTAAAGGGTTCCTGAGCGCCTCTTTTTTTTTTTTACCTGCTGGACTACAGAAATCTGCCCATTTCCCACCTCTCCCCCCCCCCCCATCCCATGCATACAATGATTTCATTTCCAGAAAAACAACACTGGTCCCTCGATTCCTTTGAGCCTGCCCACGCATTGTGGATAGGGGGGGGGGGGGGCCTGGGGTGCCTATGCTTATAGAAACCAACCCCCCAGTAACTGCCCATTAAAGACGTTTTCAAGCACGATGATGACCTCACATGGTGTAACAAAAGCCTTTTCTCATTTCAGGAAAGGGATCAAAAAATAAATAATAATGCCGAGACATGACAAGTCACAGCCTGTTGCTGGCAATGGCCGACTTTGTTAACAATACCCCAATGTTAGTGTCACTTGCACGTATTATGCCCCCAGTGTTGAAGTCAGTAGGAGGAATAGTGCCCCGTTGTTGGTGTCGGTGCAGGAACTACTTTTGCAACTCAGTGCAGCGCTGCAAAGTCGGCACTGCACCGATTGGAACTCTGCCATTGCCAGCAATAGGCTGTGACTTGTCATGCAGTTTGACATGACAAATCACTTCAATGTGAACAAGGGATTCGTGAAATTTAAACCCAAGCCTCCCGTTAAACCTCAATTATGTCTCGGCTTTATCATTTATTTTTTGATCCTTTTCCTGAAATGAGAAAAGGCTTTTGTTACACCCTGTGAGGCCATCATCGAGCTTGAAAACGTCTTTAATGGGCAGTTACTGAGGGGTTCGTTTCTATAAATTTAGGCACCCCAGCCCCTCCCCCTCCCCTATCCACAATGTGTGGGCAGGCTCCAAGGAATCAAAGAAGCAGTAAACTGGCCCTTTCTTTAAAAAGTTTGGAGACCTCTGCGGTAAAGGATAAGTTCACCTTTGGGAACATGTTACATGTTCCACCCGGTTTTACGGTGAGGAGAGCATTCGCTGCATTACCTCCTCACCGCCTGCTTTAAAGAAGAAGTAAAGTCAAAGCTTTTTTGGCTGTACTTCTATAGATCACAGGAGTGCAGTTCGTTCTGCACTCCTGTGATCCATTTTCAGCCAAAAGTGGGATGAAGCCCGTTGACATCACAGAGCCAGTCCAGGCTGGCCTGAAGCCTGCACTCGCCAAGAGCCTGAGCAAGACCCCCCCACCCCCCCTCCACAGCCCAGTGCTTCGGTGAGCACTGGAGGGGAGAGAAGAGAGTCGCTGACTGACAGTTACAGCTCTCTGCTCAAAGCAGAGGCAGATAACTGAGCAATCAGCGATGTTATTTATTTATTTCAAGTACTTATATAGCGCCATCAATTTACGCAGAGCTTTACATATACATTGTATATTCACATCAGTCCCTACCCTCAAGGAGCTTACAATCTAAGGTCCCTAACTCACATTCATACATAATAGGGACAATTTAGACAGGATCCAATTAACCTACCAGCATGTCTTTGGAGTGTGGGAGGAATGGAGGAAACCCACGTAGGCACAGGGAGAACATGCAAACTCCAGGCAGGTAGTGTCGTGGTTGGGATTTGAACCAGCGACCCTTCTTACTGCTATCCACTACACCACTGTGCCGCCCAGTTTGATCGCTCAGTTCTCACCACAGAGATGGTGGGCGGGGGCAGATGCAGGATCGGATCAGCGCTGCATCCACCTAGGTGACAGGTCGCAAACTCTCATGAGAATGAGAGAGAGAGCTGTGCATGATGTCATACGCCTAGGCTAATGACCAGACAAGAAGAGAAAGTGGGCTGTATAAGGGATTTACCGGGAGAAAAAAAAATGGTTTACTACCCAAAGTTAAAACAAGGGCAGAAGATTTAATAGATGGAAAGATGAAAAAATGACTGAAGGTCACACTATACAGAGGAGCCTTAGCGTAGGCACTGTGGTTTCCAGATATATTTGCAAATGTATGCAACAAAAACCTCTGTTTTTAATGTGAATTGTCAGACAGTTTGTTTTTAATTTGACAGGCTAGCTGGTAATTGTGCTGGTAAATTTTTGTCACATTCTGATGTGCAAAGGTTAAATAAAACTTGCAGCGCCGCCCATACAGAAACAGAGAACTCCCTGCTGGCTGCGGTGAAGGGAGCTGGCGTCAGTGCCCCATTCTGTAAGAGCATTATCAAAGAGAAGAAAAGGCACCGCTCACCAACCCAAAGTATCAGCATGTAGATGAATGTGGCCTCAGTCAGTGTCACTTCAGCCACACCCCCCCTGACATGTTTCGCCTCACTCACAGGGACTTGGTCACAGTGGGACGAAACATTTTAGGAGTGAGTGGCACTGGCTGAAGCCAAATTTATCTACATACTAATGCACTGGGTTGGTGAGCGGCGCTTTTACTTTTCTTTGTTACTGCAAATGCTAGTTATAGATTGGAGTGGTTGCCATCTTTTTGTATAGCTTGTTCAAGTGATAACAGGGCACATAGGAAACAACTGCTTTCTGTGTGACCTCTAATGCAGAAAACCGAAGCTCTCCGCACAAGTGTGAACAAACACCCCCCCCCCCCCCCCAAAACACTTGATAGAAAATCTTTTCCATTTTTTTGTGCCATCTCAGAAGACGAATTCTGAATTTTTCTAGAATCTACAATCCAGTGTGAGAGCAAAAAGGACAGACATGAGATACAACCATCACCGGGGGGGGGGGGACCGCGGAGCTGCGGGGTGAGGAGCGCGCTTGATTGGCTGAGTGATTTCAGGTAAGGATGAAGGGAAGGCGGAGGCAGAGGGAGGAACAGAGAGCGCCAAGCTGCGGTACACACCTCTTCCTCCTCTATCCTTGCAGGCTCAATCAGAAGATTATTCACTTGATCAAACGACACACCCTGTTAGGAAGGGAATCCGGCAGAGAAAGATGAAGAAAAGAGAAGAAAGAAAGAGACAGGCATGCGTATTAGTGGAGCAAAAATTAACAAAAAAAAAACACCCAACACCAATGACCCACCTTTGTTGTGTCTCCTCTGTGGCAACATATTAGACATCGTCATTCCTGCACAGTTACTGTTAGACTGGAAGTTTGGCTTAAAGAAGAACTCCAAGAAGCCCTGAATATGTATGAGGACCACGTAACGCGTGTCCACGCTATCTGGTTTTAACTCTGGCCAAATTAAAATCATTTTTAGTGAGAACCAATCACCACTGGCAATTATCTGAACACTTTTAAAATAAGAATTGTGCAGACTCATTTATAAAAGCCTAAAAAGTTCGGGATTGTAAAAAACAATCAAAAAAAAAAACAAACAAAAACAAATAACGGTGGATGCACCATAGATCTGATGCTGCAATCTGTCCCCCACCATCTCTACAGCGAGAAATGAGCGATCAAACACAGCTGATTGCTCAGTTCTCCCCTATGCTCTGAGCAGAGAGTCGGGACTGTCAGCAGCTCTCTGATCTCCCATCCAGCGCTCACTGGAGCGCTGGGCTGAGGAGGGGGGCCGGAGGGGCTGAGGAGAGAGCGGGGAGGGGCTGAGGAGAGAGCGGGGAGGGGCTGAGGAGAGGAAGGGGAGGGGCTGAGGAGAGGAAGGGGAGGGGCTGAGGAGAGGAAGGGGAGGGGCTGAGGAGAGGAAGGGGAGGGGCTGAGGAGAGGAAGGGGAGGGGCTGAGGAGAGGAAGGGGAGGGGCTGAGGAGAGGAAGGGGAGGGGCTGAGGAGAGGAAGGGGAGGGGCTGAGGAGAGGAAGGGGAGGGGCTGAGGAGAGGAAGGGGAGGGGCTGAGGAGAGGAAGGGGAGGGGCTAGGCTCAGGTTCTCTGCATATAGCCGAGAGGCTGAGCCAGCTGCCAGTCCAGGCTTCTGGGTGGAGCCCGACTGTAAAGTCTGGGTGGATCCCGACTGTAAAGTCTGGGTGGATCCCGACTGTAAAGTCTGGGTGGATCCCGACTGTAAAGTCTGGGTGGATCCCGACTGTAAAGTCGGGATCTTTCCCCTGCCTTGACCGGCTGAGTGGTGTCAGCCGACAGCGAGACAAGGGAGCGCAGAATGAACTGCACTCCTGTCATCCATAGAAGTACTGCCAAAAAAAAGCTTTTCTTTTGCTTTACTTTGGTTAAAACACTTCAGCCCAAGTTTAGCTGGTTCTAGTAATCCTGTCTTTTTTTTTTTTTTTTTTTAATGACATCATTTACATGCTATTTGTATTACTTTTTTTATCAGCACTAGATGTTATATTTTTTATATGATTTAAAAGTGATAAGATTCCTTCCCCCCCCCCCCCACTCAAATAATTAAACTCGTCATATTTAACTGCTTTGTGCGATGGTTTTGCACAGAGCTGTTCCGGACCTCCTCTTCTGGGGTCCCCTGCCGACACATCTTGGCTCATCCACTTCTCCAGTGCATCCATAGCAAGCCGCTTGCTTTCGGAAGCACTCATGCGGGTTTGACCTTGAGTGGGTTGTGCATCTCTAGACGCGCACACACACACACACACAGCGAAGCTCGCCCCTTCCTCCCGCTTCACAGGACTGGACTGATAGCAGCAGGAGCCAATGGCTCCCGCTGCTGCAGGGTCTCCTGTGAGAAGAGAGAAAGGGAAGAGCTGCTACAGAGGACAACAGTACTAGATTGAGATCAGGCTTGGATAAGTGTTCACGGGGGGGAGCAAATTTTGATACTTTTTTTACCTTAACGCAGAAAAAAAAAGTAATATGTATGTTGCAGTTTTTTCCAGTCCTTAGGTGTGGTGGCTGCATTACTTTTCTTTTTACCTGGTGATCCCGCCTAGAACACATTTCATGTCCTAGGATGACAACACTCACCATCCTGTATCTATAGAGCAGCAGCGCCCCTCCTAGAACAGGAGACATTAGGACTACAGAATAGCTCCCTTTCCCACTTAATCTTGATAAGATATGGGGGGGGGATTTTGTGTAATCCAGATAGAACTAGGAACAAAGTAACTCAGATCAGCCAGTCACTGGCAGCAAAACAGTGATCGGCTCACTGGATTTCTGGCAGAATCATCTTGCACTTATCGAGCAGATATAAAAAAAAATGATTTTGTAGTATGTTTAAAGTTTTTTTTGTAGTTTTAGGGCCAGTTCACACCAGATGCAGTTCCAAGCAGTTGTTTTCTGCACCAATACAGTCAGTTCCGGTCAGTTTCTGCACCAAAAACTGACCGGAAACTGACCAGAAACTGACTGCATGGCGTGAACTAGAGCCATTGAAATACATGGGAAACTCTGTGCATGCATTTTTAGTGCACAGAACTGCATCTGTTGTGAACTGGCCTTCAGATTTTGAGTGCAGATGGATTATAACCCCTTTCATTTTCGTCTGCGCCCCTGTTAGGGAGATTCACCCTCAATATTTGTCCTGTTTACCATTTATCATTGAAAGAAAAAAAAAAACTTTGGGTTGTCCCAAGAAAAGTAATAGAGAGGAAATCTTTCAATGGGGACACCAGTTCTGGTGATCTGGTGGGCTCCAACATATGCCCTTAACCGGTTCCCGACCAGCGCACGCCGTTGGCGTACGTCGGCAGAATGGCATGGGCAGGCATATTGGCATACAGGTACGTCCAATATTTAATGCCGCCCTGCCATCTCGAGCGCGCCCCGCCGGGACCCTCGTGAGTCCGGTCACGGGTCCCGCGGACTCGATCGCCACGGGCATACCCGCGATCATCTCACGGGACGGCTGAACGAGGAAATGCCGTTGTAAACAGCATTTCCCCGTTCTGCCTAGCAACTATTGACGCTGATCTCTGCTCCATGTGATTGGAGCAGAGATCAGTGTTCACTACATTAAAGCCCAGCCCCCAAAAGTTAGTAACACACCCCTAGGAACACTTAACCCCTACACTGCCACCCACTGGTTAACCCCTTCACTGCCAGTGTCATTTACACAGGAATCAGTGCATTTATATAGCAGTGATTGCTGTATAAATGACAATGGTCCCAAAAATGTGTCAAAAATGTCCAATGTGTCCGCCATAATGTAGTAAAAAAAAAAAAATTATTAATAAAAATGCCATAAAACTATCCCCTATTTTGTAAACGCTATAACTTTTGCGCGTACCAAAAAATACGTAGAAGAATACGTATCGGCCTAAACTTAGGGAAAAAAATGTTTTTTCTATATATTTTTGAGGGATATTTATTATAATAATGCGTGTTTTTTTTTTTTTAAATTGTCGCTCTATTTTTGTTCATAGCGCAAAAAATAAAAACCGCAGGGGTGATCAAATACCACCAAAAGAAAGCTCTATTTGTGGGAAAAAAGGCCGTCAATTTTGTTTTGGGAGCCACGTCGCACGACCGCGCAATTGCCAGTTAAAGCGACGCAGTGCCGAATTGCAAAAAGTGGTCTGGTCTTTGACCAGCAAAATGGTCCGGGGCTGAAAGTGGTTAAATTTGTAGGGATTTGCACTCACTTCCAGTTTTGGCTATGGGATAGGAAGGTATATCTCCCCAATGGGACACAGATGACAAAATAAAATCTGACAGAGGTTATAACCCTTGCTTACACTATCGAAAAGGAAAAAAAAAAAAAAAAAAAAAAAAGTTTTGCCCTGTAGTTCCACTTTAACAGACCAAAATAAGAGAAGCCCATAGTTAGGCTTCACATATACTTTAAGTAGCTCGAGGATATGGGAACAAAAGTCGTCAAGGGCATAATGGCCTGCATGAACAATTTAACGACCGTCCCACTGCAAGGGGGAACAGCTAAACGTGTTCTGTGGTTGTATAGCGTTAAAATAAATAAACTAGGCTGGAGTTCTTCTTTAACTTGGACTTTCACACCCCAAAACTGTGTATTATTTCTGCGGTCAGATGCACCACGAGACATGAAAACGTGTGACAAAAAAAAAAAAAAAAAGCAGCATGATTACATAATCACAATACGGACGGACTCTGCTGGGACATCTCCTTCCCTGAAAGAGCAGAAAAAGCGAGGCAGCACCGGAGACAACATGGCAATCGGTTTAGTTGATTTCTTTCAATGTTGGAGCAGTTAAAGCGCAGCACAAAGCAAGCTGGGTGTATTAAGGGAAAAAGGATGGCAAAGCAGTGGGGGTGAGGGGGGGGGGGGGGGGGCTGGATGAATAGGGGGCAATTTACACAACAAAAAAAAAAAAAAAAAGAGGGAAAGACAACTTTGCTTTGCTTTCCATACTTACATTACAGATTCTTCAGCCAGTGGCGCAGCACAAAGTTCTCAGGCCCTGAATGTAAATTCAGAACCACCCCCTGATACACCAATCAACCCTCACCTGTAGATTTTACTAGATAATATCATGTGGGGCTTACAGGATAAATCAAATTTAAATTTTTTTTATTTTTTTATTTTGATGGCAACACAGTTTTATTTTTGCAGCAGTATATATATTAGTGGTTTTGTTGAGAAAATGGAAGACTATATCTCAACAAGCTCTGGAACTACAAGACCCAGCATTACCTGGAAATCTCATGGTCTTTGCGATTGCATGTATCTACATGGAGTTAAAGAATACATTTCATCAGTAATAACTACCGATTCATATCAAAATATTGAAACCACAATTCTTATTTTTATGGCTGTCAGCACCTTCCCCTGTATGAAGCCCAATTTGTGGTGCTCAAGGCAGAGCTTTTACCTCCCTCTACTGTGAGCACAGCTGGCACAAAGTACTGTTGCACTAACATGCCCCTTTCTCCCCTAGCAGCAACTAAGGATGAGCTTCGGCGTGATCGCACAGCCCACGTGGAGAGCCCGCCAGGAAGTCGGCGCATCGCTGATCACAGGCAGTAAGAGACATTTACGGATCTCTGCAGCCGCACATCAGGACAATGTCTCACTGCTTGTGATTAGCACAGTGCTGTGCCAACTTCCTTGCGGGCTCTGCACGTGGGCTGTGCGAACACGCTGGAGCTCATCCTTAGTAGCAACGGTGCTGATCTCGGGCATGTGGCTGCTACCAGAGACAGTCACTGTCAGTAACCCCTAATTAGGTAATCAACACCTACTGAGCAACATGGCTGAACAGCGGGGAGGGGAGGGAGGTGTGCTGTCAACCATGCTAGCTTAGCATCAACAGCAATGATGAAAATGCAACAAAGCACTCTATGTACTTTGTCCCTGGAGGACTGAAAAAGGTAGAGGATGTGCATGATGAACTGTAAGGTGACTTTACACTGGACCCCCTTCCCCCATCCCACCCAGTCCCGCTGTACCAGATTGCCGCAATCCCCCGCTGTCAGACACAGAAAAGTCGCCTCACCAGTC
Organism: Lithobates pipiens; assembly: GCF_037356315.1. Lineage (NCBI taxonomy): Eukaryota > Metazoa > Chordata > Amphibia > Anura > Ranidae > Lithobates > Lithobates pipiens. The sequence goes on along the minus strand of NW_027507764.1, from coordinate 581,368,043 downwards.
TGGGGAATTGAAATCCTACTGGCTCTCTTTCCTATCCGTGCTGACAGTACAGGCTAAACAGCTTCTGATTGGTCAGTGCAATCCATGTGATGGTGATGACCAATTAGAATCCCTGTAATCTGTACTGGCTGAGCAATATGGATAAGAGATGAAAGTGATTGTAAAGTCTTTTTTTCCCTATAAAAATAACAGACATTTTATACTTACCTGCTCTGTTGCAGTGGATTTGCACAGGGCAGCCCGGATCCTCCTTTTCTCGGGTCCCTCTTCTGTGCTCCTGGCCCCTCCCTCCTGTTGAGTGCTCCCACAGTAAGCAGCTTGCTATGGGGGCAACTGAGCCAAGTCACAGCTCCCTGTATCCATTCAGACATGGAGCCCCGACCTGGCCCTGCCCCCCCCCCCCCCTCTTCCATGATTGGCTAGCTGATTGCTTTGATTGACAGCAACAGGAGACAAAGGCACTGCTGCTTTGTCTCAGCCAATCAGGAAGGAGAATCTCGGACGGCTGAGACACTGGTGGACATCACCGGACAGAGAGGGACCTCAGGTAAGCATTAGAGGGCTGCTGCACACAGAAGGCATTTTATCTTAATGTATAGAATGCATTAAGATGGAAAACTTTCTGCCTTTACAACCCCTTTAAGCCGCGGTGGTTTCAAATCCCAGGACTGCTAAACTGGCTTTTTGGTGTGTGACAGCGGGGGGATTGTGGCAATCTGGTACAGTGGGACCGGGTGGGATGGGGAGGTGGTCCAATGTAAGGTCACCTTACAGATTCTCTGTAAAGGTGAACTTACACTTTAAAAAAAAAAAGGAGAACTATGGCCAAAGATCTTTTGGCCCCATTTCTCCTGTGGGTCACAGGAGTGCACTTCGTTCTGCAGTCCTGTGACCCCTATTCAGCTGACAGCAGGCTAAAGCCTGCTGTGGGCCGACATCGCTGAGCTGGTCCAGATTCCGGAGGGATCCATCCTGATTTTAATGTCGGGATCCTCCCAGATTCCTGACCAGCAGCTGGCTCAACCTCACAGTGAGCTGAGCCAGCCGCTCCTGGCCCCCTGCACAGCCTAGCACTACAGTGAGCACTGGAGTGGCGGAGATGAGAGCCGGGCACTGACAGTCACCAGTTTACTGAGAACTGAGCGATCAGCGGTCTTTGATCACTCGGTTCTTTGTCTTAGAGGCAGCAGGGGACAGATGCAGCAACATAATGATGCTGCATTCACCCAGGTGAGTATGTGTGTTTGTTTTTTTTTTTAAATCCCACACTTTTTAATCTGAAACAGAAAGGTAACCTAATCCTGGTTAGCCCATACAGACATTTTGCTGAATAAAACTCATGTGAAATAAAAAAAAAAACTAATTGCTTAGATGCAGTAACCAACCCCATTCATTTTTTAGTTCAAAATATCCACCCAACCAATCTGTCGTTTTTTTTCTGCTGCCCTTTTCCTACTATGTTCCAGAGTAAGCCCATCACCTCCTGCTATGTGCAGGAAGGGGGAAGTTTGACCTGCAAAACTTCCACAATGTGCAGTATCGCCCCTCCCCCACTTCTCTTTTACAACTTAATAAGCCTAATATTCTGGGAGAATTTTTATATATGAAAAAGTTGTGCAGGTTGGAAGAAGATACCACAGCTGACAGAACAGCCCTCTGTGTCCCTTCATCATGCCAGGGGGTCATTTGGTGCCCCCTTTGTGACCAGGTCCAGTTAGAACTGCGACCACTGGGAGCTCTACTGCTACGCCACTGCCTTTAGCTTCTGCAATGTGAATTGAGATTTTTTTTTTATTATTTTTTTTTTTTTAGTCCAGCAATTACTGTCCAATTTTTTTTTTTTACAATCAAGTTTTATTAAACAATTCACAATAAGGCAACAGGAAGAGGTTTAATCTGAACAAAATGTTATATATTAAAAAGGGCATCCTGAGATATAAAATAGGGGGGGGGGGGGGGGGGAAGGAGGTACATGACATGGGAGAGGGGGAGGGGGAGGTTAGGCTATCCTAGGCAGGCATAGAAGAAGGGGGGTTCTGGGAAATGTGTCAGCCGATGTGAGCCTGGGATTCAGGACACACAGAGTTTGAGACACATGCTGCATGTGATTAAACGCAGCCACTGCGACTGCTGCACCAATCACCCTTGTCCATGACATCAACCAAAAGGGTTGAACGTGGCGATCCTCACCCGCTCTATCCACGTGGTCATAAAGTGTGCGAGGAAATCAGACATTTCGTACCTTGACATTCTGCTGAGCACTGTTCCTCTCCTCTCTAGTCCCTGGTTCCCAGTCCTTGTCGTCCTCCTCCTCTTCTCCCTCATCTTCATCCTCCTCAGCCTCCTGTGAGCACCTCATATATCCCTGACCATGTCCTTCCTCATTCTCTGGCAGTTCACAGGAGGCCTGTCCCTGCAATAAAGCCACCACGGCTTCTGTATTTGGCAGTTTTGTGATCTTTGAGTGCTTCTTGTAGTGCGGTGTGTCTTTACGGATCAGGCGCTTCTTTTCCAGACATACCCTATCTTCGTCATACTCATCCTCCTCGTCGTCGCAGTGCACCAGAGTCTCCTCTGCAAAGCGTACTGAGTGCTGCCAAAAAAAAAAAAAAAAAAAAAAGCAAGATGGCTGAGAGGAAAAAAAAAAGAATTCACAATAAATATGCTTATCGATTAGTGACTATTAGGTTTGGTTCACACTACAGCGACCTGAAAGTCTCACAACTTACGGTGCGACTTTGCCAGGCGACTTGAGTTCTACATTGAAGCGACTTTTAGGAATGCCTGGGTAATCTTCCTGTAATGTCGGATCCAAATCACATTAATATAAATGAGGATACGACTTAAAGACGACTTCCATTAACCACTTCCCAAGCGGCTCCAGTACTTATAAGGCGGCAGGGTGGCTCTCCTGCACGAATCGCCATATATGTACGGCAGCTCCTTTAGGCCGGGTTCACACCATAGCGATGCGGGAACGCCGCGAATCCGCAGCGTTTTCCCGCATCGCATTACTCCCGCCGGCAGTTTACACTGCCCTATGCGGACGGCTGGGAGTGTCAATGATATGTTAATGACACCCCCAGATCCGTCCGCATATCGCAGTGCGACCTGCCGACTCGCACAGGAATCGGATCGCATGGTGTGAACCCCCATGCGATCCGATTCTGTTGCGGACCAAAAAAAGGGTCCCGTGCGAGAGCGATGCGAATTCAGCCATACTATCTGTATGGCTGTACTCGCATCGCTACGGAGATCGGATGTGATTTGCGGTGCGAATCACATCCGGATCTCCCCCCGCAGCAGTGTGAACCCAGCCTTCAAGAGGAAGTAAACCCCGGGCCGGTTTTTCTTTTTTTTTTTGTTTTTCAATTTAACATTCAGTAGCTCACTACAAGGTCTGTAAATACCTTCGGGTCTGTCTTCTCTTCATTTCTGGGTATTGGCCGTGCCATTTTTAGAGCAGTTTACTGAATTATGTAGTCACTTCCTCCCTTACTGTGAAATCTCACGCATGCGCAGTAGCGCCGGGAGTAACAGGAAGAAGAGAATCAGTGCAGCATCGCGAGACGTCTCCTCTGAGCCCGTTCAGAGGGGAAGCTCATTCACAGTAATTTCCTGACATGCAGGGAATACACAAACGGCACACTTTACATGCCGTTAATGAAAGACCATACGGCGCAATCGCGCATTACATCATCTACGAGAAAAAGACTATTTTCATTGAAAATACAGCAGTAAGTACACTTTCACACACAGCGATCAGCTGCCTGTGAAACAAAAATGCCTAAAATAATCGCCAGAAATACGTCCAGAATTATGGATGTTCAAACATCTGTAACTTTTTGCAAGAAGCCTTTTTTTATTTTTTATTTTTTACACACTTGTCTACACTAGGATACAAAACATCATATAATGAATAAGATACAATGTATCTTTTTCTTTATTTAAGAGGCTAAAACAACACAGGGGTGGGCTGTACAATGACTGATCACTGTGATAACTATCACTGCGATAGCTCCTGATTGGCTAGGACAAGACCCAATGCCTGAAGGAGCACACATGCTCCGAACGCGTGCGCACTGACATCATCACAGCGCGACCCCAAACAACCCACCAGCTGACCTCCGTGACGCTGCGATATCGAGCCAGAGACGCTGGGAACCACCGACGCCACCGGACGAGACTCCACAGCAACAGAGGATCACCTTCCCCCTGGGAGCCCTATGATGAATGATTGGGGCGGCACAGTGGTGTAGTGGGTAGCACTCTCAGCTAGCAGTAAAAAGGGTCGCTGGTTCGAATCCCAACCACGACACTACCTGCCTGGAGTTTGCATGTTCTCCCTGTGCCTGTGTGGGTTTCTTCCGGGTACTCCGGTTTCCTCCCACAATCCAAAGACATGCTGGTAGGTTAATTGGCTTCTGTCCAAAATTGGCCCTGGTATATGAATGGGGACCTTGGATTGTGGTCATTGAGGGTAGGGACTGATGTGAGTGTGCAATATACAGGGATAGGGATAATTGTAGACACTCACTCAGGTTGAACTGGATGGACTGGTGTCTTTATTCAACCTTACTAACTATGAAACTATGAACACTGGAACTTCTTTTCCTCACAAACATGATGTGCCTGATTTACTCCAATAGAGAGTGAGTGTATTACATTTGAAATAAATACTTGTGGACTTCAATACTGCACTTAGGTTGGCGCCGTTTTGTCTTCTCTGTTTGTATACCCAGAGCTTGGTCCCTGTCCTGGGAGTGCACTGGGCAGCAGGCCATCGGTACAAACAGAGGTGAACATATGTCACCCCACAGCTAAAGATTCTCTTCCGTGAGGCTGCATATATATATATATGCATACTCCCATCAGGAAGAAATCACGATGCATTGCACAGCAGTATCTAGTCTATAGAGCCATCAATCTTCAAAATGGAAATAGATGGGAAACTCCTGTTCTGGCGATAGTCAAAAATGGCATTTCCACTCACTTCCTGTTGTGTTTACACAACAGGAAGTGAAGAGGAATCTCCCCAGTGGTAAATAGATGGTTGAAAAACACACATTACAAGTGTTTTAACCGATATCTGCTCTATTCAAATGTAAAAATGTTTTGGTTTGAGATATACATTGAGTTATCTTATATATACCCTAAAATGACTGCAAAGTTTTTTTTTTTTTTCCCCTCCAATCACTTCTGGACCGCCCGTCGTCGTTATACATCACTACTTTGACGTTGAATACCGTTGTTATGGCAGCAGATAGCAGACATAGCCCAGGTATTTTTAAAAACCGCGAGCGGCCCGCTTTTATAAAAGTGGTCTCTGCAGCGGATTGGCCGCGAGATCACTTTTGTCGGTGGCGGGAGAGGTGCCCACCCCCTCCCTCGGCATCCAGGTCATCTTCGCCACTTACCGGATACGTCAGTGGCAGCAGAGGGGGGGGGGGGGCATCATTCCCTCTGGTAGTCGAGCGAGGGAATGATGGCCCCCACACCATTGGATGACGGAATCGACTCCATACCATTGGATGACGGAAGCATCGTCAAAACGTCACCTCCGCCCAATGGTCTTAAAGCAAATATGAAACTTACGCTTTAAGCTTTAAGCACTCCTCCCCCCTTACATACCACACTTGGCATGTCAATTTTTTTTGTGGGGGAGTGGGAGTGGGTGACTACTTTAGAGAGTGACTTCCTTTCCTACTTCCTCCTTCTGCCCACGGACCGCCTAGGCGACTCCTCCTCTCCCCTAGGCCGTCCCTCACTCTCGGCAATCTTCTGGGACAAGTGACAGGTCCCAGAAGATTGCCTGTCCACTGGGAGAGCGCAGTGCACGCCCGGCCGTGAAGCCGCAAGCTGTCATGGCCGGGTGCCCATAGCACCCGGCCATGACCTGGCTGGAACTCAGCTTTAAAGGGGACATTTTTTTTATAAAAAAAAATAAAAAAAAAAAAAAAAAAAACACACAACTTTTTCATTATTGCATTTAAAGTGGTGTTGCACACAAAAAAAATGATTCAAATTCCTAAAAAAAAAAAAAAACACATTTGGAATTTTTTTTAACTTGCCTCTAAATGCCTGTTGCTAGGGGGTCCCTCATAGTCTGCCTCCTTCAGTGCCTGGGCTGGTGATATCACTTCCCCTTCAGAGCAGGAAGGGCTCAGCTCTGCCCCCTCCCTCCTGTCAGTCATCCGGGACACGGTGCCGCTCGCGCATGCGCAGTGGGTGCCCGGCTGTGAAGCCACAGCCAGGTGCCCACAGTTGCAATGCTGGCGCCGCCAAGCGGAGGGGGGGGGCTGGAGGACGAGCGGAGCTTTGACCCCCCCCCCCCCCTGCTTCGCTGGACTCTGGAACAGGTAAGTGTCCGATTATTAAAAGTCAGCAGCTGCAGTATTTGTAGCTGCTGACTTTTTTTTTTCAAATGGAAACTCCTCTTTAAGTGTAAATGTGAGATCTGAGGTCTTTTTTGACCCCATAACTCACAAAGAGCTCCGGTCATGCTTTTTTTCTATTACATAGGATGTTTACATTCCTTGTAATAGGAATAAAAGTGATCCAAAAAATGTTTTGTTTTTTAAAGCGGAGGTCCACCCTAAAGTGGACCGTCCGCTCATTGGAACCCTCCCCCCTCCGGCGCCACAATTAACACCTTTCAGGGGGGAGGGGGCTGCAGGTACCTGTACAGTACAGGTATCTGCACCCACTTATGGAGTAGATTCTGCAGAAGGTACGCCCCTTTCCGAAGGTCCCCCGCTGCCTGCTGGGAAACGCACGGATCCCAGAGACAGCGGAGACCATCCTTATTGCGCAGCGCGACTCACGCATGCGCAGTAGGGAACCGGGAAATGAAGCCAAAAGGCTCCACTTCCTGATTCCCATACTCAAGATGGCGGCGGCAGCACCCGAGAGACGATCGAGAGATCGGCTTCGGGTGCCGACATCACGGGCGCGCTGGACAGGTAAGTGTCATTATTTTAAAAGTCAGCAGCTGCAGTATTTGTAGCTGCTGGCTTTTAAAAAAAAAATAAAAAATGGCGGACTCCCGCTTTAAAAAGGGACAGTCCAAGTAGAAAAAAATTTCACAAAAATTAAAGCGCCGCGTCCCGTCGTTTCCAAAAAATTGCATTAGCAAGACCGCTGCGTATATACAGTGTGACAGAGTATTTTCAACTATCACCATTTTAATCTCTAGGGCAGTGATGGCGAACCTTGGCACTCCAGATGTTTTCGAACTACATTTCCCATGATGCTCAACTGCACTGCAGAGTGTTTGAGCATCATGGGAAATGTAGTTCCAAAACATCAGGAGTGCCAAGGTTCGCCATCACTGCTCTAGGGTGTCTGAAAAAAATATATATATGTTTGGGGTTTCTAAGTAATTTTCTAGCAAAAAAAAATAAATAAAAAAATAAGATTTTGAAAAACAAATAATAAACAAATTTGTTTATTTTGGACATTTTATTTTGATGGTGCGATCCTTGAATTTTTGTGTTGTAATATTTTGATTCCCCATCTTGGACTCTTCAACTTAGAAGCATATATATGATATATAATTTATAAATTGTGTTTGTGGTCACTGCTTTATACAATTTTAGCACTTTTTTGCACTTTCACTGTATATTTTTTTTCAGAGAGCGCGGTACCAATTTATTTAAATACATTTTTTCACTTTTTACAACCTGCTGCTCCTATTGTCATTTATCCACATTTAATTATACACTATTTATTTGCCATTTTGCACAGTTTGTTGGTAGTTCCACTCATTATTATTTAAAAAAATAAAAAATAAAAATAAGCAGACAGTTGAAAATCTTGACAAACCATCTTACAGGTTGTAACGACCCGAATCAGTATTCTCAATTATCGGGCACGTGACCAACATCTCTCTGCCAAAAGGGGGAGGAGAACTACACTGTTTCCCCCGAAAATAAGACCTAGCGTGATTGTCGGTGATGGCTGCAATATAAGCCCTACCCCCCAAAAAAGCCCTAAAAACAGTTTCCTCTGAAAATAAGCCCTACCCTGAAAATAAGACCTACAAGGACTTTAACTAGGCCTTATTTGGGGGGTAGGGCTTGTATTGCAGCCATCACCAACAATCACGCTAGCTCTTATTTTCGGGGAAACAGGGTAAGTGGCAGTCTGAATGCCCGTCTTCTAAAACCCTACTACGACGACCTTGTATCAAAAGGCACTGTTCATTTACTTGTCTTGGGGCAGAGGTATTTTAGCACAATGATTTCACAATAGGTTACCTCCATGTACTCCACCTCCATGTCATCAGCCTGGTTCTCTTCCTCCTCTTCTGGCTCATTTGCTTTCACCTCCACCAGGTTGTGACGTTCCTCGTGGTAGCCGGCGGACACGGTGCTGCCGCTGCGCTGAGACTCGCCACTCTGTGAAGAGCCACCGCTGAGACGCTTCTCCTGAGGGGACAGACGACACATGAACATCCAGGATGCATGGTCTACAAAAGCGTTTATCAATTTGTGAGAGAAGCATACTGCGATTTGAGTGGGATATCACAAAGCCGGGCAGCCATGCAGAAAAAATTAAATCACTGAACAACTTTAGTCTGGGACTGAAAGATTCAGCATTCTTGTGCTTCACAGAACATTTTGGAAACAAATGAACGCCGATTGGAAATTCACAGTGTAGGTAAACTGGGGTGAGGATGTAACTGGTAGAGGACGGCATCATGCCACCCCCCTGTGCTGAATGGATCTCACTCATTCAACTAATAAAATGTCTAAATTAAATAGAAATTTGACTTCTCCATCAAATCATCCCCACACACTTGCGGTGTCAGTTTAGATTGCCATCAATTTTAAAATGATCTGATTTTTTTCCCTACAATTGTCCATTTTCTCTGTTTATCAAATCATTGCATTCTGTTTTTCAGTAGAGTTTACACAGCGCCCCAATTTTTTGGAATTGGGGGTTGTAAATTTCCAAAATATATGCAAAGGAGAAAAGGGAAAGCTAAAAATGATTTTGGTTGTGGTGTAGGAATTTTTTTTAAATTTATTGATGTCGACTAGTGCAATATGGCAGACAGGATTAAGCATTAGGAGAAGATACCGTATTTATCGGCATATAACATGCACAGGCGTATAACACGCACCTTCATTTTAGGAGGGAAGTTTCAGGAAAAAAAAACCTTAAATTTTAAATGAAAAACTTGGAAGCAAAATAAGGGTCAGTGCCATCAATGCAGCCTCACCATTGCCCATCTGCAGCCTCACCATTGCCCATCTGCAGCCTGATCAATGCCCATCTGCAGCCTGATCAATGCCCATCTGCAGCCTCACAATTGCCCATCTGCAGCCTGATGCCCACCTGCAGCCTCACAATTGCCCATCAATGCAGCTTGATCAATGCCCACCTGCAGTCTCACAATTGCCCATCATTGCAGCTTGATCAATGCCCATATGCAGCCTCACCTTTGCCATAAATGCAGCCTGATCAGTGCCCATCTGCAGCCTCACAATTGCCCATCTGCAGCCTCACAATTGCCCATCAATGCAGCTTGATGCCCATCTGCAGCCTCACAATTGCCCATCAATGCAGCTTGATCAATGCCCACCTGCAGTCTCACAATTGCCCATCATTGCAGCTTGATCAATGCCCATATGCAGCCTCACCTTTGCCATAAATGCAGCCTGATCAGTGCCCATCTGCAGCCTCACCTTAGATTACTGCTGCCTTGTAGAAGACAGAGATGGGGCGGGACGAGTGCCGTCAGATTACATACAGCACGAATCTGTTTACTCGGCAGCCTCTTTAATACAAAGTTCTATGATAGACAGAACACTGGTCCAATGCCGGCCCAGGAGACGGGACTTCCTATTGGAGAGGCCGCTGAGTAAAAAGGAGATTCTCGCTGTATGTAATCTGACGGCTCTTGTCCTGTCCTCTCCTAGGCAGCCCAAATTGCAGTATTAGCGTATAACACCCACACACTATTTGCACCCGATTTTCAGGGTGAAAAGGTGAGTGTTATACACCAATAAATACAGTACTTGAGGGAAGGAGCAGGAAGGAAATTAGATACTAGCCTGTGAAGAGAGGGATTACAGTGGTTGTAAACCCTTTACAGCAACTTTTTTTCTACAGGTAAGCCTATAATTAGACTTACCTGTAGCTGCACGGGTTTAGGAGATATCCCTGTATTTGCATGTGCCGAAGTCATCGACACATGCGCACTGAAGCAAAACGGAAGCAATGGCACGTACGTTAGCCTATGCCATTACCGGGATCGTGCGCAGGAGTGACGCAATTGTGGCTCCGACCAATCAAAGCGCTGGTAATTCCCGGGAGCAGCCGCCAGTGCGGTGAACGAGGACCGCTGCGGGGGCTTCAATCTCAGGTTAGTAATTCATAATGAGCTAGTATGCATAGCATACTAGCTCGTTATGCCTTTGTCGTGCAGTTTTTTTTTTTTTTTTTTTTAACAACCACTTTAAAGCAGAGGTCCACCCTAAAATAAAAAAATTACATTAACATTTTCCCAAAAATCTATAAAAAAAATCATTTGGAAAAAAAAATTTTTTTTTGCTAACCAGAAACGCCTGTTGCTAGGCAGTCTTCCTAATCTGCCACTTCCCATACCGTGGAGCTCTTATTTTTCTTCCTGCCTCACGTGTTCTTCTGGGTAATGAGGTGCGCTGTTTTCTGGGACCTGTGTGTCCCAGAAGACAGCCACGCAAATTCACAAAGCGCCGCGTGACTCGCGCATGCGCAGTAAGAAATGGGCAGTGAAGCTGCAAGGATCCACTGCCCGTTTCCCTTAGTTAGGATAGCGGTGCCGGCACATGATCCAGACGGACGGATCAGCCTCGTGGGGCCAACATTGCAGGCTCCCCGGACAGGTAAGCGTCTTTATTAAAAGTCAGCAGCTACAGTGTTTGTAGCTGCTGACTTTTAAAAACAATTAAAATTGGCCGGAACACCACTTTAAGGATGAAGTAATATTAGAAGAAAGAATAGAGAATGGAGACATATAATCAAGGAAAACTAATCTAGAGATAAGATCGAGCAAGGAACGGTATTGTAGAAAAAAAAGAAAGACGAAGTTTAGAAAAGAAAAGGGTTTACACTAAGAAGTTCAATACCAGATAAAAAAAAAGTGAAGCTATGGTATACAGAAAGTCCAAGGAATAAATGGGAAAGTTTTCAAAGCTAACATATTAAGGTTAGTTTACTAAAGGAGTTGAGAATTATTAAGAAGCAGATATAAAGGGCAAATAGGAATTAAATCTGCTGATATTTTCCATACCCCTCTCCAGGGGTTGACAAATTTGCTTGGAATCTAGGAGCCAGCTTAAAAAGTTAGGAGCCAGGTCCGTGACGGCGATCCGGACCTGTCCCTGGCCTGACATGGAGACGAGTGAGGGGAAGATAGCAGCGCCGTCGCCGCCCCCCCCGTCTCCAAGTCATTGCCCATAGCTCTTAGAGGGACATTTTATTTATTTTTTTCAAATGACAATTTTTTTTTCAATTGCATTTTAGTGTAAATATGAGATCCGAGGTCTCTCTGACCCCAGATCTCATATTTAAGAGGACCTGTCATGCTTTTTCTATTACAAGGGATTTTTACATTCCTTGTAATAAGAATAAAAGTGACACAACATTTTTTTTAAAAGAACAGTGGAAAAAAAAAAAAGTTAAAATAAGCAGAAAAAATAATAATTTTTAAACGCGCCCTGTCCTGCCCGCATATAAAATCGGTGTTCGAACCACACATAGGAGGTAGCGCCGTGATCGGTAGAGCGAGAGCAATAATTCTAGCCCCAGACCTCCTCTGTAACTCAAAACGTGCAACCTGTAGAATTTTTTTAAACGTCGCCTATGGAGATTTTAAAGGGTAAAAGTTTGTCGCCATTCCATGAGCGGGTGCAATTTTGAAGCGTGACATGTTGGGTATCAATTTACTTGGCGTAACATTATCTTTCACAATATAAAAAAAAATTGGGCTAACTTTACTGTTGTCTTATTTTTTTTATTAACTAAATTATTTTTCCCAACAAAATTGCGCTTGTAAGTCCGCTGCACAAATAGGGTGTGACAGACAGTATTGCAACAACCACCATTTTATTCTCTAGGGTGTTAGAATAAAAAATATATATAATGTTTAGGGGGTTCTAAATAAAGGGAAGAAGATGCAGGTAATATAAAACAGGCAGAGGAAACTTTGCAGAGGAAATTAGCATTGCTGGTTTGTCATACCAACAACGACCACAAGAGGGCGCCAGATTCCATAAGGAATCATAGGACCGCAGAAGGCCTCAAAGCCGCGGCCTAAATTTTCGGCCGCCGGCGGAACGGCCCGACGCGATCACGCTGGGGGGGTCCACAGAGACAGGATACCCCCAGCTGTGCTGCCCCAGGCGCGAGGTCGCTATTTCTAGTCGCCAATGCGACCTGGCGACCGGGTTTTGTCGAGCCCTACCCCTCTCCTCCAATCAACATGCTGGGGACATTTTAAAATCAAACCCTTTCTTTTAATTACCTTATTTAACCACTTCCATACCGCAGTACGTCATATGACGTCCGGGGCTTTCATTGGGGATATCTGAATGATGGGTGCAGCTACAGGCATCATTCAGATATCATTTCTTTCAACCGGTGATTCCCCACACCGTAAGATTAATCATAGTCGCTTGATCCCTCTTACAGGCCTGATAGACTATCTGGACGGACAAATGTTCCTTCACTTACCTCATCGCTGGGGGATGCTGTATCTGGTTTGGTGCCAAAATGCTCGTTCCTGCGTTCCTCGATCCCCTTCTTCATCACCTTTAGTTCACTGGGGTGAGGCGTGGCCCTTCTCTGCAGACCCTGAAAAAAGCCGTCACAAGACAAAACGCTGTGAATGTGAGCAGCCAATCACCAGCATGTATAAATAATACAGGAAGAAATGCAGCTACAGACATTTTCATTATTTTTCTGATAGAGATGTGTTAGGCCCCTTTCACACGGGCGGCTGTTCTGCCGCTGTTAAAAGCATGTTTTGTTATTTTGAAATTCAGAGAATCCTGGCACAGCGTTCACTTGCTTGTACAGCGTTGTACGCTGCGTTTAGCTGCGTCTGCGTTTAGCTGCGTCTGCGTTTAGCTGCGTCTGCGTTTAGCTGCGTTTGGAAAATTCTTGCCATTTCTGATGTGCTTCCTATTGTTTTTCTTTCCTTGTTGCCGCTGCTATCTGCAGGAGAAATAGTACACTGCGATTACCTGCGGTTATGTGCTTATAGCTGCGCTACATCGCACCTGGACGCATACAATTCTATTTTTTCTATTCGCACCGAACCGCATGTAACGAAATCGCGGCTAAACGCTGTGTGTGAATGGGGCCATAGGAAAGCATTGTGTGCTTTTAGCTGCGGTAGAAAACTAGAAAATCCGCAGCTAAAAGCACCATTCTATCCGTCCGTGTGAAAGGGGCCTTAAAGCGATACTAAATGATCGGTTTTTTTTTTCCTTTTTTTGCCTTGCTGATCGCCTCACGTCGATATGCATTGGCAGAAGGGCTCGTACAGGCTGAATCACGTACCTGTATATTGCCCTTTAAGAGGCGGCCAGCGGGCGATCGCCTCACGGGGAGGAAGAACGGGGAGATGTTAATGTAAAACAAGCATCTCCCCCGTTCTGCCTAGTGACAGTGTCACTGATCTCTGCTCCCTGTGATCGGAGAAGAGATCAGTGACGTGTCATACATAGCCACGCCTCCCAGTTATAAACACGCTCCTAGGACACACTCAACCCCTACACTGCCACCTAGTGTGTACCTGTTCTCTGTGTTGGAGACTAATCAGGGCCACATTTTTGCCTGAATTGAGCCCTGAAACTAAGCCAAAGACGCAAAGCGCTCCTGTGCAAGCCGCTGTACAGCCACAATGGAGATATATACCGGCTCCAGAGAGAGCCGGTCACAATCTCCTGTCATGCAAATAGGATGTGGGAAAATCTGCATCCAATTCGCATAGATGTGAACCCAGCCTCAATCCATAAGGGACCCCAAAAGCTGTAGTCTTCTATTCATGCGACAGATATTTTGAATTAAAATAATAAAAAAGTGATCACACTGACTTGAGCCCTAAAGTCTGTTTCACATGGGCTTCAGCTTGTATTAGAGCAGTGTGAACTGCAAGCTTTAACAAAGCATTTGCAGAGATTTCGGAAAGGTGTGTTGAAGCTTTTAAAAGTACCATTTAGCTCCAGTTTGTAAATGTTGAACACGGATCCCAACAGGACAGCTGATTGCCACTTTAAACAAGCTGCTAGCAAGCTTTAACATTTCTTAAAGCTAGTTGAAATCCTGAAGAAGCCTGCTAGCAAGCGTGTTTAAAGAGGCAATCCGCACTCCCATTAGGATCTGTGTTCAACATTTACAAACTGGAGTTAAAACGGTAATTTAACCGCTTGCGGGCCAAGTTATTGTACGTGATCTGGCAAAAATATGTAGAATACATATCGGCCTAAACTGAGGGAAAAAAATGTTTTTTATATATATTTTTGGGGGATATTTATTATAGTAAAAAATAAAAAATATAGCTTTTTTCAAAAATGTACGCTTTTTTTGTTTATAGTGCAAAAACTGCAGAGGGGATCAAATACCCCCCCCAGCAAAAAAAGCTCTATTTGTGGGGAAAAACAGGACGTCAATTTTGTTTGGGAGCCACGTCGCACGACCACGTAATTGTGAGTTAAAGCGACGCAGTGCCGAATCGCAAAAAGTGCTCTGGTCTTTGGCCAGCTAAATGGTCTGGGGCTGAAGTGGTTGAAAGCTTGCTGAAATCTCTGCAAATGCTTTGTCAAAGCTCGCTGTTCACACTGCTCTTATACAAGAGGAAGCCCGTGTGAAACGAGCCTTAATGATGTGTGTGTGTCATCTTTATTGTCGGTTCATATGGATCACATCATTATGGAGACTTGTAATCTGGAAGACACAAAATTATATCATTTAACAGTAACAGCAACATTCTTACCCTCCTCTCTGCTGCAGCCTCGTCATCTTCATCTTCAGCTCTGGGCTCCTCCTGGAACTGAATGACGCTGACGCGGTTGAGGTTTCCGTCTATCCAGCTGTCATCCATACTGTTTTGAAGAGGGCTCTCTGAAATCACATAAGTCATGCAGGCATTTATCTCTCTAATGTCCATGTGAAAAAAGGAGAAAAAAAGGAGAGGACACATGTTGGCAACACTGTGGCTTTGTCACCATAATCTGCCTCCCTCTGCCCTTCCATGATAAAGAAAGCAGACGTGCCCTACTAAAAACCGCGCCTGAGTACTGTGTAGAGAAGAGAAACTATTATTTTGCACAGAGCAGTGTTGATCCTCCTCTTCTGGTGTCCTCTGCAAGCACTCATGGTGGCACACCGAGAAGAGAAGTTACCAGAAGAAGGTTGCTTACAAATTACAGACAACATAAGCAAATTATGCAACATTTTAGGTTTCCACGTGGCCAGCAAACCAGAGCGGATGACGGAGGCGTGGCCGTGCTTTCGAATCACGTTCTGATTGGCCGAACACAGTGGTAGGCGGCTCCCACGTTTACAGCTCCAGACCACCTTTGCGCCGAGTAACCCAGCCGGCATCTGCCCGTGGTTCCTCAAGGCTTCAGCTCCCCGCCCCCGCTGTTAACAGCACTCGTGGCTCACTATCAAAAAGGGACATAACGGCAGTTTCTGTTCCCATGCTAGACATGGCAAGCCCTCCCCCACTGAGCACTATGTGAGTGCAATCCATATTGTCAGTAATTGCTTATCTCAATAAAATAACGCCGCACTAGGAATTGCCTGGCTCTTCCCCTTCTTGCCTTTAAATCGATGATAATATAAAACCCTGATGCAAATGAAGATTTTACCCCAACAAAGGGAAGCTGGGTCCACTAAGCCAATGAAGGAAGCACTGGCCCACTAGCCCAACAAGACCACTAGTCCAACATAATGGCAGTTCCCAACCACAACCAGGCAATGGAGACATGCAATGCATTAAAGAGGAAGTAAACCATGAAGAGTTTACTTCCTCTTTGATTCCCTGCAATGGTAAAGCATAATGGACTACTATGCATCGCATAGTAGTCCATTATGTGTCACTTACCTGACACAGGAGCCGGCAAAGTCACCGCTGTCCCCTGTAGTCCGGAGCATCCATCTTCTCGGTGGGTCTTGCCGCTCTGCCGCTGTCATTCGGCATGCGCACGGGAGCCGTCACTCGCGGCATATCGCCATTGACAGCGGCGCGCTCAGTGCGCCTGCGCGCCGCAGTGCCTGTCTTTCAGCAAATATCTCTATTTCTTCGACCTACAGGTAAGCCTTAATCTAAGCTTACCTGTAGGTCAAATTGGTTTGTAAGGGTTTACAACCACTTTAAGCGCTTCAAGACTAGCCTTGCTTGGTGCTTCAAAAAAAAAAACACAATCCCAATATAATACCAGGTAAAAACAAACAAAAAAAAATACCAATTTCCTTTGCATATTTGATACCTAGTGCTGCTCTATACCACAAAACCACAAAACTATTTTTAGTAATAGCAATGAAATGAAAAACATCGGGTAGAAAATGCAGACAAAGGAAATTGTGGTATCCTCTCATTTGGTGATGATCAGTGAAGAATTGCCTGCTTTTATCAGTCAGTGGAAAAGAGGTACCCGAGGTCATACAAGAATTGTTTTCGGTTGTTCAACCAGCGGGCTCCTCCGCCATCCACACATTTGGGGTTGAGTCCCGCACACCTAGTGTATTCTGA
>NW_027507764.1:581326290-581346290 GCF_037356315.1 Lithobates pipiens | reverse complement strand
CATTGTAAAATTCAAAAGCTGCGCCGCCGCCTTCGCCTGTGATAGGCGGAACACTGAATTTCCCAGCAGCCTGTGTTCCGCCTATCACGTACATCGTATCATCCTCGTCCGTAGTACGAGGATGATACGATGTCCGTGATAGGCGGAACACAGGCTGCTGGGAAACTCAGTGTTCCGCCTATCACAGGCGAAGGCGGAGCCGGAGGCGCGGCTTTTGAATTATAGAATGGCCGCTGTCTGTCTGCTCGACACGCTGATCGAGCGGGCAGACAGCGATGACTCGAGTATAAGCCGAGGGGGGCACTTTCAGCCTCAAAAAAGAGGCTGAAAATCTCGGCTTATACTCGAGTATATACGGTACTTACATATTTAGTTAAGTTTTCACAGCTTGTGAGAAAAAATGGAGATTAAATTGCTAAAATAAAATTGTGTAAAGTGCTTATTTTCTTCTTTTTTTCCCCCGTTGCTGTCCTGTCTTCTATGACCAGACAGGCACCCTACTTATCAGCAATGACAAGGCCCATATTGTAGTTGTGGGACAAATAAGTGTTAAAAAAAAACATATGCAGCCCAGAATCTTTCCTCAAATGACATGTAATGAGACCAGCCCTGACAATATAATGCCCATATGAGACACTGGTACCTGTTGCCCGCCACGTCCAACACGTGCAGTTCCGTGGCATTGGCCAGCTCTGGCGGGAGAGAGGTCAGCTGGTTATCACGCAGGCACAGCATGTTTAGACTGGAACAGCCTCCGATCTCACTGGGCAGAGAGTTCAGCCGATTGCGGTCCACATTCAGGTTGGTCAGCTTGGTGAGATTCCCCATAGACTTGGGCAGATACTGGGAGGGAAAAACAAAAAAAACATTTGACGGTCAATTTCAAATCTCCATCAAGAGAGAAAACAACCAAACTAGTGCTCATTGAAATCGATTTACTTGTCAAAACGGTTTACTCTGCAAAATACTTATATAGCACTATGAGCTCTCTTCCTTTAAAGTGATAGTAAATACATTTTTTTTTTTTTTTTTTTAATACCCAACATTTAATACTTACCTGCTCTGTGCAGATGTTTTTAAACAGAGCAGCTCCAATCATCCTCTTCTGGCGCTCCTGACACCTCAGGAGCACGCATTTTGCAATGGGGGCACCCAAGCAGGCGCGTTCCTGAGCCACTGCTCTGCATATCCATTCAGATATGGAGCAGCGCCTGGGCCCCACCCCCTTTTCTCTCCTCATTGACAGCAACGGGAGCCAATGACTCAATGCCAATGAGGAGAAAGAGACCCTGAGAGCTGATGCTCTTGTGCATGTTGCTGGATCGAGAGAAAGCTCGGGTGAGTATTGGGGGGGAGGGGTTGCTGCACAGTGCACACAAGTTTATTAGCTTAATGCAAAGAATGCATGAAGGTAAAAAAAAAAAAAAAAACTCCAGCCTTTAGAACCACTTTAATATTTCTAAGCGCTTATGATCACCTTTGCAAGATCTTGTGGTCTGGTAAACATCCTGTCCGGAAAACCACAGGGGTGACACGAACACTTTCATTAAAAAATTTTAGCACTTTTTTTTGGACTAGGATGGACTTGATTTTTTTGTGTACGAATTATTGAACTATTTATTATATTTGTCATTTTTTTACACTTTGCACCTTATGGGGAATGTTTATGTAGTTACATTTTTGCACATGAACTGCACCATTTGGTTAGTTTTTTTTCACACAATAGTGGATATAGAATATACAGAATATTGGAAGGTATCACTCAATATTATTTGAGTCTTTGATTCACTTGTGATATTTTTCAAGAGACAGCGCATTATTCTTTTTACAGAATATGTGAGGTCTAGTATTGAGGAATCAGTGTCTCACTTTAATGGTGGCCAAGCACGAGTCCTAGGATTTTTTTCTTTTTTTTTTTTATTAAAGAGGAACTGCAGTCTGCTCACATAATTTGTGATAAAAACATTGTCATTCTGAAGCTTCCCTCCAAACACTTTGCACATTATTTTATATATATATATTGTGATTCCATACTTGCCAAATATGCTGCAGAAATCTCCCTCTGCTGAGTCTGACTGCAGCCATTTTAACTGTGGGCAGCTGAAGCTGCTGCCTGTTCACTTCCTGGATTTACAGATACGCAGAGGCACACCTCCAGCTCTGCAGCTTTCATTGGCTCTCTGACTCATGCCCCCTCCCTTCCAGGCAAACTCTCACAAGAGTGAGACAGAGAGAGCTGTGCATGATGTCACAAGCCTAGGCTAATGACCGGAGAAGATACAGGAAGTGGGCTGTAGAAGGTATTTACTGGCAGAAAAAAAATGTTTTACTATCCAAAAAAAGATTTGATAGATGGAAAGGGTAAAAAATAATGACTGCTTAAAGTCTGTGTTTTAGACATTTGAGAAAGAGCTGTTCTTTTATCTACATCTTCCCATTCTCAGGCTCCATGCACACTGGATGTTAAAATAACGTTATGAAAACGCCAGTAGCTTTGCAGTGAGTCTTTCAATGTTTAACGTTTTTTGCAATAGCATTTATTAGCGTTTAGTGTTTTTCCACCTTAACCTTTTTTTAGCTTTTTTTTTTTCGAAAGGACCAAAAACATTAAATGTTGGTGAGCCATGTTTTTGAACATTCATCGACGTTTATCAGAGTTTGGTGGTTTTTTTGTGGTCAGAAAAGAAACTCCTGAATGAGATTTTATGGCGTTCAGAAAAAACAGCCCATAAACTCCACTGCTGATAAACATCCAAAAACGTTCATGTGTGCATGGACACATAGGATAACAGAGGGGAGTTTATGGGCTGTTTAAAAAAAAAAAAAAAAAACACCCAAAAATGGCCGTTTATGAGCTTCAGAGTGCATGGAGCCTTAGCGGAATTTTATATATATATATATATATAAAAAATAAAAAAAACAGTGTTTCTTTTCTTGCAGCCCCATATTCATCTCATCATGCTCTGCTTTTCCTGTTTAAAATATTCCAGATTGAGCAGAAAGCCTTTATGAAGGTCATCCACTTCTTCCAGCAATAATTTACATCTGGTTACTCTAGAGCCTTTGGATGAAGATGAATGTCGAAATGGCAAAGACTTTGCAGGAGAATCTGGGTCAGAATCATCTGTATCCTGTTAGAGGGAGCAATGGAAGAGGAAGAAGCAGGTGGAAGTGGAGTGTGTGTTTTTTTTTTATTTTTTTTTACCATCGGCCAAAAGGGATAGAAAGGATTAAAAAGGTGCAATGGACTAACATACCAAAAAAAAAACAAAAACAAAAAAAAAAAAAACTTGACATGTTTTATTTGGGACATCGATTTGTCAAGGACCTTCATCTGAAAAAACAAATGGGGAACGCCATAAAAGATAGAGAGTAGACACTACTACCAGGGGGCAATGGGCTCTGGTGAACCAATGTCCCCTACGAGGCCTCAGAGGAGGAAAGAAGGTGCTCAGAAAAAGGCTCCCAACTATGGAGGAAGCCGGCCCCAAACAACGTTCCTGAACAGTGTTAGCATCAATGGTGCCTGACCCCACCATCACTGATGCTGTAGCATCCATCATGCAGATAGCACATTGGAGGAAACAATTTGGAGACTCAACGGCCCATCTGGATGCCTTCCAGACCCCACCTCTATTGCATTGCACAACTCCTCATCCAGAAGCTGTGGGGCACAGATGTCGTTTCAACTGGGGAAAGCCCATCAACAAGTTGAGCAGAAGTGACACAGTGGGGGGGGGGGGGGGGGGCGACGACTCACCGACACTTTCTAAAGCAAGAACCACAACACATGGAGGTTCCAGGACTTCCACCGGGGGAACGGCACCTTCCTCCAGTACAAGCCCTCATTCAGGCACGGAAGGTAGAAAAAGCCCCAGGACAACCATACCGGTCTGATGGGAGTCCATGGGAGGTCAGTAACTTTGACAAAATGCAAACAGGATATCACTTAAAAAGTGGTCTCCTACCACCCTGCTGGAGTTTCAGAAATTAACCTGTCTGACCAAAAAAAGAACAAGATAACTGGAGGAGATGTCCCTGTGGGATCCTATTTAAAGACTTCTAGCTTGAAGCGTTTTCTCCTCTTATGGGGGGGGGTAGCCTCACCGGCTCACGTGCCATCCTTGAAGCTGACTGAGGAAAAAAGAAAATCGGAGATTTCAGTCACGTAGAACCTCTTTCTCAAGGTGACATGGAAAATATGACTTCAAAAACGTCTGTTTTTTTCTGACACATTGCACTGAACTAAAGTATTGCTGTTGAGCTTAAGGAGTGTTGGCCAACTCGATGAATGTAAACATTTCTGTGCATCCAGTCATGAGCTCTCACCCATAACCACCCAGGGCCTTTGCGTGTACAGGGTGGAATTTTGCTAGAGTCCCTTAAACTGGAAAAACATGTTGCAATCATGTATTGATGATTTTTTTATTTTTTTTTTATTAAATGTTTTAAGCAATAAAAAAGGAGAAAACAAAATAACACCCCATAAGAGAATTGATGATTTTTTCAATTTGAATTTTTGTTGTACTTGGAAAGATTTTATTTCAATGTGGGAGTCATTCTGGCCCTGCATTGAGTTTGGATGTGCTTCCCAAATTTTAAATGAATACCTTTATTTACATGTATAATGTTTTTTTTTTTTTTTTTGTTTTTTTTTGATATGTTGTAATAAAAACTATATATTATAGCTTATATTATTATAAACTGTTATCTACTTGAGTCGTTGGCACCACAAAAATCCCCATTTCCTGAAACTCCCACTTTTGTAACCAATTTTTGGGATGAGGTGCCTTAACTAAAATGGACGCAACTGCCAATTTTTACATTTATTACAATGTGTTGCACACAGCGGCTGAGATTTTAGTGCGGATCCAAACAACAAATGTACTTACTGAAATTACAGTTTTCTTGCTGCACATCGACATGCTTTTTTTAATTCGTTTTTTCTGTACAGGTCACATCAAGGGTCTGTATTTTAATAGGTGTGTTGCAATGACATGTGTTTTTTTTTTTTTTTTTTTGTGCGTTGCATTTAAATACAGCATGCCTATATTATTTCCTCAACACAGATTACAATGGGGCACATGGACCTCAATAGTTTTAGAGCAGGGGTAGGGCAACCTGGGAGCCCTCCAGCTGTTGCAGAACTACAAGTCCCATCATGCCTCTGGGAGTAAGCATAACTGCCAGCCTTGCAATGCCTCATAAGAAATGTAGTTACACAACAGCTGGAACGCCCCATATTACCTACTCCTGTTTTAGAGTGTCCTTGCATTGAATGATACAAATAAGCACACCTGGCATACTTACTAAAGAGTAACTCTGTTTTTGTTGAGGAAAAAAAAAAAACACATTCCCCTCTGGGTGTTTAATGTACATTGCAGGGATTTTAACAAATGTTGCAGATTCCTACCTTTTGTTATTCTGAAGAAATCCCTTTGTGTTTGCCTGTGTCCATTTTCATCTAATGGGAGTGGTTTCATAATTATCAATCAGCTGCAGCGTCTGCAGGAAAACTGCAGGGTCTGCATCCCTTTTAGATGAGATTTAAAACTTGGAGTATCTCACTAAAGATGACATTTTTGTTGCAGGGGATGCCTGAAATCTGACTTGTATCTTAAGTGCAGACTTCTGGGAAAATCAGTGAGCCAATCACACAAGCAGGAAACTGTTTTTTTGGGGGGGACATCCTGTATACATTCTGTGTACAGAACACCTCCAGGTAGCCATGTTGCATTACATTTACAGAAAATTACAGTGCTAAAGACTGACATTTTTAATAACATTTAATTACAATATGACTTGTGTTGCAATTGTACACACTTATTTTTTGTTATTTGCTTTTTTCCTTCCCATGAAAGTGGAGTTACCCTTTAAAGGAGAAGTCTAGCCTGAGCTTTTTTTTAAGCTGGGCTTCTCCTATGGATCACAGGAGTGCAATTTGTTTTGCACTGCTGTGACCTATTTTCAGTGGAGAGCGGTCTGAAGTCCGCTGACGTCACCAGCATCAGCCAAGGCAGTGTGTCATAAAGATATTATATTTTTCTAAATGTGTGTACTGTAGTGCCTACAAAGTCCAAATGTATGTGTTCTCTAGTCTATTCACAATTAATCAGGACGCGGCACATATTATATTTTCCAGTATCCACAGTACCACTCTGTGGTGATACATGGTAAAATATGTATTCATGAACTTTTTTGAACATGTTTCACCCCATGAACTTTTTTGAACATGTTTCACCCATATACACATTGTAACAGGTTTAACATCAGACCCCTCCTCTTCCTTTTGTCAGCGAGTCGGTGAACTTATCCCCGTACTCTCCACCACAATTCAAAGAGTGCGGGCGTGAAGAGCCGTGTCATTAATTCACACATCCCTTTCTGTAGTTCTCAATGAACTACCACGTTGTTGAATGCTGTGGTAGTTCATTGATCCTTCCTTTCAGCGTGAAACTGCCTGCCCATAGGATGTACGAGGCAGACAGCTTACACTGACAGTCTGCAGGAGACCTGAATGGCACCAGCAATCTCCCGATCGCTGGTGCAATGCTTTCCAGGCCCCCGAAACAAAAAATAATAAAATGCACATTTTTTTTTACCTGCAAAAAATATGTCTATTTTTTTGTTAAAAGAACGTTTCCTTTAACCAAATCCCCATCTGGAGAAAATGACATAGGATTCTGTTAGTTGCCTTGCTGTCATGGTGATCCAGTAGCGAAAGGACTGTCTGACCCAGTACAAGTATGCAGTTCAGAAGTTCGGACTTGCTGCATGCTTATCCCAGGTCAGTGCATAGAAATTATTAAGTGTCAGAGTTAGCCCGACAACTATTATTTGAAGTAAACCAGAAAAGCCACCGACATGACTCTCCCCATGACAAGGCTCTGTTATAACCTACTGATTTATTCTAGGGCTCTTAAATAGTAATGGGGGCAACAGTTTACCGTCAGCAGGTTCTCAGTAAGAATAATCTCGCTCATATTTTCACAGTCTCCGATGGACTCGGTCAGCTGGGTCAGACGGTTCTGATCCACTTTCAAGATGGACAATTGTTTCAGGTGTCCTAAAAACAAAGAAGCAGAAAAATATTAAAGTAAGCATACTAGAAGGAAGGAACCTACTGGCTGAACCAAGCAGTCTGGAGGCTAACCAATGAGAATCCCAATTTCTAACTAGGGCATTGACCCATCACCTGCACCCAGTGCCTCGAGGATAACCATTGAGAATCCAATTTCTAAAAAAGGGCCTGACCAATCATACCCGGTGGCCACATTTTGACAAGAGGACGGTCTTCTCAACTTCACCCAGTGCTTGGAGGCTAACCATTAAGGATTTGATTTCTGACCAAGGGCCTAACCAATCACCTGCACCCAGTGCCTGGAGGCTAACCAGTAAGAAGCTGATTTCTGACCAATCACCTGCACCCAGTGGCCTGGAAGCTAACCAGTGAGAATTCAATTTCTGACCGATTGCTGGCATCCTTTCACATGGGGCGGGCACAATTTTACATGGCACCCTCAGCAGGGAATCTGTCTGCTGATCCCCGCTGAGCAGGCAGATGGCTTGTCTATGTCCACTCCACTTATGCAGAGCAGACACAGACACAGCCCGCTGTCCTCTATGGGCGGTTGGATGAAAATGGAGTGCCTGTCCATTTACATCCGACGGCCATCTGCAAGATGGATGGGGAATGGATCCCCATCTGTCTGTTTTTGGCGGATAGGATCTGATGTTGGAGGGTGTCAACAGGCAAGCACAGTCCATTTACATCCGATCGCCCATATAGGGACAGTGGATGGTCGGAAAAACAAAACAAAAAACTGACAGGCGGACCCGATCAGGTCATCCGTGTGAAAGGGGCCTTACTTCAGCAGACTTCATATGTATATGGAGGCTCATCACTTTGATCTGCAGATGAATGCAAAACAGTAGATACAAAAATAACAGTATAACCTTGTATCTATTTCTAAGGGGAAAAAAAACAATGTTACTTTGTATCTCTACTTCCCATCAAAAAAAAAAAGTTACTTGGTATATTATCAGAAAATAACGTTACTTTGTATCTCTATCTCCTATCTGAACCATGTTTATAAACAATGCGTCAGATGGAAAAGTTTGACAGAAGTATTTACAATTTCTGTTCATTTAGACAGTTGGGAATTGCCAACAAGTACAAGTGGTGAGCAGCAGTGGGCCAGGACAGAGAATACTACACACGTCTGAAAAGACATTACTTTAACAAGTTGTGGATACTAGATATACGGCAGACCTCTATTAAAAAATTAAAAAAAAGTTTATGTAAAAAAGCATATCATCTGTGAAGCTACAGCTGCCATACCCAGGAGTTGTATAATTATGCTTCCATTGATTGCAGAGCTCTGCACAGGTGTTCAAGGCTCCCAGGAAGCCGTACTTACCTATTCCAGATGGTAAGCTGGTCAGCAGGTTCTGAGATAGCAGCAGGTCGGTGAGAGACACAAGGCCGCTGATCTCGGCAGGAAGTTCCTCCAGCTTGTTCTCGGAGACATCCAGGCACACCAATCGCCGTAGATTCCCCAATTCCTGCAATACAGTGGGGGGGGTGGAGAAAAAAAAAGGTTACCACATGTGCTAGCACAGACCCTAGTGCTGAAGTGCACACAGTTATAACACAAAATAGTAAAGAAGTCATCAGCACTCCATGCAAAGGCTTGCAAAAATGTATTATGAACACAATGTGACAAAAGGTCAGATAACATTTCAGGACCTCTCAGGATTCCCTTTGTCAGGGCAACTCATTGAGGTCACGAGTCGCCCCGAGGAAGCAGATCCTGCAAGGCCATAAAATCTTCTCTATCTGACCTATGTGATATTATGGGGTTGATTTATTAACTGGAGAGTGCAAAATCTGGGGCAGCTCTGCAAACCATTTATCTTCCTTTTTTTTTTTTCTTCTTCAAAGCTTAATAGAACAAGCTCAAGTTAGAAGCTGATTGGATTTTATGCAGAGCTGCACCAGATTTTGCACGCTCTAGTTTTAGTAAACCAACCCGCTATGCATTCATAATACATATTGAAAGTCCATGCTTGGAGGGCTGGCGATTCACTTACGACTGGTTGTGCATGATGCAAGCTGTTGCGGTCATTACAAGCACCCCCCCCCCCTTTGGTTTATAACTGGTTCAGCACCGTCCAGATTGTGCAGCTCTAAATAATATTTGCCTCACACAGACACAACCCAAAGTACTTTTAAATAATATAAAAAAACAACAACAAAAAAAAAACAACAAACCACAGAGTGCGAGATGGATTTTCTGATTTCAGGCCTCTACATACAGACACGGGCAGACCAGCTCAAGGCCTTAAATTATACAGTAGTCTGCTCCAATGTTTACCTTTGTATTAAAAATTACAAACAATGCACAGAAATCAGGGTGGAAAAAAAAAAAGCAATGATTTTTTTTTTTTTAAATCAGATTTTTTTTTTTTTTTAAATCAGATTTTTTCTCATTTAAATCTGATTTTTTTTTTTAATAAACGTATTTTAATAAAATGTTTTTGCAGTAAAAAAAAAATGTATCTAAAGATAGTTTTCTATAGTTTTTAATAATTTAGCTTATTCAGCATGAAATGGAGTTTAGTTATGTAGCATGAGGCTGTATATTATGCAATATTTATATTTTTAGATTATATTTTTGGTAAACTCATTCAAATAAACATTCAATAAATCCAAGCTCTGCAAGCTGGGATAACATGCACTGCATTGATGCATTCACACAATTTTACAGTAAATGTGTGATAAAACAAAAAGTTCAGGAATATTCCTTTCACCCCATTGTTTTGTAAATCTATGTACACTACAAACTGCATGACTGAATAGGTTCTGATATCGCCGTTTTACAAATCGGACAGCTTATTATTCTAAAAATGGGAAACCTTCATTTTGTTGCAAATAAAAAAGAAAGATCATAATAAAGATTCTAACTACCAGTCCTTGCATTTAAGGAGCACCTGTCATTTCAGAGCCATCATGGCAGCGCCCGCTAGCAGTCCCTTGTATTCACTGTCACCTCATTAAAGTGAACGAGACTGTCGGTGAGTCAACAGCGGGTCAAAGGAGGCGCTGCTGCGGGACAGACATGACAGTTACCCTTTAAAAATGTTTGATTTAAATGGAGTTGATTTAAATCAAGCTTTCTTACTAGTGATTTAAATCAAATCCACCCTGCCAGAAATGGAACAGTTAAAAAAAAAAAATGTAAAAAAAAAAAAAATATATAAAAAATAAAAGGTTTTTTCGTGTTACACAATTTAATAATGCTTACAGTGGAAGTCTGGCCAAAATAAAAATAAAAAAGTATTTATTTTTAAAACGGCAGTCATTGTTTACGAGTCCCTCCTGTGACAGTTCTATTGCAGGTTGGTTCTATCAGCAGAACTGTTATTTCTGTTTTGATTAACTTGATCAAAACGCTAAAAGTCAATTATCTACCTAATCAATTTTTATACAGCACTTGATTTTTAAAAAGGGGGTTGTAAGGAGCATAAAGGTTGGAGCATTGATTAGTACTAGAAGTGATTTCTAGCAATCTCAGGTAATGGTGTCTCCACTTGGCCTCTTGAAGCATGTCCCCCAGTCTCCAACAAATCCAATATTATGAATCATGTTTGGAGTCTCTGAGCATCTCCTGTAGGATGGTCTGCAGTCTCTGACCATCATTCTTGATTAGCTGCTTCCCTGACTGTAGCAGCCAGACAATGACAGCTCTGAAACCAAAGTCATTGTCACATCCATCTTTAGAAGTTACAGAGGAAATGGGGGAAAGACTTGTATGGTAACAAAGGGCGTAACATAGGCAGGCTAATTCTAATCAGGATTAGAAAGAATGCAAACATGTAAAGAAAACAACATTGTGTTGTGTGCACAATGAGTGCAGTACAAAATAGAATATACAGAACTTACAAATTTCCTTTACAATTTACTAAAACTGGAGAGTGCAAAATTTGGTGCAGCTGTGTATAGAAACCAATCAGCTTCCAGGTTTTAGTGTCAAAGCTTAATTGAATAAGACGGATGTCAGCGGTGACATGTCCACTAACATCCGACCCTCTCCGCTAAAGTGTGGCAGATGGAAACCCTATTTTTTTCATCCGTCTGGCGAATCAGATGAAAACGGACTCTATGGTCTGTCTTCATCCGATCCCCCATAGAGGAGAGCGGCGCTCTGACAGGTCGGTCCCTGCACGGTGTGCAAAGACAAACCTGTCATCTGCCTGCTCAGTGGGGATCGACGGAGCGATCCCCCACTGAGCAAAGTGGAGGCCGTACACGAACATGTCCGTGTGAAAGGGCCCTAAAAGTGATCATGGGCCTGTAGAGTCGTCCAGATCACTTTTACTAAACAGTCAATCACCCGCCAGCCATGTGAAATTTTTAGCCACTACCGCGTTTCCCCGAAAATAAGACCTACTGTGATTTTCGGAAAGGGCTGCAATATAAGCCCTACCTTGAAAATAAGCCCTAGTTTAAAGTGCTGGCAGAGTCTGGAATCCACTCCGTTGCAGTAGTTTATAGTGTAGATCCAACTGTAGTGTAATGTGTGATCCAATTGTGCCAAATATAAATATTGTGCCTTTGGAAAAGCATCACTCGGCGATCAGCCAATCTCCTGCTCCTAGCTGTCTGGACTGATCTCACTCCCCCTACCGCGTGCGCAGTGCTCGGAGCAGGGAGGAGAGGTCCGGCGGGCTAAGAAAGTGGCGAGCTGCACTCAGCTGATCCCCCCCCCCCCCCCTCTCCAAGCTGTCAGCGGGGGATCTCGGGCCCCCATCCCTGTGCAGACCTCCGATTGGCTACGGAAGTGGCGAGCTGCGTTCAGCTGATCGGGGAGGGCGAGGGCGGGGCCCCCAGATCTCGGGGATTTCCTCCCTCTGCAGAGCTCTGGCGGGTCATGGAAGCGGCGCTCAGCTGATCTCCCCTTCTCCATGCAGTCAGCGGGAGATCACGGGGCCCCCCCCTCCCCCTGCAGAGCTCCAGCGGGGCACAGAAACGCCCGGTGGCGCTATAAGAAGGTATGTGGCACAACAGTATTTGCATTGTGCGATACTGTAACGGAGTGGATTCCAGTATTCCACAAGTACTTTTACACAGGGGATACTCTGAAAATAAGCACTGTGTCTTTTGTTGCCAAAATTAATATAAGTCCCAAGCTTATTTTTGGGGAAGCATGGTATCAACCAGGACGTTTTTGTACGTTTGGCGGTCAGGAAACAGTTAAAGAAACGTAGATTTACATCCTCTTCGGTAGAGGGCATCATGCAGGCAAATGGTTAAGTCAGAGACTGCAGACATGCTACAAGAGATGGTCAGAGACTCTGAACACGATATAGGATTTGTTGGGCGAGTGGGTAAATCGAAGACAGACTGGAGACACATTACATGAGACTGCTAGAAATCACAGATTTCACAAATCAATGCTTATACTTTACTTCTTACTGCCCTCAAAAAAAAAAAAAATAAATAAAAAAACACCTTGGGTCACATTTGATTTTTTTTTTGACGAGATCCATTATAAAAGATATGGGGGGGGGGGGGGATGATGGGAATGGACAACACAGAAAAAAGCATGATAGTGTGAAAAGGGGGAAAAAAAATTAATAAAAATTAACTACTGGTAGGCAATTTAAAACATTTTCCTCCACTCAGAGAGCACCTAAGTAAGCAAGACACAGGGGTCGATATTGTTTGTAAATTTTATAGATAGGCAACTCCTATCCTCATATTGATTAGTAGTTCCAAATGAATAACTACTGCAGTAGGGAACAAACACAAAAGATGCACTCCGCATCTTTCCAAATAAATGTTTGACGCAATTGAAGGTTTTTATACACAGGATTACGTAGGCATCACATTAACCACTTCCCGACCAGCGCACGACGATGTACGTCGACAGAATGGCACGGGCAGGCATATTGGCGTACAGGTACGTCCAATATTCGATGCCGCCCTGCCATCGGGAGCGCGCCGCCGGCGGCGCGCTCCCGCGCTGGTCGGGACCCCCGTGAGTCCGGTCGCGGGACCCGTGGACTCGATCGCCGCGGGCATCCCCGCGATCGTCTCACGGAGCGGCCGAATAGAGCAAATGCTGTGTAAACAACATTTGTCTATTCTGCCTAGCAACTAGTGACGCTGATCTCTGCTCCATGTGATTGGAGCAGAGATCAGTGTACACTAAATGAAAGCCCAGCCCCCAACAGTTAGTAACACTCCCCTAGGAACACTTAACCCCTACACTGCCACCCACTGGTTAACCCTTTCACTGCCAGTGTCATTTACACAGGAATCACTGCATTTATATAGCAGTGATTACTGTATAAATGACAATGGTCCCAAAAATGTGTCAAAAATGTCCGATGGGTCGCCCACAATGTCGCAGTCACAATAAAAAAATCGCTGATCGCCGCCATTACTAGTGAAAAAAAAAATAATAAAAAAATTAATAAAAATGCTATAAAACTATCCCCTATTTTGTAAACGCTATAACTTTTGCGCAAACCAATCAATAATTGCTTATTGCGATTTTTACCAAAAATATGTAGAAGAATACGTATCGGCCTAAACTGAGGGAAAAAAATGTTTTTTTATATATTTTTGGGGGATATTTATTATAACAAAAAGTAAAAAATAATGCGTTTTTTTCAAAATCGTCGCTCTATTTTTGTTTATAGCGCAAAAAATAAAAACCGCAGGGGTGATCAAATACCACCAAAAGAAAGCTCTATTTGTGGGAAAAAAAGGACGTCAATTTTGTTTGGGAGCCACGTCGCACGACCGCGCAATTGTCAGTTAAAGCGACGCAGTGCCGAATCGCAAAAAGTGGTCTGGTCTTTGACCAGCAAATTGGTCCGGTCTGAAAGTGGTTAATATTACAATTGTACTTGTATGGTAACAAAGGGCGTAACATAGGCAGGCTAATTCTAATCAGAACTAGAAAGAATGCAAACATGTAAGGAAAACATTGTTAGTGCCGTGTGCACAATGAGTGGAGTACAAAATAGAATATAATAATATACAGAACTTACAAATTTCCTTTACAATTTACTAAAACTGGAGAGTGCAAAATTTGGTGCAGCTCTGTATAGAAACCAATCAGCTTTCAGGTTTTAGGCTGCATTCACACCTGAGCATAGCTTTTTCAAGCAGAAAATTGCGCTATTTTGCAACGTTTTTACCACGATTTGCGGCGTTTTTAACCGCGATTTTGTGCAGGGCAAAAGGTCACCAATGTTAAAAGAAGAAAAACGCCCAAATCGGCTCAATTCGAGCGACAAAAAAGGGTCCGGAACTTGTTTGAGCTTCAGGCGTTCGGCTTCAGGCGACATGGAGTGGAGATGTGAACCGTCTCCATTGAGAAGAATACATTTTTTTCCCCTCCAGCGTTTTGTAGCTTCAGGCTTCAAGCTAGAAAACGCTCAGGTGTGAATGGGGTCTTAGTGTCAAAGCTTAATTGAATAAGTAGAAGTTAGAAGCGGATTGTCTACCATGCACAGCTGCACCAGTTTCTGAGTGCTCCATCGTTAGTAAATCAACCGCACAGACTACTGTCTGTAGGTGCTGAGAAAGTCTGAAAGGCCACAGGTTGGGCAGCAAGGAGTTAAGCATTGGGGGTACAATTTTTACTTGCTTTTGGTACCGACAGCCTCAAACTTAGGACAACCACCGCAGGAAACCAAGAACCAAAATCCAGCATACCACGTTAATGAAAACCCCCTCTATATGAAACCCTTTTAAACTCCAAACTGTTTGGATAAAGCCCAAATGATTCAGCAGAGCAGCGATAAACCTCCCCAGGGGCTTAAAAGAAATGCTGTTTCTGTTCTGAACCAATAGACGGCGGTCAGTATTTCTCCAGGATGAGGAAACCGAATATCATTCAGTCTAGGAGTCAACATTCACTGAGCTGGATTGCTGAGGCTTGGCATGGAGACAGACAAAGGGGGTCTAGTTGTAATTCTATATCCATGGCTTGTAGAAGGAAATGTTAAACCTCTGATCATGGAACCCCCAATAGCTAAAATCACTATACACCACCATTGTATTCAACAGTCAGGTGAGAAACTCACCAGAGGCAGAGACGTGAGCTGGTTCCGGTCCAGCCACAATTCCCGGAGGTTAGGAAGGGCACCGAGTGTGTCAGGCTGTGATGGAGAAAACAGGAGAGATTAATAGTTCAAAAATCAGAACAGTATTACAATTTGCAAGACAGGAAAAAGACAGCTTCCATCGATAGGTTCTCTCCTCACCAGAACCTGTAGGTCATTGCTTCCGAGATCCAAATGTTCCAATTTAACCAGGAATGAAAGAGACCTGCAAAACAGCAGATAAACATCAGTCAATGAGGCAAAATAAAATGGTTTTCCAATCTCCGCCCTCGCAGAAACTTTCTTACAATATCGTCTTTTTTTTCATCCCTGCTGTGACCAGATATCAATAAATCCTCAATCCCATCTCTTCTGACACCAGTTTATCCTGATCAAGATACCACCTCTGACCATATTATCCCAAAAAGATCCCAATCTCTGCTATGACTTGATAGCTACGAAAAAGATTCCAGCCTCTGCAGACACCAGATTATCGCCAACAAGGACTACAAACTCAACTTTTCTTTACCACTATAGAGGCTATTCTCCCTTCAGTCTATCATGAATGCTACTGCAAGACCCATCCACTTTACCAACCACTCAGTGACTGCCATCCCTCTCTGCCAATCCTTTCACTGCTTTCCAATGGCCTAATGCATACAATTTAAAAAACGAACAACATACAAATCCATCCACAACAGGCTCAATGACCAACTTCATCTCAAAATTCAAGACTTCTTCAGAGCCTCTCCCATCCACTGGAACTCCCTGCCCTAGTCTGTCCGATCAGCCCCTACCCTGTCCACCTTTAGGAGATCCCTGAAACCTAATTTATTCAGGGAAGCCCATCCCACACCCACCTAACAACTGCCCCTGTGCCACCCCACCCCCACATCAAATCATTCTCTGCAGCTATTACCTTTTGTAGCACCACCCCTTCCCTTTAGAATGTAAAGCTCTACGAGCCAGGCCCTCCTGTACCTTTTGTATTGAACTGTACGGTAATTGTGTTGCCCCCCCCCCCCATACACTGTAAAGCGCTGCATAAACTGTTGGCGCTATATAAATCGTGTATAATAATAAATATTATAATAAAATATCACCCAAGCCATCCGCTCTGCTCTTTCCAAGACCTCTGGCTCTCTAGCTACCTCTTCACCCCTTCCTATGCTTATAATCCAGGATTTCTACAGAGCCTCTCCCATTCTCTGCAACTCCTTACACCAGGGGTGCTCAACCTTTGGAAGAGCGAGAGCCAGGGGAACACGCAAGTGCACTGCAACTGCGTATTAGTGCGAAAGCTGCCCAATAACCCTTCTTTATAAGGGCTAGTATGCCCACTGCAAAAGTGCAGTGTATGCATTGTTTAATATGCTGACCTTTTGCTCTTCCAGCTTCTGCTGGCATCGCTCTCCAGGCTGCTAGAAAGGCACTGGATATCACTCCACCTGGGACAGGAGATGGTGCTACAGAGGAAGCATTGGCTTATGCGGCTCCTGCTCCCTCCGCGGTCGGCACCAGCCCCCATGCACTCTGATGCTCTGGGACGGCGGGTCGGCTACCCATTGACTGCGATCTGGGCTTGCCGACCAACCATCCCAGAGCATGGGCATGCAATTTCCTGTTTGTTTCTGCTGGCATCGCTCTCCAGGCTGCTAGAAAGGCACTGGATATCACTCCACCTGGGACAGGTTTGAGGTCACAGGCACCATTAGAGGGCTCCATGGGTTGAGAACCCCCGCCTTATATTAATCCGTCCACCTATCTCCTACACTTTCCACATTGAGATGATCTCCCAAAACTCATCTCCCCAAGGAAGCCTATCAATCTTTACCCAACAACTGAAATGTAACAATACCTCCATCTGCATTACACAAAGCACGTTACCATGTGTTCATTCTGAATGGCATCCAATGCACCATGAAGCGTATTGCAACGCAGTGAACACACATTGCAGTGTGCTACTAAAAATGGCACACAACATTTTTGATGCATTAAAGAGGAAGTAAACCCTGATGAGTTTACTTCCTCTTTCATTCCCTGCAAAGGCAAAGCATAATGGACTACTATGCATTGCATAGTAGCCCATTATGTGTCACTTACCTGACACAGGAGCCAGCGAAGTCACCGCTGTCCCCTGTAGTTCCGAGCGTCCATCTTCTCGGTGGGTCTCGCAGCTCCGCAGCTGTCATTCGGCGAAGCCGCGATGACGTCACTACCGCGCATGTGCATGGGAGCTGAGACGCGCGGCATCTTTGTCATCGAGGATGCCACGCTCAGTGCGCCTGCGCGCCGCTGTCTATGGCATATGCGCCGTAGACAGCGGTGCCCGTCTTCGGGAAAATATCTCCTAAACTGTATAGGTTTGGGAGATATTTCTTGGACCTACAGGTAAGCCTTAATCTAGGCTTACCTGTAGGTCAAAGTGGTTTGTAAGGGTTTACAACCACTTTAAGCAGCCATTCAAATGAATGGGCTGCTTTTTTGTTTTTACATTCTTTTTATTCATTTTTTTCACAAATATTATACATACACAAAACAGAGGTCGAGAGGGCAACACACACTCTCTCCTCTTAGCCACACAGGGCCATCATTGGCACTAACAGCTCTAATAAACAAATCTAATAAACAGCATTCATCAGTAGCAGAGGAATAAATGTGTGACAGCCTGGCTGGAGTATAGTAGATCCGATGCAGATACTTAAAATGTATAAGGCGGTTACCTAGCAGATACCAGGTGCTTAAAAGGGTGGTCCCACATATCTTCCCAATCTTCTCCCTGGATTTCAGGGATATCAGCTACCCATTTTTCCATGAATGGGCTGCCTTAACACAACACCCATTAACAGACGGTAATGCACCACAATTGTGTGAATGAGCCCCAACAAAAATCACTGGCAGCTCTCATCCTCCTAATTTTGTCCAACAATCGCTGTCTGGCCAGTACATTTAGGTTTGGACAGTACATTTATGGCTGGCCGCCATCTAGCAATTGCAGTTGTCTAAAGCCTATGTCTGGGCATTGCATGCATTTACCCCTTGAAACCATTCCCTCCCTCTCCGCTAAATTAAGTCCCAGCATTATTTTTTTTTCTTTAACTTTTTCTGTAGCAAGAAACAGTTATTACAACCTGTGTCATCACCTTGGAGGGTGGTCATTCTAACTGGGGCAGCTGCTGGGAAGTCGGTGTCTACTGAGGGAGGTAAATAACGATTACCAGCTAAGGCCTCATGCACACGAGACGCAGTTAAACGCGTGTTCAGATGCAGTTGGACACTTTTTTCAACTGCCCCTGAACTCATTCAATGTTATCCTATGTGTCCATGCACACAGTCTTGTTTTTTGACGTTTTTATGCAGTTGTGTTTAACCTCGTTTTTCCAGAAGCAAAAAAAATGGGTTCAGACGCAAAACGCGGCTAAACGTGGCAAAACGCGGCACCCGCGTTTATAAGCGTTTTTAAAGGAACCCAATTTTTTGGACCTGAAAACTCAGAAATATGAACAGAGAATGACATTTTGTAACCCGACTTTGGGGGCCCATATCTTGGGGCCCCTTATTGCCAGGCACCCCAAATTTGGTATGCAGACACTGTGAAACTAGCACTACAACATATCCAAATTTGAGGTTCCTATTACCAAGTGACCCGAGATAGGGGGCCCCTAAGTCAGGTCGCAAAATGTCATGCACTTTTCTGCATCAGAGAATGACATTTTGTAACCCGACTTGTCGGGGTCGGTACGCAGCTGCACATACATGTTTGTGAAATATCCAACAGACATTCGCTGTCCCATCAACGGGTGGGTCCAATATTAACAAGCTCCGACTCTGGACCTCTCACGAAATTTGCGACGACGTTGCTGTCTCATCAAGAGCAATATCAGGAGCATTTCCTGACATAAATTCAATATGGGATCCATTTCAAAATAAATACCACAGAAAGAGAGGCAAATGCAAGTGTACAACTGCTCTCTATGCTGCTGCTGCTCACTCTGATCAAAATAGCAGAAATCGTTTAAAAAACATGCTTTGAGAGCTTGGGGAGGGTCTACATGATGTTATCTTTATAAACGCTTATAAACGCAAACGCGGCTAAACACAGCTAAACGTGGCATGCAAACGCGGCGAATGCGTGTTTCTAAATGCGCGTTTCAGTTTTTTTGAGCAGAGTTTTCAAGTGCATTTGCTCCAGAGCTTAGTAAATTAGCTTAAGCTTTACTATACAGAGAATACCCAATCACCTGCAAGGGGGGGGAACAGCATATTTGCTTGCACCTGACTGAATAAATGGAAGTCAGCAGACCTGCACTAAGACCCCTTTCACACTGGGGCGTTTAGAGCCTCTAAAGCGATTGAAAGAAGCTTTATCTGCAATCCCAATGTGAAAGCCCAAGTGCTTTAAGAGCCCTTTCACAATGTCAGCGCCCGAAAAACGCTTGTAAAGCGCCGCTTAAACTTTACCAGCTTTTTTCGAGCGTTATTGGGGCGCTTTTAACCGCTAGTGGCCAAATAAAGGGTTAAAAGCGCCCACAAAATGCCGCTGCCAAAAGCGCTTTGCAGGCGCTTCCCATTGATTTCAATGGGAAGGGGTGCCTTAGGAGTGTTGTATTCACCGCTCCAAAATCGCTGCAAAGAAGCTGCTTGCAGGACTTTTTTTTTGTACGCCCTGCCAGCGCAGCGTCTTAGTGTGAAAGCACTCGGGCTTTCACATTGGGATTGCAGTTGCAGCTTCTTTCAGGCGCTTTTTTTTTTTTTTTTTTTTGCTAAAGCGCCTGAAAAATGCCCCAGTGTGAAAGGGATCTCAGAGTGAAAGCACTTAGGCTTTCACATTGAGATTGCAGATGAGGCTTCTTTCAAGAGCTTTACAGGCGCTTTTT
>NW_027507764.1:581306290-581321290 GCF_037356315.1 Lithobates pipiens | reverse complement strand
AATTCAAAGAAATGACAACCGGGATGAGTCTGGTCTCTCACTATTCTTCCTGCTCTACAAAGGCAACGAGTCTCATATATTTCTTCTAGAGAAACAAGTTCACACCCTACAATTATCTGAGCTGTTGGAACCACTCTCCTTACAGCATTTTTTATCTGCCTGCGTACAACTAGGATACCAAACTAGAATACAATATGTCAATGTACTCTCAATGGCAGAGCGATAAAAGGTAGGGCTGGGGAAAAAAAAATCGATTTGAATTTTGAATCGAGTTGAGAGGTCAAATCGATTCAAATTTTCAGCAAATTCTTTTTAGATTTTTTTTTTTTTTTTCACCAGGACCGGCGCTGACACCGCACCGGTCCTGAGGAGCTGCTGGGAGGAATTTTTAGGTGAAGCTGCGGCTTCTGCCTAGTTCGCGAGGCCGGACCCGGGGACTAGGCCGAAGCCGCGGCCTCACCTAAAAACTCCTGCCCGCAGCTCCTCGGGACCGGCGCGGTGTCCATAAAAAAAAAATAAAAAAAAAAAAACTTGATTCAAATCGTGAATCAAGTTTTTTGGGTTTTTTTTGAGAAAAATCGCCCGACTCTAATAGAAGGTCTCTATCACTTTCCTTCCCAAGCCATTTTTCCGAAGAAGTCACAAAAAGTATAAACTCTTTCTTAAAGCGGAGTTCCGCCGTTTTTTTGTTTTTTTTTTTAAAGTCAGCCGCTACAATTACTGCATCTACTGACTTTTAAAATAAGGACACTTACCTGTCTAGGGCACCAGCGATGTCGGCACCCGAAGCCAATCTTATCCCTTGGCTGTCAGGTGCTGATGCCACCATCCTCAGTAAGGGAATCAGGAAGGGAGTACTTCCTGGTTCCCTACTGCGCATGCGTGCCACTATCCAACTGGTCCCTGCTGTCTTCTGGGACCCCTATGTCTCCCAGAATACAGCGGGGGGGGTGGCATAGATAACCGCGAGTGGCTCTGGTATCTATGGATGGAAGTGGAAGCAAAATACCTGTATTTAGACAGATATCTGCTCCCCCCTCCCCCCTGAAAAGTGCCAAACGTGACACCTGAGGGGGGGGGGGGGGCGGAAAAGCGGATGTTCAATTTTTGGGTGGAACTCCGCTTTAATAATGGCTTTAATGTTGATTGTCCATGATAAGTTTTTAGAATTGTATGTTCCCATAGTGAGTAGCAGACACAGAGCGATTTGTAAGATGGAGGAGTCTGGCAGCAGCATTCATGATGGATTTTAGAGGCGATAGACTATGTAGAGGTAAGTCAATGAGTAGGGAGTTGCAGTAGTCGAGGCGAGTGAATTAAGAGCTTTTCTTGTGTGATTGGTCAGAAAGGGGCGTATTTTGGAGATGTTGGCGGAGGTTGAGGCGGCAATATTTGAACAGTGATAGGACATGGGGGTTAAAAGGAGAGTTCAGAGTCCAGGACTACACCTAGGACCTTGGCATGCGGGGGATGGGCTGATAGTTCTGCCATCAATTTTGACAGAGGGATCAGGGGAAGGTGCACATGGTGGAGGAAAAATTATAAGTTTGGTTTTGGATAGATTGAGTCTGAGGAAGTGGTGTGACATCCAGACTGATATATAACACCTTGTATCTCTAGTCCCTCAACAAAACAAGGCAAGGTCACATGTGGAAATAAGCTTCCCCCCCTGAGTATCTGGGCTAAGCCGTCCATTCAGAGGTCAATCAAATGACCACGCACTGGTAGAAATTTGGCATGCCCCCTGCTCAAACCGGCAGCATTTCAATCAGCCTATGGCCAACTTTACTCTTTGTGATGCGGTGAAGAGTCTGGCACTTTTGCGGCGTTACTACGCAGCTGCTGCTCCTCAGACTTGACCTGAGCCAGTTCAGGACTAGTTCACGCATTTTACACTAGCAACCAGCGGGTGGCAGCATTTTCCCCTATTCTGAGATTGGCGGTCGCAATGTCCAAGTTTGAAGAGTTCAGGGAGTGTCCCAACACACCACAATAGTGACCTCTCAGAGAACCACAACAAGGGAGGGGGTGTGACAGGAGCAAACTGCTTATAGCCAAACGGGGCAGCTTGTCTCGGGCACACTGCCCACATTGTATTGTGAGATGTGAATAGAGGGCAGCAGGGTAGACGGAGGATTATATCCTGAAATCTGAAGGGATGTTTAGCAATCTTGCAGTGACTATGCTGCTTTTTATTTGACAGTTTAAAGCCACTTCTAGAAGCCTGGGTTTCCTCCAGGAGGTCGGTAGGGGTTCCTTGAGCTGCGGCTATTCTTATATTTTTTTGTGCCTGCATAGTTTCAGGGACAATGCCACGTGGCTGGGCAGCTGCATGACGCTAATTATTTTCAGCGGCCTATAATTCCATTGGCCACCAACATAAGAGGCATTTGTCCCGTTGACTCCCAAATGAATTGGTTGAGTTCCTCAAGACTTGAAAAATGATTTTAATGGTTAATCTGGTGAAAAATGGTTGAGAAAAGCTGGTTTAAAGGGGACTGCCGCTTTAAACTCCATGCGGGAGCCATTGCTGAACTTCTGAAAAGATTAACCGTCTGATATAGCAAAGTCAGAACTACTACATACTAGTTATGGGTCAGTGACTATATAAAGCCCTTAGACCACCATGACAACCAATTTGAATTTTAAAAAGATGTTCTTTATCCACCTAAAGACTGGACTGTTTATCCCCTTCCTGCCTGGGCCAATTAGTCAAGCAACACAGTACTCACATGAATTTTACTTATTTTTTAGAAAGAGATAGTGCTTTCATTTAACCACTTTAGCACCAGGCGCTATCGCCCCCGTCCTGCCCAGGCCAATTTTCAGCTTTCAGTGCGGTTGCATTTTGAATGACAATTGCACAGTCATGCAGCACTGTACACAAACTACATTTTTATCATTTTTTCCCCCCCCACAAATAGAGCTTTCTTTTAGTGGTATTTAATTACCAATGCTTTTTTTTGCTAAATAAAACAAAAAAAGACATAAAATAAAAATAGAAAAGTTTCTTAATTTTTGTTATAAAATATTGTAAACAAATATGTTTTCTCCCTCACTGACAAGCACCGATGAGGTGGCAGTAATATGCAGTACCTATGATTGCCCATAAGTGCCGCCTATTAGTACTGCATATTAGTGCCACCTCATCAGTGCTTGTCAGTGAGGGAGAAAAACGTATTTGTTTACAATATTTTATAACAGAAATGAAGAAAAACTTTTCTATTTTTATTTCACGTCTTTATTTTTTTTGATAGGCCGCACTTATGAGGCACTGACTGGCACTCCAGGTGGGCTCTAGAAGGCATCCTTGATGGGTCTGCACTGATAAAGTGGAAGTAAACCAATCGATTTAAACAGTTAAAAAAAAAAGGCATGCCAGGAAAGCCAACTGCACATTGGCTGTGCTCTCAGCCAAACTATCAAACCATCCAATGGCTGGTGTCATAACGGATCACATGTGCAGCACCATAGCAGTTGAAGATTAAACAGAGACAAAGATGGCAGCTTCCTTGGCTGAAAACAATAGGGGAGTTTACTTTAAGTTTCACTTAATCAATGCTCTGATTATCAGCGCAGACCCAAGCCCCCTGCCCCCTGGAGAGCTGATAACTGCACTTCATAGTTACGATGTGACCAGCTGTGATTGGACATAGGCTCTTTAACATGTGATCAGCTATGTCATAGGCTCTTTACCAAAAGCAGAGATGCGGTGTGTCAGAGCGACAGAAGGCACTACCGATCTCCGCCCTGCGCGACCTCGTGGAAACACGAGCGGCTTATCCTGCTGGACGTCATGCGACGCCCAGTCCAGATAATAGAGGCGCCCTGTGGCCGTCATTCTGCATACGGCGGGCGAGCAGTGGTTAAAGTAGAAGCTCACCCTAGCACTAAAATATATAAATCTACAGGCATCCACAATAACCCCATCAAGAAAAAAAATCACTATACAAACCCTTTTATGCAGCTGCTCCAGGCCAGTCCTATGTGGAGCTGTCAGCAGAGGATTCGCTGTGTAGGTGGGTGCAGAGGAGGCAGCTAACAGAAGCCTCATAGTAACTATGGGTGATGTCGTCATTTCCCAGGCATTTCACAGCCGTTGTCGGCTGTCTCCTCTGGAGGAGCTTCCATCGCTGGAGACTGGACCGTTTGCAAAGTACAATGCCTTCTATATCTCCTAGAGGGGGACCAAAAACTGCTGGGATGGTTAGAAGTTTGGCAGCCAAACATCTAACCATCCCGGCAGTTTTTGGTCCCTCTAGGAGATATAGAAGGCATTGTACTTTGCAAACGGTCAGCATCCCCTGAGGAAGCCCGACATATGGGCAAAACATGTTGGGAAGTTTCATATGCTGCGTTGCTGAAATTGTAATCTACT
The DNA here is from genome assembly GCF_037356315.1 of Lithobates pipiens. Classification (NCBI taxonomy): domain Eukaryota; kingdom Metazoa; phylum Chordata; class Amphibia; order Anura; family Ranidae; genus Lithobates; species Lithobates pipiens. The sequence goes on along the minus strand of NW_027507764.1, from coordinate 581,316,912 downwards.
GTACTAGCCATTGTGTATCTCTTCCTCTTTTTTTCCTGTATTTTAATGAATTCTTATTTTGCCTCTCAAAATAAAATAATTTTGTATACATCATATTTGATCATTTATTTTACACCCGTAAAGTCCCAACTCTTCTGCGTTTCTATTGCTACATTTCAAAAATCAGTGTATGTTAGTCTGTAGAAAAGTTACAGTCTACAAACTAAGGAATATATCTGATTGATCAATCCTGATGTACTGACAGCCTCTCTCATTTCTTGAGACCTAAGACCGTACACACGGTCAGAAAATCTGAAGTTAAATTTCATCCAATGAACAATCTGACGATTTTCTGTTAGTATGCTGCTTTTGACGGCAGATTACAAATTTTTGGCAGACAATAACTGGATGTGCAGGCTTGAAAATTTTTGTCTGATATGACCACAACGTCCGATTTTCTTTTCATTAGTACGATTTTCTAACAAAATAAAAAAAAATCTGAAGAGCAAGACTAGGCATTAGAGCTGCACGATTTTGGCGAAAATAAGAATCACCATTTTTTTACTTAGAAGATAGATCACGATTCTCTCACGATTCTCACGGCGCAACTTCATCTTTCACATTAAAACAAAAAAAAAAAAAAAATGTGCTAATTTTTTTATATATATTTAAGTGTATTTTTTCCCCCAAAAATTGAAAGACTGCTGGGCAAATACAGTGCGACATAAAATATTGCAGCAATTGCCATTTTATTCCCTAGGGTCCCATATATATTATATGTTTGGGGGGTTCCAAGTAATTTTCTAGCAAAAAATATTGATTTTAACTTAAGAAAGAAGTGTCAGAAAAAGATTTAGACTTTAAGTGGTTAAAGTGGTTGTAAACCCATGGGGGGGAAATAAATAAAAAAAAGCAACCTGCAAGGCAAAGGCATAATGAGCTAGTATGCATAGCATACTAGCTCATTATGAATAACTTACCTGAGAACGAAGCCCCCCGAAGCGGTCCTCCGTCTTCATGTCCGCCACTGCCATGGATCCCGGAGTGACTTCCGGGTCTCGCTGCTCCGGCGCTGTGATTCGCACGGGAGCCGACACTCGCGGCATATCGCCGCGATCAGCGGCCTGCCTAGTGCGCCGCTGTCTACGGCGCATGCGCTGTAGACAGCGATGGCTGTCTTTTTTGTAAATATCTCCTACACCGTATAGGTGTAGGAGATATTTCTTGGACCTACAGGTAAGCCTTAATCTAGGCTTACCTGTAGGTCGAAGTGCTTTGTAAGGGTTTACAACCACTTTAACCATTTCAATACAGGGCACTTAAACACCTTCCTGCCCAGACCAATTTTGAGCTTTCAGCGCTGTCGCACTTTGAATGACAATTGCGCGGTCATGCTACACTGTACCCAAATGAAATTTTTATCATTTTTTTCCCCACAAATAGAGCTTTCTTTTGGTGGTATTTGATCACCTCTACGATTTTTATTTTTTGCGCTACAAATAAAAAAGTACCGAAAATTTTGAAAAAAAAAATGGTTTTTTTTGTTTCAGTTTCAAAACTTTGTAAATAAGTATGTTTTCTCCTTCACTGATGGGCACTGATGGGGCTACACTGATGGGCACTGATAAGGTGGCACTGATGGGCACCGATGTGGCACCAATGAAGTGGCACTGATAGGCGGCACGGATGGGCGGCACGGATGGGCGACACGGATGGGCGACACGGATGGGCGACACGGATGGGCGACACGGATGGGCGACACGGATGGGCGACACGGATGGGCGACACGGATGGGCGACACGGATGGGCGACACGGATGGGCGACACGGATGGGCGACACGGATGGGCGACACGGATGGGCGACACGGATGGGCGACACGGATGGGCGACACGGATGGGCGACACGGATGGGCGACACGGATGGGCGACACGGATGGGCGACACGGATGGACACGGATGGGCGACACGGACGGACACTGATAGGTGGCACAAATTGGCACTGATAGCTGGCATGGATGGGCGGCACAGGTGGGCATAGATAGGCAGCACAGGTGGGCATAGATAGGCAGCACAGGTGGGCACTCATAGGCAGCACAGGTGGGCACTCATAGGCAGCACAGGTGGGCACTCATAGGCAGCACAGGTGGGCACTCATAGGCAGCACAGGTGGGCACTCATAGGCAGCACAGGTGGGCACTCATAGGCAGCACAGGTGGGCACTCATAGGCAGCACAGGTGGGCACTCATAGGCAGCACAGGTGGGCACTCATAGGCAGCACAGGTGGGCACTCATAGGCGGCATCGGTGTTATAGTAATGGATGCCAATCAGTGCCAAACAATAATGCATGCCAATCAGTGATGCCCATTGTGGCCACTGATTGGCATCCATTATGGGCACTGATTGGCACCCATTGTGCTGACTGGCACCCTGGTGGTCTAGGGAGGATTATGGATTGTTATTACCTTTTCCCTGGTGGTCCAGTGTGGGCATCCTCGGGGGGGCTGTGCTGATAATCGATCAGCACAGACCCCCCCTGTCAGAGGAGCAGCCGATCGGCTCTCCTCTACTCGCGTCTGACAGACGCGAGTGAGGGAAAGCCGATCACCGGCTCTTCCCATTTACACTGTGATCAGCCGTGATTGGACACGGCTGATCACATGGTAAAGAGTCTCCGTCGGAGACTCTTTACCGAGATCGTAGTTGCCGGGTGTCAGACTGACACCCCGCAACAACGATCGCCGCGATGCGCGCCCCCGGGGGCGCGCAGCGGCTTATTATCCTAATCACGTCATATGACGTCCGGTTAGGATAATGAAACCACTTTGCCGCCGTCAATTTGTAATAGGGCGGGCGGCAAGTGGTTAAAAGGTCCTGCATTTACACATGGTTGAAAGCTTGGCAGACTGCCCAGATTATTTGTTTACACGAGAAGTTCTATCCCTTTGATCCAAGAAGTAAGTTAGTTACAATATTTCAAGTTCTAAACTTGGCAGATTGCCAGGATGCTTTCTTTTGACAGCTGAGTAGATAATCTCTCCAATTGTTTATATGAAAGAATCGCCTACTCTCAGCGGAAGAGATTGTGTGTGTGTGTGTGTGTGTGTGTGTGGGGGGGGGGGGGGTGTGAATTGAGATTGCGTGCTTTTTTAACGATTAATTGTGCAGCTCTTACTAGGCATGCTCAGAAATGAAAGAACACATGCAAAACAAGTCAAGACATTACGTCACTTATGACATTGAATTTTGTCGTCAGAAAATGTTCTGATGGCGAGTACCCTCTTCCCTTTCGATTTGAGACTAGCACGCAACAAAAACAAATCTGATGAAAATTCGTCCAATAATATGACCGTGTGTACAAGGCTTTAAAATGCCAGCATAGTAAAAATACCCCCCAAATGACCCCTTTCTTTGGAAAGTAGACCATCTTAATTATTTAGTAAGAGGCATAGCAAGTTTTTTTGAAGTTGTAATTTTTTTGTAAATTTTTGGGAAAATAAAGAAATTCTACATTTTTTTTTTTTTTTGGTGTCATTTTAAAAAGTTCTTTCTTGCACACAACATGGCCATACTTACATTTACACCCCTAAACACATTCTTCTACTCCTCCTGAGTATGGGGATACCTCACGTGTAAGATTTTTTTTCACAGCCTAGCTATGTAGAGGGGCCCAAAATCCAAGGAGCACATTCAGGCCATCTGGGCATTGTGCATTTAATTTATTGACTACTTAGCACTTCTTTGGCGGCTCTGGAGGACCAGGACAGTGGAAACGCCCACAAAATTACCACATTTAGGAAAGCAAATTCCCCAAGGTATCTTTGGAAAAGCATAGCGAGTCTTTTAAAAAAAAAAGTTACATTTTTCCAAAGGTTTTTTTGAAAAATTAGGAAAGAAAAATGAAAATGTATTTTTTATTTTTTTTGATGTACAAAGCCTTAAAAGCAATTTACTGTTTTCTTAACCACTTGCCGACAGCCTCACGCCGATATACTTCGGCAGAAGGGCTCGTACAGGCAAACTAACGTACCTGGACGTGGCCCCCCCCCCATGGCAAGCTCCGTGAGTCGGGTTGCGAGTCCCGCAGACTCGATCGCCGCGAGGATACCAGCAATCGCCTCACGGAGAGGAAGAATGGGAAGATGCTAATGTAAAACAAGCATCTCCCCCCATTCTGCCTAGTAAAACTGTCACTGATCTCTGCTCCCTGCGATCGGGAGCAGAGATCAGTGACATGTCACACGTAGCCACGCCTCCCCACAGTTAGAAACACTCTCCAGGGCACACTTAACCCCTACACTGCCCCCTAGTGGTTAACCCCTTCACTGCCAGTGTCATTTACACAGGAATCAGTGCATTTGTATAGCACCGATTGCTGTATAAATGGCAATGGTCCCAAAAATGTGTCAAAATTGTCCGATGTGTCCGCCACAATGTCGCAGTCACGATAAAAATCACTGATCGCAGCCATTACTAGTAAAAAAAAAAATAAAAAAATTATAAAATTAATAATAATTCCGCTTATTGTGATTTTTTTTTTACCAAGAAATAAGTAGAAAAATACTTATCGGCCTAAACGGAGGAAAAAAAAAATATGTTTATATATTTTTGGGGATATCTATTATTGCAAAATGTAAAAAATGCCTTTTTGTTTTCAAAATTGCTGCTTTTTTTGTTGATAGCGCAAAAAATAAAAACCACAGAGGTGATCAAATAGCACCAAAAGAAAGCTCTATTTGTGGGGAAAAAAGGACATCAATTTGGTTCGGGAGCCACGTCGCACGACCGCGCAATTGTCAGTTAAAGCGACGCAGTGCCAAATCGCAAAAAGTGCTCTGGTCAGGAAGGGGGTTAATTCTTCCGGGGCTGAAGTGGTTAAAACAGTTCTATTCAAAATTCTCAGGGGGAAATGTGCAGAAAAACGAGACTTAGGGCAGACTATTAACACAACTTCATGAACTTTTACCTCTTCTAAATACCTGCATTATAACATACAGACACCAATTACACACACATTTATTACCTGGACAGGGGGTTTCCACTGAAATCTGCAAACTCTAATGACTTGCAGAACTTGATACTTTCTGGAATTTCAGGAATGTCTGGAAGAAAGAAATAGAAAGTAAGGAAAACATGACAGAGAAACTGGGGCTGAAAGGGAGACACAGCTACAGTAAGTGAGAGAGGCAAAGATGGAACTAGAGAGCGAGACAGCGAGGGGGCAGAGACGGCCAGAGCGAGCGCGCGAGACAGCGAGGGGGCAGAGACGGCCAGAGCGAGCGCGCGAGACAGCGAGGGGGCAGAGACGGCCAGAGCGAGCGCGCGAGACAGCGAGGGGGCAGAGACGGCCAGAGCGAGCGCGCGAGACAGCGAGGGGGCAGAGACGGCCAGAGCGAGCGCGCGAGACAGCGAGGGGGCAGAGACGGCCAGAGCGAGCGCGCGAGACAGCGAGGGGGCAGAGACGGCCAGAGCGAGCGCGCGAGACAGCGAGGGGGCAGAGACGGCCAGAGCGAGCGCGCGAGACAGCGAGGGGGCAGAGACGGCCAGAGCGAGCGCGCGAGACAGCGAGGGGGCAGAGACGGCCAGAGCGAGCGCGCGAGACAGCGAGGGGGCAGAGACGGCCAGAGCGAGCGCGCGAGACAGCGAGGGGGCAGAGACGGCCAGAGCGAGCGCGCGAGACAGCGAGGGGGCAGAGACGGCCAGAGCGAGCGCGCGAGACAGCGAGGGGGCAGAGACGGCCAGAGCGAGCGCGCGAGACAGCGAGGGGGCAGAGACGGCCAGAGCGAGCGCGCGAGACAGCGAGGGGGCAGAGACGGCCAGAGCGAGCGCGCGAGACAGCGAGGGGGCAGAGACGGCCAGAGCGAGCGCGCGAGACAGCGAGGGGGCAGAGACGGCCAGAGCGAGCGCGCGAGACAGCGAGGGGGCAGAGACGGCCAGAGCGAGCGCGCGAGACAGCGAGGGGGCAGAGACGGCCAGAGCGAGCGCGCGAGACAGCGAGGGGGCAGAGACGGCCAGAGCGAGCGCGCGAGACAGCGAGGGGGCAGAGACGGCCAGAGCGAGCGCGCGAGACAGCGAGGGGGCAGAGACGGCCAGAGCGAGCGCGCGAGACAGCGAGGGGGCAGAGACGGCCAGAGCGAGCGCGCGAGACAGCGAGGGGGCAGAGACGGCCAGAGCGAGCGCGCGAGACAGCGAGGGGGCAGAGACGGCCAGAGCGAGCGCGCGAGACAGCGAGAGGGCAGAGACGGCCAGAGCGAGCGCGCGAGACAGCGAGGGGGCAGAGACGGCCAGAGCGAGCGCGCGAGACAGCGAGGGGGCAGAGACGGCCAGAGCGAGCGCGCGAGACAGCGAGGGGGCAGAGACGGCCAGAGCGAGCGCGCGAGACAGCGAGGGGGCAGAGACGGCCAGAGCGAGCGCGCGAGACAGCGAGGGGGCAGAGACGGCCAGAGCGAGCGCGCGAGACAGCGAGGGGGCAGAGACGGCCAGAGCGAGCGCGCGAGACAGCGAGGGGGCAGAGACGGCCAGAGCGAGGGGGCAGAGACGGCCAGAGCGAGCGCGCGAGACAGCGAGGGGGCAGAGACGGCCAGAGCGAGCGCGCGAGACAGCGAGGGGGCAGAGACGGCCAGAGCGAGCGCGCGAGACAGCGAGGGGGCAGAGACGGCCAGAGCGAGCGCGCGAGACAGCGAGGGGGCAGAGACGGCCAGAGCGAGCGCGCGAGACAGCGAGGGGGCAGAGACGGCCAGAGCGAGCGCGCGAGACAGCGAGGGGGGCAGAGACGGCCAGAGACAGCGCGCGAGACAGCGAGGGGGCAGAGACGGCCAGAGACAGCGCGCGAGACAGCGAGGGGGCAGAGACGGCCAGAGCGAGCGCGCGAGACAGCGAGGGGGCAGAGACGGCCAGAGCGAGCGCGCGAGACAGCGAGGGGGCAGAGACGGCCAGAGCGAGCGCGCGAGACAGCGAGGGGGCAGAGACGGCCAGAGCGAGCGCGCGAGACAGCGAGGGGGCAGAGACGGCCAGAGCGAGCGCGCGAGACAGCGAGGGGGCAGAGACGGCCAGAGCGAGCGCGCGAGACAGCGAGGGGGCAGAGACGGCCAGAGCGAGCGCGCGAGACAGCGAGGGGGCAGAGACGGCCAGAGCGAGCGCGCGAGACAGCGAGGGGGCAGAGACGGCCAGAGCGAGCGCGCGAGACAGCGAGGGGGCAGAGACGGCCAGAGCGAGCGCGCGAGACAGCAAGGGGTCAGAGACGGCCAGAGCGAGCGCGCGAGACAGCAAGGGGGCAGAGACGGCCAGAGCGAGCGCGCGAGACAGCAAGGGGGCAGAGACGGCCAGAGCGAGCGCGCGAGACAGCAAGGGGGCAGAGACGGCCAGAGCGAGCGCGCGAGACAGCAAGGGGGCAGAGACGGCCAGAGCGAGCGCACGAGACAGCAAGGGGGCAGAGACGGCCAGAGCGAGCGCGCGAGACAGCAAGGGGGCAGAGACGGCCAGAGCGAGCGCGCGAGACAGCAAGGGGGCAGAGACGGCCAGAGCGAGCGCGCGAGACAGCAAGGGGGCAGAGACGGCCAGAGCGAGCGCGCGAGACAGCAAGGGGGCAGAGACGGCCAGAGCGAGCGCGCGAGACAGCAAGGGGGCAGAGACGGCCAGAGCGAGCGCGCGAGACAGCAAGGGGGCAGAGACGGCCAGAGCGAGCGCGCGAGACAGCAAGGGGGCAGAGACGGCCAGAGCGAGCGCGCGAGACAGCAAGGGGGCAGAGACGGCCAGAGCGAGCACACGAGACAGCAAGGGGGCAGAGACTGCCAATGTGAGCGTGACAGAGGGGCAGAGACAGCCGAAGCGAGCAATGAGAGGCATAGCCAGCCTGTGCATCAAGGAAGAAAGGGAATTAGAACATATCCTGCATAAGCAAAGCACATATATGTTTTAAGGCAAAAACACAAAACTTTCCAGTCAGGTGTCTGTACAATGCAATCATGTTCTCACAATCGGCTCTCCCCATATCCAGCATTACAAATGCCCCAATCTGCTTCCATATGAGAATTGGATCAATCAGGGGAGGAGAATTGCTCATCCCTGAACAGATCGCTCAAATAGTACATGTTGCAGCTCTCACCAATGGTGACCATATTGCCAACATCCTTTCCTGCGGTGCAAGGGAAAGGCTCAGCTCAGGCGACATGGATTTCCGTTAATTTTGTGTACTAATCAACACCTTGGACCTCAATCTCCACCAATAGGAACTAAGAAAAAGCCTCATTATAACAAGTCCCTAAAGTGACTGAAGTGGTTGTAAAGGCTAAAAAGGTGTTTTTTTACCCTGATGCATTCTCTGCATTAAAGGAGAAGACCAGCCTGAGCTCGTCTGGCTGGGCTTCTCCTCTGGGTCACAGGAGTGCAATTAGTTTTTCACTCCTGTGATTCCATTTCAGCAGAGAGCAGTCTGAAGTCCGCTCTGAGGTCACAGGAATCAGTGCAGGCACCGCGTCATCCCGACTCTGGGAGTCAGGATCCGCCAGGTGCCTGGACTGAAAGCAGTCTCAGCCTCTCAGCGAGCCGCTGAAACGGCCGCTCCTCACCCCTCCACAGCTCAAAGCTCTAGTGAGCGTGGAGGAGCAGGTATGAATCTGAAAAAAATAAAAACCCTCTACTTCTCTTTTAAGGTAAAAAAAACCCTTTCAGGTGTAATTCTCCACCCAACTCCCCCCCCCCCAAATATTTACCTGAGCCCGATCCAACACTGTGCCCAAGAGTAGTGTCTCTCTCCCTCCTGCTGCTGTCAATCAAATTCAACCACAAGGGAGTGGGGAATGGGGATGAGCGTTAATGGACACAAACCGTAAGACCCGTTTCACACTGGGGCGTTTATCAGGCGCTTTAGTGTTAAACAAAGCACCTGTGAAGCGCTTGAAAGAAGCCTCCTCTGCAATCCCAATGTGAAAGCCCAAGTGCTTTAAGAGGCCTTTCACAAGCTCAGCGCCCGAAAAACACTTGTAAAGTGCTGCTTAAACTAGCAGCATTTTACCAGTGTTTTTCGAGCGTTATTGGGGAGCTTTTAACCCCTGCTAGTGGCCAAATAAAGGGTTAAAAGCGCCCACAAAACGCTGCTGCCAATAGCGCTTTTCAAGCGTTTTGCAGGCGCTTCCCATTGATTTCAATGGGAAGGGGCGCTTTAGGAGCCGTGTATTCACCGCTCCAAAAGCGCTGCAAAGAAGCTGCTTGCAGGACTTTGACGCCCCGCCAGCGCAGCACCTCAGTGTGAAAGCACTCCGGCTTTTACATTGGGATTGCAGTTGCAACTTCTTTCAAGCGCTTTACAGACACTTTATTTTACCGCTAAAGCGCCTGAAAAATGCCCCAGTGTGAAAGGGGTCTAAGACTCCAGATTGAGCCTGTACAAGCACCTTCCCCCCCCCCCCCCCCCCAGGCTTTACTTGGAAGGCAGAAGCAGCCAGAATGCTGGTGGGGGACCCCAGAAGAGGGTCAGGGCTGCTCTGTGCAAAACCTCTTTACAGAGGAGGTAAGAGTCACAGGTTTGTTATTTTAAGAAGAAAAAAAAAAGATCCTTTACAATAACTTTAAAAAAAGGGAGCGAACGTCTGACTACTGCAATGTTTTTTTTTTGGGGACAGAGATCTTGATTATAAAGAAGGTCCAGGCACAGGCATACCATTGCGGGAGATATCGAACTCCACCAGCTGCATGAAGTTGGCCACCTCAGGCGGAAGACGCTGGATCTCATTGTCACCCAGGCCCAATTTCCGAAGATTCAGCAGGCGGAAGAAAGGCTGGAAAAGAAAGAAACATCTGATGAATAAATGAATATGATATACACAATACACAGACCTCAAGATCTATAATACTAAAACAGGACAGCAAACAAGGAGCTCAGGCCGGATATCTGAAGGAAAACTGCACCAGACTCTGTTGCACATTATTATAATTATTATAACTCTGACATCATTTATGACTCCCCGCCTGATACTGAGAAGGTCTCCCTTTTGCAGCCAAAACAGTACTAACCCATCCAGGCACGGACTCCACTAGACCTCTACTACTACTGAAGGTATGCTGTGGGTTCCCGGGACAAAGCCGTCAGTTGCAACCTTCTTGCCTCCTCTGTGTAATAGATTTGCACAGAGCAGGCCAGATCCTCCTCTTCTCGTGTCCCTCTTCGGCTATCCTGGCCCCTCCCTCCTGTCAAGTCCCCCCCCCCCCCCATCCAAAACACGCGCACACGCACGCCTACAAGGGAGGGTTAAATCCTTCGGCCTAGATTTTTTATTTTTTTTTGCCATCTGTGTCCCATAGCGGAGATTTCTTTTTACTTCCTGTCCCATAGCCAAACAGGAAGTGAATGTATGCAAAATAAGAGAATTCCTTGGGGATCACCAGAACTAGTCTTCCCCATTGGAAGATTTCCCCTCTATTACTTTTCTGGGGGCAACCAAAAATTTAATTTTTTTCGTTTACTTTCAATGATGATGGTAACCAGTAGAGATAAAAAAAAAGCAACACAGTGACTTCCAGCGCTAATAAGTCTTCCAAGGTGTGGAGTAACAGATGTCAGAAAAAAATGGTGGGGTGAAAGGTACATATGATAGCCCAAAACTGGGTGGATGGTGCATTCGTCAGATGGGGTAATCCGAAAGGGAC